>NC_091978.1:230012564-230320253 GCF_044704955.1 Pristiophorus japonicus
CACGAATGGTTCATCCTTCTCTTAGAGTCTTTCTTTCTCACTGGAATCTCAGTATTTGCTGAGAGTTATCAAATACACCTTAAATGTTTGCCACTGCTCATCTACCGTCTTGCCCTTTAATCTATTTTCCCAGTCCACTTTAGCCAACTCTGCCTTCATACCTTTGTAATTGCCTTTATTTAAGTTCAAGACTCTAGTTTGAAACGCAACTTTCTCACCCTCAAACTGAATTTGAAATTCTACCATGCTATGAATATAAAACCATAAGAAATAGGAGCAGGAGTAGGCCATTTGGCCCCTTGAGCCTGCTTCACCATTTAATAAGATCATGGCTGCTCTGATCTTGACCTCAACTCCAGTTCCCTGCCTGCTCCCCATAACCCTTGACTCACTTATCATTCAAAAATCTATCTCCACCTTAAATATATTCACTGACCTAACCTCCACAGCTCTCTGGGGCAGAGAATGCCACAGATTTATGACCCTCTGAGAGAAGAAATTCCTCCTCCTCTCAGTTTTAAATGGTCGACCCCTTATTCTGAAACTGTGCCCCCTAGTTCTAGATTCCCCCATGAGAGGAAACATCTGCTCTGCATCTACCTTGTTGAGCCCCCTCAGTATCCTATATGTTTCAATAACATCATTCTACTAAACTCAAATTAGTATAGGCCCAACCTGCTCAACCTTTCTTCATAAATCAACCCCTTCATCTCAGGAATCAACCCAGTGAACCTTCTCTGAACTGCCTCCAATGCAAGTATATCCCTCCTTAAATACGAAGGCCAAAATTGCACACAGTACTCTGGGGTGTGGCCTGACCAATACCCTGTACAGTTGTAGCAGGACTTCCCTGCTTTTATATACCATCCCCCTTGCAATAAAGGCCAACATTCCATTTGCTTTCCTGATTACTTGCTGTACCTGCATACTAACTTTTTGTGTTTCATGCACAATGACCCCCAGGTCCCTCTGTACTGCAGCATTTGTAAATTTTGTAAATTCTCTCCATTTAAATAATAATTTGCGCTTTTTTTCCTGGCAAAGTGGAAAACTTCACACTTTCCCACATTATACTCCATCTGCCAAATGTTTGTCCACTGACTTAGCGTGCAAATTTTTTGTGTCCTCCTCACAACTTTCTTTCCCACCCAACTTTTTATCATCAGCGAACTTGGCTACATTACACTCGGTCTCTTCAGCCAAGTCATTAATATAGATTGTAATTATTGAGGCTCCAGTACCAATCCCTATGGCACTCCACTAGTCACCATTTGCCAACCGGAAAATGATCTATTTATCCTGACTCTGTTTTCTGTTAGTTAGCCAATCTGCTGTCCATGCTAATATATTACCCCCAACACTATGAGCTTTTATCTTTAACATTTGCAGTTTTCCAATCTGCTGGGACCTCTCCAGAATCCAGGGAATTTTGGTAGATTGCAACCAATGCTTCCACTATCTTCCCTCTCTTTATTATTTTTTTAGTCGTCCTTGGCTGATTTTAAAAAATTTCCCATCCTCTGGCCTCCCATTAACCTTGGCCACTTTGTATGCCATTGTTTTCAATTTGATACCATCCTTTACTTCCTGAATTAGCCACAGATGGTTCTCCCTTCTCTTAAATTCTTTCCTTCTCACTGGAATATATTTTTGTTGAGACTTAAATGTCTGCCACTGCTTATCATCCGTTTTACACTTTAATCTATTTTTCCAGTCCACTTTAGCCAACTCTGCTTTCATATCTTTGTAGTCTCCTTTATTTAGAATCAGGACACTGGTTTGAGATCCGACTTTCTCACCCTCCAACTGAACTTGAAATTCAATCATGTTATGAACATTTTTTCCTAGAGGATACTTTACTATGAGATAATTTATTAATCCTGTCTCATTACACAGTATCAGATCTAAGATAGACTACTCCCTGGTTGGTTCCGCAACGTACTGTTCAAGGAAACCATCCCGGATACACTTTATGAACTCTTCTTCAAGCCTACCTTTGTCAATTTGATTTGTCCAATCAATATGAAGATTAAAATCACCCATGATTATTGCTGTACCTTTCTTAATAGCCGCAATTATTTCTTGATTTATACTCTGTCCTACAGTGTAGCTATCATTAGGGGACCTATAGACTACTCCCACCAGTGACTTCTTTCCCTTATTATTTCTTACCTCCACCCAAACTGATTCTACATTTTGATCTTCTGAGCCAATATGATTTCTCACTACTGCACTGATCTCATCCTTTATTAACAGAGCTACCCCACCTCCTTTTCCTTTCTGCCTATCCTTCCGAAATGACAAATACTCCTGAATATTCAGTTCCCAGCCTTGGTCATTGTTGGGGTAAAAACAAGGCTTCTCTTCTTCAAGGTAGATTCTCTGAAATAAGGAATCGACATCAGCCCTTATAACGACCACGGAATCAACAGACAAAATCTTGGATTCACTTTTACGATCTTTATTCAAAGAATTGCAGGGGAAGCATCAGTCTTAGTTGCCTAAGAAAGGATGTTCCCCGAGTGATGGTTCTACACAAAGCTATACATTTTCCGAGGTGTGAGACCCTCGTGCACAGCCTTCTACGACCACTGGTTGGCCTACAGCTTATCAGCGAAGCTACATTGATTTGTTAACCCTTATCAGACAGACTGCTGAATAGTTCCACTGCATCTCCAGCTCCTGCGGAGCTGACCTCAGTCTATTGGAATGTGTTGTTCTGCAGGTTTTAACCTTGCTCTGGATTTTTCAGCTTGTTCTGCAGTTTTTGAAGAAAAGCACACAGGCACGGCACGAGCTGCGCCCTTTCACCTGATTTCATACCATACCCTTATTTCAGTTTTAAATATACTTTTACAATCCCTGCTCATGGCCCTTCGCTATATGGCCAAGCCAGGCCATTTCCCAGTTGCTCCTGGATGAGCCCCAGGTTTGTCCCTTTGTTTGGATAGCGCTACTTCCCGAACTGCAGGAACCACCTGTTGGCTTTCCCATCAAGGTTATACAAGACCATCAGCGGGCCGGGGCCATTGGAGAGAGCAGCTTGCAGTGGCCCGGCTCAGAAATCGGCGCGATCCTGGCCTGCAAGACCATCAGCGGGCCGGGGCCATTGGAGAGAGCAGCTTGCAGTGGCCCGGCTCAGAAATCGGCGCGATCCTGGCCTGCAAGACCATCAGTGGGCCAGGGCCATTGGAGGGAGCAGCGTACAGCGGCCCGGCCCGGAAATCGGCACGGTCCCAGCCTGCAAGACCATCAGCAGGCCGGGGCCATTGGAGGGAGCAGCATGCGGCAGCATACCACTGCAGGGAGCAGTGCGTGCTGCTGCAGGAGGGCGATGGCTACGAAACCAGGTCGTTGATTGCAGTGAGGATAGGCACAGCAGGAGGGCGATGGAACGGCAAGAATCCATAGAGGGAAGTGACTGGGGCCCAGGAAAGGTGTGAATCTGTGGCCCGGAAGAGGCGAGGGCCCAGGGGCAGAACGGGCCAGCCCACACTGCGATATGTGTGCGCGCTCGGTCCGTGCAGCAGAGCAGGTCTCCAGTTAGTCTTGGATAATCCTTGCCACTGGACCAAGACCTAGCTCTGTCAAGCCCGTGTGGTGGCTGGTGTGCAACGGCCGCCACATGTTAAAAAAATCCAAGCACAGGCATCTTCCACCCTTCACGATGTAGTTCGGGATCCGCAATATTAGGTCTTTCATTGAAACACCTGTGAACTCATCCCTTTTTGGCATGGAAGCAAGTCATCCTCGCTTCGAGGGACTGCCTATGATGATGATGATACAAGATAAGTCCTTTCTGACGGACTGTCTATATTCCCTTTATTCAATGTTTTGGCTATTGCTCGTGCTGTGGCATGCCTCTTATGTCGGTTACATTTCTGACAGGCTAACAACAGCAAGATTACCAATACTACACCTTACACATCAATCAGTACGTGTGATATTATCCATATCCATGGATGTATTTGCACATTGAGTCCAGCATTCCAAAACTTCATGTACCAAGGCTGACTAGCCAACATCTCCTCAGTGTTCTTTTGCAGTCTGTCTATTTCTTCCATCAGAACTACATACTTCAGTCTTTGCCTCCGAATATCCTGCTCCAGTTGAGTTTGTTCTTCATTTAGTTCGGGTATCGGTTTTCCTTGTGGCCTTCTCGGATACTGTCTATCATTGTCCCATTGATGGTTTCGTCTTCCAGTTCAGGGTATATGATATACCCATTTATATGTGTTTCGTCATAGGGGATAAGCAGAAGTCAGTATCCATGATGGCACAGGAGGTAACCCCTCCCTTATTCGTAAATGTCATGTTAATTGGCGTGGTGCTCACACACCAGTCACCATTTCCTCGTGGAATAGCAGTTGTTTCGTAATCCCGCACCAGTGGTGTGATACTCAAAATGCACCCGTTAATTCGGCCATATCCACAGTTGTCCTTGGTCATTCATGGTGGATCTCAACATAAAACAACTTGGTTATTTTTATAGCAATCATCTATGTTAATCCTATGTTAAGGCAATCAAGCAGACGCAACATGGATTCATGAAGGGGAAATCATGTTTAACTAATTTACTGGAACTCTTTGAGGATATAACGAGCATGGTGGATAGAGGTGTACCGATGGATGTGGTGTATTTAAGATTTCCAAAAGGCATTCGATAAGGTGCCACACAAAAGGTTACTGCAGAAGATAAAGGTAAGCGGAGTCAGAGGAAATGTATTAGCATGGATCGAGAATTGGCTGGCTAACAGAAAGCAGAGAGTCGGGATAAATGGGTCCTTTTTGGGTTGGAAATCGGTGGTTAGTGGTGTGCCACAGGGATCGGTGCTAGGACCACAACTGTTTACAATATACATAAATGACCTGGAAGAAGGGACAGAGTGTAGTGTAACAAAATTTGCAGATGACACAAAGATTAGTGGGAAAGTGGATTGTGTAGAGGACACAGAGAGGCTGAAAAGAGATTTAGATAGGTTAAGCGAATGGGCTAAGGTTTGGCAGATGGAATACAATGTCGGAAAATGTGAGGTCATCCACCTTGGAAAAAAAACAGTAAAAGGGAATATTATTTGAATGGGGAGAAATTACAACATGCTGCGGTGCAGAGGGACCTGGGGGTCCTTGTGCATGAATCCCAAAAAGTTAGTTTGCAGGTGCAGCAGGTAATCAGAAAGGCGAATGGAATGAGGGATGGAGTACAAAAGCAGGGAAGTCCTGCTGCAACTGTACAGGGTATTGGTGAGGCCGCACCTGGAGTACTGCGTGCAGTTTTGGTCACCTTACTTAAGGAAGGATATACTTGCCTTGGAGGGGGTACAGAGATGATTCACTAGGCTGATTCCGGAGATGAGGGGGTTACCTTATGATGATAGATTGAGTAGACTGGGTCTTTACTCGTTGGAGTTCAGAAGGATGAGGGGTGATCTTATAGAAACATTTAAAATAATGAAAGGGATAGACAAGATAGAGACAGAGAGGTTGTTTTCACTGGTCAGGGAGACTAGAACTAGGGGGGCACAGCCTCAAAATACGGGGGAGCCATTTTAAAACCGAGTTGAGAAGGAATTTCTTCTCCCAGAGGGTTGTGAATCTGTGGAATTCTCTGCCCAAGGAAGCAGTTGAGGCTAGCTCATTGAATGTATTCAAATCTCAGATAGATAAATTTTTAACCAATAAGGGAATTAAGGGTTATGGGGAGCGGGCGGGTAAATGGAGCTGAGTCCACGGCCAGATCAGCCATGATCTTTTTGAATGGCGGAGCAGGCTCGAGGGGCTAGATGGCCTACTCCTGTTCCTAATTCTTATGTTCTTATGTTCTTATGTTATGTTCTTATGTTCTTATGTTCTATTCATACTTTGTTCTCAATCACATATCTGGATAGGTCATGGTAACGCACGCGAGTTTGATTTCTTATTTCCCCTATATTGTCTGTTTGGTCTTGGGAATCTCCCTTTGTTACATCGTACTGTGGTATTGATAGTACAAAACCTATTATATTTAAATGTCCGGTTACACATTTGACCTTTGTGACCCAAGCAATACTGTTTCTCCGCACCTCGCATGTATAAGTCATGTTTTTGTCCAAGGTCCAGCTGGTAAATACATAAATTTATAGTTCTGGCGTGGTCCCGCAACATGTGAGCCACTTGTAACAATTCCCTCTCCATGCCACTACCCAGTTGTGCCTGTACCCAGTCATTATCCTCATCCCTATCCAACAATCCCTGTAAGGTTCGGGTTAGGGCATCAACCCGATCACCTATCGTGTGCAGATCTATAGTGTTTACCTTCGCAACCCCCGCTGCACATCCTGCGCCTACCATTTCTAGTACAGGTTGAGCATCCAAAATCTGGAGTTCCGGAATCCAGAATGTTCCGGAATCCGGACACCAGGGCGATCTGTGGCAGGGTTGTCCGGAATCCGTAAAATGTTCCGGAATCCGGACCGGACGACCCTGCCGATCTTGGGGCCTCGCCGTTGCCCGACCTCGGGCCTCGCCACTGCCTGACCTCGGGGCTCGCTGCCGCTTGTCTCGCCGCCCTTACCTCGGGGTCTTCTCGCCGGCCTGCCCGAACACCTCCACAGCGGAGGGGCCCCACCCGAACAACTCCTCGGCGGCAGGGCCCCGCTCGACGACCTCCTGGACGGGGCCGGCAACCTGACCAGCTCCTCGGAGAGCAACCCCACCTACCACCCCCCCCCTTTCTGACGTTACAAAATCCGGAAATGCCCGAACCTGGGCTTTGGTGTTTCCGGATTTCGGACATCAGAAACACATTCCGAAGTCCGGAAAAACACGAAAACTGGCTCGGCCTCGGTCCCGAGGTTGCCGGATTTGGGACGCTCAACTGTATCCCTCTTTTCACGTTAAACTTCATGGTGTTTGATTCAGGGCCTTCAAGTGCTCGCAGGGTCAGGTTTTTATACAGGCTTATGGGGCTAGAACCTGCACTTTTTTTGCATGCTTAACGCATACTTAACGCCCATTTTACCGCTGAAATTATATATAATGCCCATATATCGCCCATTTTGGCACAAAATGGAAACCGATGAGCATTTTTAGGAAACTTATCACCGAGCGTTACTTTCCCCATGTGCTTAACGCGGGAAAAAATATTACCGCCCGCCCACTTTTTTGGGGCGGAATCAGCAGAATGGGCAAAATCAACGCTCATAATATCGCCCAGTGTTACTTTCTGCACGGAATTAATGTGAAATTCAATATTAATGCCCGCCCACTGTTTTTTGTCGTAAAAAGCATATTTACCCAAACTAGCGGCTATGAGATCGCCCAGCGTCAATTTCACTACCTCGCACACATATCGCACACAATATCACTCGCCCAAAAAACCGCCCACAAAAAGTGGAACGAACCGGAACGAGCGGCAGCGGTGTGGCTGGCATTTGTTAAATCCCACTCTTAGGTGAGGAGCTGATATCTGAAAGATTTGCCTGAAAGAGCGCTGATGTGAGTGACAATGCTGACACACTGCTGTGTGTCAGCTCAGACATCAATGGTGCCCATCAGCTTGGTGCCAGTTAAAGTTTACGTTGATTGATGTTAAGTTGTATTTAACCCTTTCATGGTAAGGAATCACCAGTGTGTAACGGTCCAGCTATCTGAGACAATGTGCGACAAGGTTATGTTCAATAATAAAAATTTAATACCAACATTGGTCTGAAATCATAAGTATCACAGCCAATAACACCGAACCCCCACCCCCACCCCACTTTTCCACCATTGAGATAAATCACATGTTCAACATGTCCAGCAACACAAAATACAAAGGCAAAGCAGGAACGTGGTCCCCTGCCCCCATACATTGCCACAAATTGCTTACGCCCAGATGGAAATATAACACAGCCATCACCTGCACACATGCACTTCATTTTCCTTCCCCCCTCCCATTATTCTCCCCACCTCTATCCCTTCCCCTCCTCGCTCCACGGTGCCTGGCCGAGGAGTTCCTCAGGCAGTGCCTCATTGGGGGGGGGGATGAAGGTAGAGGCGGTGGTTGCACGGGTACGGGAGCGGTGGGTGCCGAGGGGGCAACATTCTCTGGTTCCGAAGCAGGATCTTGGTCCTTGCTCTCATCTGTCGTTCTCAGTTGTGGTGCGGAACCTAGGGGTAGAGTGCCGCTCTCTGGGACCACTGGGAGGCCTGTAGCAGCAGTGTTCCTGGCTATCGCATCCAGGGCCTCCGCCATGCATGGAATGTACTCGGTCATGGTGGCCAGCTGTCAGGATATGCCCCCCAATGCTTCGATGAGCTGGTCACCAAAGTCTACAGTCCTCCTGGACAATTGTACCATCTCTCCGCTCTCATGTCGCGCTCGTGGAACAGACCTGCCGCATCCATGAGGCCTCCGCCGGGTCGGCGCTGGGCAGGAGTTGGCGGATGATCCTACTACATTTGGTGCTGAGGAGCTCTGATTCTCGCCCGTCAATCCGCTGGGTCTGTTCGCCATGGAGTGCCCTGTGATGAGGTGCTTGGGGCCGGTACCTCAAGAGTGGAGACGAGAATGACCGGAGGACCACTAGATGGCCTTGGGGTGGAATGGATTCTGGAGCGTGGCGATGCAGGTTCTTCGAAGTCTGCGCTCTCATTCGTGGAGAACTGACCCAGCGGATTGATAGGCGAGAAACGAAGCTCCTCAGCACCATAAGTAATAGGATCATCCGCCGACTCCTGCCCCGCACCCCCACCTTCTGGCCTCTGTGGTCTTGCCAGGGACCGCGCTGTTGGCTGAGCTGCAAAACACAAATTAGGTTATTAGAGGAGAAGGGGGTGCTAGGGTCACAAGGCGAGTCCAGCGCTACACACAGCATATACACGACAAAAGCTCCACCACTCTCAAAATCATCACAGACATCACACTTCATGACCATTAACACATTGAGCATTGCAATGATTTTCATTAGGCTAGCATTATTTCTATGACACTTTTAGAAATCATCTATCATATATGATTGTCCACATTGAGTAGGTGTGGCATCTATAGACTTTACATTTCGCAATGGGTGTAAGCTTTACTCACTTGGCTTCACTTCAGCGTCTGCAGATGCGTCCATGGCTATCCAGGTGTGCTTCCCCACGAGTGCTAGCACACGCTCCTCCATCTCAGTGATGCCGCTGGGGACTGGTGGCCCCCCACCCATTCGCCTCTGCACGGACCTCATCGTCGATAGCTTCTTCAGTAAAAGGTGACAGGACGACATGGCATGAGATCATTGCGTGATATCATTGTTAGGTACCGTCACAGAGACTGATACAACACATAAACGACAGATGTAATCATGGTTATTATGATTATTATCATTCTTTATCTAAAGACGTACACCGTGATGACAGGCTTTGAGTACAACATTCCCAGTAAAAGTGCAAGACCTCACATCTGCTGATAGTCACATGACTGTTACAAATCACATTATATAAATAGATAAATACATGTAAATCAGTGTAATACTTACTCTTGCGGATCCCACAAGGTCGTTCCATCATTTGCGGCATTGCCCTCACGCACCTCGTTGGTTGCCGACGAGGTCACCTCGACAATCTCGGTCCATATCCTCTGGTAGGCCTTTGGGGTGGGCTTCCCACGCCCTCCCTGTGTCAAATCACCCCAGCGTAACTCGAGCTCCTGCAGGAGGGAGGCACTTGCCTCGTCCGAGAACCTCCTGGCTCTTTTGTGGCCACCAATGTACTCCTCTCCCACCCCACTGCTCTCTCCAGCGTCAGTCTCCACAGCATGCTGTGATGCTTGCTCCTCTCTCTCCATTATAGGCCAAATTTGGTCAAATATGTGCCTGGTAACACCTACTTTTTGTTTGCCTACTTGCTGTGAAGCTCGAAAGTCTCCCTCCTTCCTCCCAAAGCAGCCACACCACACCCAGCCATGCCTTCAGTCCCTCTGAGCTCCTCTCTCTCTGTCTCCTCTTCTGCACATGTCATGGTGACCTTTGACCTCCATAATCATGGGAATCGAGCATTGCCATGCCGTTGCTAAGGACGGCCACACTTTACGGCAGAAGGTCAAAAACATTTAACACTACCGCCCTTTTGATATCGCTCACAGTAACGCCCATTACAAAAATGTAAACTAGGTGTTTTGAGAATGGGCGAGAAGCCGGCGATCTGAAAACCCTTTTTTACTGCCCACACCGGAAATACTGTCCATTTTTAGGCGATAAGCACAAAAGTAGAGGTTCTAGCCCCTGATCTCCAATCATCTTAGGGAATCCTTGCCACTGGACCAAGACCACATCTCTGTAATGGCTATCAGATCATACCCATTTATTTCTCTTTGTGCCATCAACTCATCTATCTTGTTACAAATGCTGCATGCATTCAGATAAAGAGCTTTTAATTTTGTCTTATTACCATTTTTCCCTTCCTGTCACACTCTGGTTATCATTACCGCTATCGCTACCCTGCACTATTGCCTTCTCCTTTCTTTTTGACTTTTTAAATTTCCGCCCGGAGTTGCTGCAGGGGGCAAAAATGAATTTCGGGTCCGGGGTGCTAACAGGGCGATGCGCTTGGCAGTGACATCACGATCTCCAGGCGCAGGAGAACAGGACGCAACACCATAGCGCTGCCGCTAAACTCCCACCCACCATGGCGGGAGTCAATGTCAGCATTCGTTTTTTGAAAATCCTATGGACCCCACTGAATGTTTGTGGACAGCCAATCCAGGTACAGTATTTTCTCTCCCATAATAATGGAAACTCCGTAAGTAGGAGTTCTCATTATTATGATTGAGAACCCCCCCCCATCCCCAAACACCCAAACAAAAATAAAAAATAGAAAAAATACATCACATATTTAAGATTAATTTAAATTAAAGTTAATAAATGTCTTAGAAAAAATATATAATTTTCTGATTTTTTAAAAAGTTTTTAAATTATGGTTTAAAAGAAACTTACCTTAGTCGGCAGGGTTTTTAACATAAAAATGGGTTTTGTATGTTTTAAAATTCTTACGCTGGTAAAAGTATGCTATGCGCCTGCTTTTACTAGGTGCAAGAGTTTTCAGGACATTAACTGGACAAGATATGGGTGAATACCGTAATCTTGCCCATGCGAATGTCCTGGCTGTGGGGATACAGAGGATCTGTGAAGCCAGAGTTTCACAGATTGGAAAAGCCGTTTTTCAGCGCATGCGCATTGCGTGCCTAAAACCGGCTTTTGCAATGCCTCCCCGGGTCTATACACACCCCGTACGGACCCAGGGAGGCCGGGATTTCTGCCCCGTTAGCATAAAAATCTAGGCTGACACTCCAGTGCAGTGCTGAAGGAGTTCTGCACTGTTGGAGGTGCCGTCTTTCGGATGAGAGTTATCCCCAGTATCCTGGCCAATATTTATCCCTCAATCAACATAACAAAAACAGATTATCTGATTGTTATCACATTGGGGATTTGAGGGGGGGCTTCTTTACGCAGAGGGTTGTGGGAATCTGGAACTCACTGCCTGGAAGAGTGGTGGATACAGAAACCCTCACCACTTTTAAGAGATGGTTGGATGGCCACTTAAAGTGCCGTAACCTGCAGGGTTACGGACCTAGAGTTGGTAGTTGGGATTAGACTGGATGACCTTTTGATGGCCGATGCAGATATAAATCTCCTGGACTAGTTTTGATCGCCTGGATGGGTTGGAGAGGAAATTTCCCAGATTTTTTTCTCCCTAAGTTTGCCTGGGTCTTTATCTGTTTTTTGCCTTTCCCAGGAGATCACATGCCTCTGGTTGGGCTGGAGTGTAGAATGTTTCAGTATAAGGGGTGTCGCAGTTGTGTGAGGCGGACTGGTTGGGCTGGGTGCTCTTTGGCTTTCCGTCATTGTTCATAGGTTTATATGTAACCTTCAGGGCTGCTGACCAAGGGCTGTGTGACTCTTTGTCGGCCGGTGTGGATACAATAGGCTGAAATGGCCTCCTTCTGCCCTGTAAATTTCTATGTTTCTATGGCTGTTTGTGGGAGTTTGCTAAGTGCAAATTGGCTACCACGTTTCCTACATTACAGCAATGACTACACGTCAAAGTATTTCATTGGCTGTAAGGCATTTTGGAATGTCCAAAAGTCATGACAGGTGCTATTTTAATGCAAGTCCTTCTTTCCTTTATGTGAATAAGCTGTTCATTTAGCAGGGATCCTTGTGAAGTCAAACATAGAAGAATTTCACTGCCCGCTCTTATTCGAATCTCTTGGTACTGATGAATTTTAGTGAATTTTTATATCTATAGTTCAAGAAAAGAACATCATATCTATACTGCATCCTAGCCCTGGTTGGTGTTACTGTTCGAAGAATATGTCAAAACAGAATTAAATACTTTAATTTAGGTAACATGTAGGATCATTATGTAGCACCTTTCATAACCTCAGGGCATCCCAAAGCATTTTTCAGTCAATGAAATACGTTTCGAGTGCAGTCACTGCTGCAATGTAGGGAAACATAGCAGCCAATTTGTGTCCAGCATGATCTCACAAACAACAATCAGATAATCTGTTTTAGTAGTTGAGGAATAAATATTGGCTAGGACACCCGGGATAACTCCCCTGCTCTTGGCAGATAGTGCCATGGGATCTTTTATGTCGATCTGAGAGAGCAGATGGGGCCTCATTTTAATGGCTCCTCTGAAAGACGGCACCTCTGACAGTGCAGCACTCCCTCAGCACTCGAGTGCCTGCCTAGAATTTGTGCTCAAGTCTCTAGAGTGGAACTTTAATCCACAACCTTCTGGCTTAGAGACGAGAGTGTAACCACTGAGCCACAGCTGACACCTATCTTAATCCATATTGTCAACTAGAAAATATAGCAAATATTAATATACAAATCTGAGTTGAAATTTTAGGATAGTGTATTAATTGATGCACAATCAGTTGCAGAAAATGTTGAAAAAGTTTGGCAAAAGGGGTAAAGTTAAGAAAACAAGTATTTTGATCAGTTAGGCACTTCAATGTATAAACATAAGAACCTAACAAATAGGAGCAGGAGTAGACCATTTGACCCATCGATCCTGCTCTGCCATTCAATAAGATCATGGCTGATCTGATCATGGACTCGGCTCCAGTTCCCTGCCTGCTCCCCATAACCCTTTATCCCTTTATCACTCAAAAATCTGTCTATCTCCGCCTTAAATATATTCAATGACCCAGCCTCCACAGCTCTCTGGTGCAGAGAATTCCAGACTTACAACGCTCTGAGAGAAGAAATTCTTCCTCATTTCAGTTTTAAATGGGCGGCCCCTTATTCTGAGACTATGCCCCCTAGTTTTAGTTTCCCCTATAAGTGGAAATATCCTCACTGCATCCACCTTGTCGAGCCCCCTCATTATCTTATATGTTTCAATAAGATCACCTCTCATTCTTCTGAACTCCAGTGTGTAGAGGCCCAACCTACTCAACCTATCTTCATAAGTCAACCTCCTCATCTCCAGAATCAACCTAATGAACCTTCTCTGATCAGCCTCCAATGCAAGTATATCCTTCCTTAGTCTAACTGGTCAATGGTTTCCTGCTTTTTGTCTGCCTCCTTTTTTAAATAGGGGCATTACATTTGCGGTTTTCCAATCCACTGGGACCGCCCCAGAATCCAGGGAATTTTGGTAGATTACAACCAATGCATCCACTATCTCTGCAGCCAGCTCTTTTAAGACCCTAGAATGTAAGCCATCAGGTCCAGAGGACTTGTCTGCCTTTAGTCCCATTATTTTACCGAGTACTATTTCATTAGTGATAGTGATTGTATTAAATTCCTCCCTCCCTATAGCCCCTTGTTTATCCACTGTTGGGATGTTTTTAGTGTCTTCTACCGTGAAGACCGATGCAAAATATTTGTTCAACGTCTCTGCCATTTCCCTGTTCACCATTATTAATTCCCCAGTCTCATCCTCTAGGGGATCAACATTTACTTTAGCCATTCTTTTCCTTTTTATGTACCTGTAGAAACCTGTAGAAATAAAATGGGCAATAAAATTTTTTGAGCTGTATGTACCCTGTGTTAATGGCAGGAAATAGTCACTTATTGTTCAAGTCTGGCACTTTTACTATGTTGTACCAATGCCCGATCCTGGGAAGATTTTAAATGGGATCTGACTCCTACTGTATTCCCCAAAATAATTGGACACAGGTTTGCAAAATTGAGTATTGATGGCAAGTGGTTATTGTTACAATGTTAAAATTGGTGAAAGTCAGTGGCATTTTCCTCATATAATTGGAGGGTATGAAGAGGGCATCACTGAATACAATGGGATTGACTTTGGCTTCCCAGCGTGAAGCCAGATGGAGGTTGGTGGGCTGAGAGCAATCTCCACCCAGAGGAGTTAGCGGGCGCCCCTCAATTGTGTGCGTAAGGCAAACTGCCAACACAAAATGCGCTCCCCACAGATAGCTTATCGACGAGAAGGTGGGAAATTGGGCACTACTGCAGGTTCTTAAGGGCCTGCATCAGCTTAAAGAGAGGTGTTTTTTTTTGTGGCCAAAGCAGGGAAGCAACATTATGATACTGCAACAAGCCAAGGTTTTTGGATGCAGTTTTGGGGATGCTGGTGGAGGGAGGTTCTCGTTCCCTTGGATGGTAAACAGGCTGACAAGAAGTGGCACATGTGAATATGATCAGTTTTATCTCCAGTACCTGACTGCAGTGCAGAGAGAAAATTAATGATCTCATCAAGAGTGCCAAGGTAAGACTCCCCGTTACATCTCTTGTTCTTTCTGTAGGACTCTACTTTTGCCTTTGCACAATCAATCCTTCCTTAACTCATTTCCCATGATTGTCCATAGGTCAGCAGGGAAGACTTCATTGTCTCTCCTTTTTGCTTTCACTCACACCCTCAAAAACTGCTGCTGCCCTCGGAACTACTTCTCCCTCTTGGCCACATTTGTTGCTTCTTCCTGTCACCATGCACAATAAATTAACTCATACATGACGAGGGTTGAAAGCCCTTGCCCAGGGCACATACTTACCTGCTTCCAGTCTTCTTGAACACAACAGGGGGCAGACAATCAGCACAGGTGGCAATCCCACCACTCATCAAACATTCTCCCCTCACGGAAGTGACTGCCATTCACATAATGAGAAGAAGCACAGCCGCCAGCATTGGAGATGGCGAGGCTGAAGGCCTGTTACAGCAGGATTTGTTGGTATCTTCCTTTTCTCTTGTTTTTCTACTTAACTCTTTCAGTCACACACTCACCAATCTCCTGAACATGACAACCTGCTGTGACATAGTGCTTGCCATCAAAACTACATCCTAATCCCTGTCCCTCTCCCCTTTTTCTCGGTCAATCATGTTATGTTCAAATAAACACTCAAGCTAGTGTGGAAATATAATGATTGTTTTTATTTCAGGCTGTAGAATCGGCTTTGCAAATCTGTAACACTTGATAATATGAGGAGGCCTTGGAATGTTTTTTTTAATATTCGTTCCTGGGATGTGGGCAACACTGGTATGGCCAGCATTTATTTCCCACCCCTAATTGCCCTTGAGAAGGTGGTGGTGAGCTGCTTTCTTGAACTTCTGCAGTCCTTGTGGTGAAGGTACTGCCACAGTGTTGTTAGGGAGGGAGTTCCAGGATTTTGACCCAGCGACAATGAAGGAATGGCGATATATTTCCAAGTCAGGATGTTGTGTGACTTTGAGGGGAACTTGGAGGTCGTGTTCCCATGCGTCTTCTGCCCTTGTCCTTCTAGGTGGCAGAGGTCGTGGGTTTTGGGAGGTGCAGTCGAATTCAACAGCACCTCCAAAACCTGCTACCTCCACAACCTAGAAGGACAAGCAGCACATTGCAATTGCAACAGTATGCTTACTTTCATCAGGAAACTATAGACCGGTTAGCCTAACACCTGTCGTTGAGAAAATGCTGAAGTCCATTATTAAGGAAGCAGTAGCAGGACATTTGGAAAAGCATAATTCAATCAAGCAGAATCAGCATGGTATAATGAAAGGGAAGTCATGTTTGACAAATTTGCTGCCGTTCTTCGAGGGTGTAATGAGCAGGGTGGATAAGGGGGAACCAGTGGATGTGGTGTATTTGGATTTCCAGAAGGCATTTGATAAGGTGCCACATAAAAGGTTACCGCACAAGATAAAAGTTCATGGGGTTGGGCGTGATATATTAGCATGGATTGAGGATTGGCTAACGAACAGAAAACAGAGCTAAATGGGTCACTAGGGATAAATGTGTCATTTTCCAGTTGGCAAACAGTAACTAGTGGGGTGCCGCAGGGATCGGTGCTGGGTCCTCAACTATTTACAATCTATATTAATGGCTTGGATGAAGGGACCGAGTGTAATGTAACCAAGTTTGCTGTTGACACAAAGATGAGTGGGAAAGCAAATTGTGAGGAGGACTCAAAAAATCTGCAAAGGGGTCTAGTCAGGCTAAGTGAGTGGGCAAAAAAATTGTCAGATGGTGTATAATGTAGGAAAATGTGAAGTTATCCACTTTGGCAGAAAAAATAGAAAAGCAGATTATAATTTAAATGGAGAAAAATTGTAAAGTGTTTCTGTACATAGGGACCTGGAGGTCCTTGTGCACAAAACAAAAAAAGTTAGTGTGCAGGTACAGCAAGTATTCAGGAAGACAAATGGAATGTTGGCCTTTACTGCAAGGGGGATAGAGTATAAAAGCAGAGAAGTCCTGCTACAACTGTACAAGGTATTGGTGAGGCCACATCTGGAGCACTGTGTGCAGTTTTGGTCTCCGTATTTAAGAAAGGATATACTTGCATTGGAGGCTGTTCAGAGAAGGTTCACTAGGTTGATTCTGGAGATGAGGGGGTTGACTTAAGAAGATAGGTTCAGTAAGTTGGGTCTATACTCATTGGAGTTCAGAAGAATGAGAGGTGATCTTATCGAAACATATAAGATAATGAGAGGGCTGGACAAGATGGACGCAGAGAGTATACTCATGGGGGAAACTAAGACTCGGGGGCATAGTCTCAGAATAAGGGGCCACCAATTTAAAACTGAGATGAGGAGGAATGTCTTCTCTCAGAGAGTTGTTAATCTGTGGAATTCACTGTGCCAGAGAGCTGTGGAGGCTGGATCATTGAATATATTTAAGGAGGAGATAGACAGATTTTTGAGCGATAAGAGAATAAAGGGTTATGGGGAGCGGGCAGGGAAGTGGAATTGAGTCCATGATCAGTTCAGCCATGATCTTATTAAATGGCGGAGCAGGCTCAAATGGGTCAAATGGTCTACTGCTAAATGATTCAAACTCTGGTTGGCAACAAGTAACTAGTGGGGTGCCGCAGGGATCAGTGCTGGGACGCCAACGACTTACAATCTATATTAATGACTTGGAAGAAGGGACTGAGTGTAACATAGCCAAGTTTGCTGATGATACAAAGATGGGCGGAAAAGCAATGTGTGAGGAAGACACAAAAAATCTGCAAAAGGACATCGACAGGCTAAGTGAGTGGGCAAAAATTTGGCAGATGGAGTATAATGTTGGAAAGTGTAAGGTCATGAATTTTGGCAGAAAAAAAATCAAAGAGCAAGTTATTATTTAAATGGAGAAAGATTGCAAAGTGCCGCAGTACAGCGGGACCTGGGGGTACTTGTGCATGAAACACAAAAGGATAGTATGCAGGTACAGCAAGTAATCAGGAAGGCCAATGGTATCTTGGCCTTTATGGAGTATAAAAACAGGGAAGTCTTACTGCAGCTATATAAGATATTAGTGAGGCCACACCTGGAATACTGCGTGCAGTTTTGGTTTCCATATTTACGAAAGGATATACTTTCTTTGGAGGCAATTCAGAGAAGGTTCCCTAGGTTGAGTCCGCGGATAAGGGGATTGACTTATGAGGAAAGGTTGAGTAGATAGGGCCTCTACTCATTAGAATTCAGAAGAATGAGAGGTGATCTTATCGAAACGTATAAGATTCTGAGGGGGCTTGACAAGGTGGATGCAGAGAGGATGTTTCCACAGATGGGGGAGACTAGAACTAGAGGGCATGATCATAGAATAAGGGGCTACCATTTAAAACAGACATGAGGACAAATTTCTTCTCTCAGAAGGTTGTAAATCTGTGGAATTCGCTGCCTCAGAGAGCTGTGGAAACTGGGACATTGAATAAATTTAAGACAGAAATAGACAGTTTCTTAAATGACAAGGGGATAAGGGATTATAGAAACATAGGGCCCAAGTTTCCACACGATAAAAAACGGGTGCCCCTCCGAGCTGGGCGCCGGTTTTTCGCGCCTAAAACGGCGCCAGAAAAGAAACGCGCGATTCTGGAGTGTCTTGCAGCTCCTTGTCTGTTTGGCGCGGCGCCCAGGGGGATTTTGTAAGTGGGAGGGGGCGGGTACCATTTAAATTAGTTTTTTTCCTGCCGGCAATGCTGCGCGTGCGCGTTGGAGCGTTCGCGCACGCGCAGTGTGAAGGAAACATTGACACTCAGCCATTTTTGTAGTTCTTTGTAGCTGTATAATTTTTGAACATTTTTAATAAAAGCACATTGCCATCAGCACTGAGGCTACTTGCAGCAGTGAGAAGGCTGCAGGAAGCCTCAGAAAGTTGAGGCAGCCGTTTCCCTCCCCCTCCCCGCCCGCCGTCGGGAACAAACGGCTGCCTCCTCCCCCCCCCCCCCCCCCCGCGGGAACGAACGCCTGCAGCATTCTCCCTGGCTGAAGCACTTTCACACAGATAGGAAGATGGTTTATTTAATCTTTTCTTGGCTTATAAATGTTTATTCAGGTTGTATTTATTTGTATAATATTTGTATAAGTATAAATAAGGATTTATTGTAGAATTTAATGACTTCCCCCCCCCCCCCCACCTCGTTCTGGACGCCTAATTTGTAACCTGCGCCTGATTTTTTAATGTGTAGAACAGGTTTTTTCAGTTCTACAAAAATCTTCACTTGCTCCATTCTAAGTTAGTTTGGAGTACGTTTTCACTGTGGAAACTTTGAAATCAGGCATCAGTGGCCGGACACGCCCCCTTTTGAAGAAAAAATTCTGTTCCAAAGTGGAACTGTTCTAACTGACTAGAACTGCAGAAAAAAAAATGTGGAGAATTGCGATTTCTAAGATAGTCCGTTCTCCACCAGTTGCTCCTAAAAATCAGGCGCAAATCATGTGGAAACTTGGGCCCATAGAAACATAGAAAATAGGTGCAGAAGCAGGCCATTCGGTTCTTCGAGCCTGCACCGCCATTCAATATTAACATGGCTGATCATCAACTTCAGTACCCCACTCCCGCCTTCTCTCCATATCCCCTGATCCCCTTAGCTGTAAGGGCCACATCTAACTCCCTCTTGAATATATCCAATGAACTGGACCCAACAACTTTCTGTGATAGAGAATTCCACAGGTTCACCACTCTCTGGGTGAAAATGTTTCTCCTCATCTCGGTCTTACATGGCTTACCCCTTATCCTTAGACTGTGACCCCTGGTTCTGGACTTCCCCAACATCGGGAACATTCTTCTTGCATCTAACCTGTCCAGTCCCGTCATAATTTTATATGTTTCGACGAGATCCCCTCTCATTCTTCTAAATTCCATTGAGTATAAGCCTTGCCGATCCAGTCTTTCTTCAAATGTCAGTCCTGCCATCCCAGGAATCAGTCTGGTGAACCTTCGCTGCACTCCCTCAATAGCAAGAATATCCTTCCTCAGATTAGGAGACCAAAACTGCACACAATACTCAAGGTGTGGTCTCACCAAGGTCCTGTACAACCGCAGTAAGACCTCCCTACTCCTATACTCAAATCCTCTTGCTATGAAGGCCAGCATGCCATTTGCTTTCTTTATTGCCTGCTGTACCTGCATGCCTACCTTCAGTGACTGATGTACCATGACACCCAGGTCTTGTTGCACCTCCCCCTGTCACCATTCAGATAATAATCTGCCTTCCTGTTTTTGCCACCAAAGTGGATAACCTCACATTTATCCACATTATACTGCATCTGCCATGCATCTACCCATTCACCTAACCTGTCCAAGTCACCCTGCAGCCTCTTGGTATCCTCTCACAGCTCACACTGCCACCCAGCTTAGTGTCATCTGCAAACTTGGGAAATATTACATTCAATTCCTTTGTCCAAATCATTAATGTATATTGTAAATAGCTGGGGTCCCAGCACTGAACCTTGCAGCACCCCACTAGTCACTGCCTGCCATTCTGAAAAGGACCTGTTTATTCCCACCCTTTGCTTCCTGTTTGCCAACCAGTTCTCTATCCACGTCAGTATACTACCCCCAATACCATGTGCCTTAATTTTGCACACTAATCTCTTGTGTGGGACTTTGTCAAAAGCCTTTTAAAAGTCCAAATACACCACATCCACTGGTTCTCCCTTATCCACTCTACTCGTTACATCCTCAAAAAACTCTAGATTTGTCAAGCATGAGTTCCCTTTCATAAATCCATGCTGACTTGGATTCTGTCACTGCTTTCCAAATGCGCTGCTATTACACCTTTAATAATTGATCCCAGCATTTTCCCCACCACCGATGTCAAGTTAACCAGTCTATAATTCCCTGTTTTCTCTCTCCCTCCTTTTTTTAAAAGTGGGGTTACGTTAGCTACCCTCCAATCCATTGGTACTGATCCAGAATCCATGGAATTTTGGAAAATGACTACCAATGCATCTTCTATTTCTAGGGCCTCTTCCTTAAGTACTCTGGAATGCAGACTATCAGGCCCTGAGGATTTATCGGCCTTCAATCCCATCAATTTCCCTAACACCATTTCCTGACCAATAAGGATTTCCCTCAGTTCCCTCAGTTGCTCCTTTTCGCTAGACCCTTGGTCCCCTAGTATTTTCAGGAGGTTATTCATGTCTTCCTTAATGAAGACAGAACCAAAGTATTTGTTCAATTGGTCTGCCATTTTCTTGTTCCCCATTGTGAATTCACCTGATTCTGACTGCAAGGGACCTACATTAGTCTTCACTAATCTTTTTCTCTTCACATATCTATAGAAGCTTTTGCAGTCAGTTTTTATGTTCCCTGCAAGCTTGCTCTCATACTTTATTTTTCCCCTACTAATTAAACCATTTGTCCTCCTCTGCTGAATTCTAAATTTCGTCCAGTCCTCAGGTTTGCTGATTTTTCTGGCCAATTTATATGCCTCTTCCTTGGATTTAACACTATCCCTAATTTTCCTTGTTAGCCACGGTCGAGCCACCTTTCCTGTTTTATTTTTATGCCAGGCAGGGATGTACAATAGTTGTAATCCATCCATGTGATCTTTAAATGTCTGCCATTGCCTATCCACCGTCAACCCTTTAAGTAACATTCGCCAGTCTATCCTAGCCAAATCACGCCTCACACCATCAAAGTTTCATTTCTTTAAGTTCAGGACCCTCGTCTCTGAATTAACTGTCGCTATCCATCTTAATGAAGAATTCTACCATATTATGGTCACTCTTCCCAAGGGGCCACGCACGACCAGATTGCTAATTAATCCTCTCTCATTACACAAGATCCAGTCTAGGATGGCCTGCTCTCGTGTTGGTTCCTCGACATATTGGTCTAGAAAACCATCCCTTATACACTCCAGGAAATCCTCTTCCACAGTTTGGTTAGCCGAATCAATATGTAGATTAAAGTCACCCATGATAACTGCTGTACCCTTATTGCACGCATCCCTAATTTCCTGTTTGATGCCATCCCCAAACTCCCTACTACTGTTTGGTGGTCTGTACACAACTCCCACTAACATTTTCTGCCCTTTGGTGTTTCGCAGCTCTACCCATACAGATTCCACATCATCCAAGCTAATGCCCTTCCTTACTATTGTGTTGACCTCTTTAACCATTAACGCTACCCCACCTCCTTTTCCTTCCTGTCTATCCTTCCTGAATATTGAATACCCCTGGATGTTGAGTTCCCAGCCTTGGTTACCCTGGAGCCATGTCTCTGTAATCCCAATTACATTATACCCGTTAACAGCTATCTGCGCAGTTAATTCCTCCACCTTATCACGAATGCTTCTCACTACAGCTCTCCCACTCTTTTTCCTGCCCTCCTGTGCAGCAGAGCCACCCATGGTGCCATGAACTTGGCTGCTACTGCCTTCCCCTGCAAAGTCATCTCCCCCAACAGTACCCAAAACATTGTATCTGTTTTGGAGGGAGATGACCGCAGAGGACTCCTGCACTCCTTTCTTCCACTGCTCTGCGTGATGATCACCCATTCCCCATCTGCCTGAGTAACCTTTACCTGCGGTGTGACCAACTCACTAAACGTGCCACTGTCTGCTCCTGTGGCCGCTCCCCGACGGTCACGCCCTTTTATGGGCCCCTTCGACTGCCGCTGGCTGCTCTTGAGGAGTGGGCGGAGAAGTGGAGCTGAGTCCATGATCAGATCAGCCATGATCTTATTGAATGGCGGAGCAGGCTCGAGGGGTCGTATGGCCTACTCCTGTTCCTATTTCTTATGTTCTTGTGTTCTTATGCTCCTATTTCTTGTGTTCTTGTGGGGCCCTCTAGTGTTCAACTAATAATATGCAAGCACTACCTATCAGATCAAAAGACTCAGATGCCAAATAGAATGTAAATGAGCACTTAGCTCACAATGCACCATCCCTTGTTCTTACCATGTCAAGCACTAGCACAGACATTAGCATCCCATGTGATTTAGATAGTAAACAAAAAGCAGGATACTGCAGATGCCAGAAATCTGAACCAAAAACAGAAAATGCTAGCACATCTGTCAGCAAGTATGGAGAGAGAACGGACAAGTTAATCTTTCAAATGTGGACCCCTCATCAGAGTTGACTTACATTGTGAGTTTGAGGGGACTGCACTGGGGGATTCACTGAGCACAGAGGAGTAGGAGCAGCTGGAGATGGCAAGGAAGGCTGAGCAAAAGGCTAGTTCATGTCTTAGATCTGCCAAAGAAGACGGAGATGCAGACTTCTGGGGTCCCTAATAAATCATTTCTGTACACTAGCATTTGGTGAAGACATTTGATATCCAGATGGAGAGGTTCCAAAACATGCTGCATAGTATGGTGGAGTCCATTTGTGTGTGGTTCTCATGCATGGCATCATCCCTCTGCAGTCAACCATGGAATGTGTAACCACCTCAACACTGTTGCAGCTTACGCCCCCATCCCACCCCACAGATACTATTAATAGAATATCTCTCAATGATGTTCATATTAGAGCCATGCAGACTCTGGGCTTATCCTTCAACTCTGCCTTGGGCAGGCTGGGAGATCAAATACTGAGCTGCAAACCAGAGTCAGTGTGCAATGGGAATGGAAAATGAAGCTTTCTCTCATGGTGGCAACACTTCTGAACCCTTGCAACCTCCTGAACAAATAGTCAACCCCGATGCTAGAAAATAAGCTGGGCTAGATTGTCCCAGCAGACACCCAATTGTTGCAGTCCGCAACTGAGCTCCTTCAGGCCTGATCTTACAGGTTGCAAACAACAGGCGTCTAAACGAGCCTCCCTTCTCCAACGTTACAGCCACTGGGGGAGCATCTTGGATTATGTACAAAAGCACTTCAAACAGTTGCTAGGGGCTCAATCGTGTGTCTATGTGCCTTTGTGCAAGCCATTCAATACAGAAAGCCATTTAATATCTTTGTGGGGAGAGACTGTTCCTCTGGTAGCTGGCGACGTTGCAATATTAGGTGACATAAATACCAATTTTGGCATTTGAGCAGATGCTGTTGCTTGTATGTTGGAAAGAGTGAGACAGATGTTGGGCACGACTGGGGATCAGGGATAGTTCTCTTCAATTCGCTGCTGTCAAACAGCTCTGGCTGCAGATAACTATTGAGACACCTTCTTCTTCATCATCTGTTATGCCTTCACCAGCTCCTCGCTCATCATGTTGAAGGTCCTCCTCCAATGGTGACTCCATGTTGTTGCAGAGCAGATCTATGCAGCATATAGTGTCAAAAGGACCTTTCCTTTCTGTGGTCCATATTGGAGGAAACCACCAGACCTGTACAAGCATCTAAATTGTTGGTTGTTGACTCCACTGGTATGCTCTAGTTGACCCATAGATCTGATTATGGTGAACTGCTGCTGAGAGTGGCTATCTAGGCAATAGCCCTAGTCTCCAAGAAGCCAGCCTCTCTCTTGCAATGTAATTGGTAGACAGTGGGAAATGGATAGCTCAGGAATACAAAAGCATCAAGACAATTGCCAGAAAAGTGGGCACAGACCTGCATGATACCCAGCTGGTGATCACACTCCAAGTACACACTAATAGAGCCATTCACATGGTGATTCATGAAGGAGGTTGTGTAGGTTGCTGCTTCCAGATGTCCATGTTTAATATAATCATGGACTGCAGACTGACTGATGTTGCTGATATTTCCTGTGGCAGGAGGAGCTGGCAGCAAAGAGGTTTCGAACTGCAGCAGCCTTGACTGCAAAAGGCAGTGCTGCGCTGGCTGTAGCAGTTGGCTGCAGGTCTTCTTGCAGGATGTAACATAACTCTTATCACTGCCTCCGAAGAACCAGATCCTCCTTGTGCATTGAACCTTAGAGAATTGCAAGTCTGTTGTTCTGGGCCTATAAACTGGGGGTGGTTAGGTAGCAGCTTCTATTTATTTTTTCTTCAGCAGCTTCTCCTCCTCTTTCTCCTCCGTCTCCTTCTCCTCCTCCTTTCCCTCCTCCTCCTCCTTTCCCTCCTCCTCCTCCTTTCCCTCCTCCTTCTTCCAGAGTGCGATTCCTAGAAGTATCCCACTGAAGAAACAAATACAATGCCAAAAGCCCCTTTACAGTTCAGAGCCTACAATAGTGACTAAAATAACTTTTAATTACTTTATAGTAAAAATTCTCATAAGCTAGTGCAAGAAAATGTTTCCAAAAGTTCCATAGAGCTTTATCTGAGAGCGACTGAGAATCTCTTTAAATATCAATTGAAGTGGCCACCTCAGAACTTCTACTGCCAGTGGTTTGTGGGCAGGGGCAGGAAGTTAGGTCAGGAAATTGCGTGAACATCGTAATGACATTACGCAATCTTAATTTCCATGTATCCATGACCACCCCCGCTTATTCCAGACAGGAGCTCTGGCCACCAGGAATTTCTCCCGGAAAATCAGGTAAGTTCTGCAATCAGCACAAACTGGATGGGAGAAACTGACACTGTAGTTCCCGTCTGCTACCACCCCAATTTTGAGCAGAAAAGGGGAGGTAAGGAGACCAACACTGTTTGCAATGAGTATTCAATCCAGCGCAGCCATTCACAATAATCCTGAATATTATCCGCACTGAATGTGGGGCTGAATGGCCTCCACCTACACTTACTCATATTTGGTCTGCCACTCTCATCATCATCATCATCATCATCATAGGCAGTCTGTCAGAATCGAGGAAAACTTGCTTCCACTCTAAAAATGAGCCCTTAGATGGCTGAACAGTCCAATACGAGAACCAAAGTCCCTGTCACAGGTGGGACAGAAAATCTTTTGAGGGAAAGGGTGGGTGGGATTGGTTTGCCGCACGCTCTTTCCGTTGCCTGCACTTGATTTCTGCATGCTCTCGGCGATGAGACTCGAGGTGCTCGCCGCCCTCCCGGATGCACTTCCTCCACTTAGGGCGGTCTTTGGCCAGGGACTCCCAGGTGTCAGTGGGGATGTTGCACTTTATCAGGGAGGCTTTGAGGGTGTCCTTGTAACGTTTCCTCTGTCCACCTTTGGCTCGTTTGCAATGAAGGAGTTCCAAGTAGAGCGCTTGCTTTGGGAGTCTCGTGTCCAGCATGCAAACGATGTGACCTGCCCAGCAGAGCTGATCAAGTGTGGTCAGTGCTTCAATGCTGGGGATGTTGGCCTGGTTGAGTACGCTAACGTAGGTGCGTCTGTCCTCCCAGGGGATTTGCAGGACCTTGCGGAGACATCATTGTGGTATTTCTCCAGTGATTTGAGATGTCTACTGTATATGGTCCATGAGCTTAGTGGCAGATTTGAGGGTCTGGTCTTCAAACACTCTTTTCCTCAGGCGGCCGAAGGTTGCACTGGCGAACTGGAGACGGTGTTGAATCTCGTCGTTAATGTCTGCTCTTGTTGATAAGAGGCTCCCGAGGTCCAGGGCCGCGCCATGGATCTTGATGACTGGGGGACAGTGCTGTGCAGTGGGAACAGGTTGGTGGAGTACCTTTGTCTTACGGATGTATAGCGTAAGGCCCATGCTTTCGTACGCCTCAGTAAATATGTTGACTATGACTTGGCGTTCACCCTCTATATGTGCGCAGATGCAGGCGTCGTCCGCATACTATAGCTCAATGACAGAGGTTGGGGTGGTCTTGGACCTGGTCTGGAGTCGACGAAGGTTGAACAGATTCCCACTAATTCTGTAGTTTAGTTCCACTCCAGCGGGGAGCTTGTTGATTGTGAGGTGGAGCATGGCAGCATGGAAGATTACGAGAAAGAATAAGGAGACCAACACTGTCTGCAATAAGTATTCAATCCAGCGCAGCCATTCACAATAATCCTGAATATTGTCCGTACTGAATGTGGGGCTGAATGTCCTCCACCTACATTTACTCACATTTGGTCTGCCACTCGACAGGGATATTAATGTATTTCTGTGCTCTTTCCCCAGTTATTCAATGTTCCTTGTGTATGATTTACATGCCCTGTGGAACCACAAATAGGATTTTGCTTTATGGAGTTTGCACTTTTGGACTAGAGAAATGAATTAATTTGTACAGGTCAAAACCGACCTACTCCTTGGGAATGCCTTATGTTTTGGAAACTCTGCTCACATTAAAAAGGGAATTCTGAGAATGCCTATTATTGTTACTTGCATTTCTCCTTATGATTCCTTCCTTGACATTTGTTCCTGCTGTCAGGAAGAATAGGAAGCAAGCTCATCTATGATGAGGGGACATTCTCACTAACTATTAGAAATATGGAACTTTACTGCACAGAGAGATCACTGTATTGAGAATCACCGGCTCTCTTGCATATTCTGGAGTTTGTGGGCTGGAGTGTCAGCAGTCACTGAAAAGTGAACCTCCAACTGTGGGGAAGTTGAGCAGGGGCTCATCTATTAGTAGAAGGTGGCCACCCCGGAGGGTTGATGGGATTGGTTAGATTCCCAGTGTTGCTGAGCGTGCTCCTAAACAAGTGGCTCATGTTGGTGTCTGAAGCCATTTTGTTCAGATTGCCACTTACATTAGAAATACTCGCTCTGCCTACACAAGACACAAGTTTTGAAAGAATTGAGTTTTTTCCATGTTTCTCTTCTGAATAGTGGCCTAGACTGCCTAAAGAAGGGAGTCAAACTCTGCTACCCTATGGAGTATGGTCAGCCTTAACACACAAGTTGAGTGTCAGTGTAAAGGAGAAACTGCTTAGCATTGGCACTAAGCTTATAAAGGCCGATGTCCTCATTGAACTGTGTTCCCAGATTTTATGGCTCTACTGTTAATTTTCTTAGCACAGGTGCAGCAGTGAATAGCAGCGAAAGCCTTCCTCCATCCTCATCAGTAAACGACATCTCATCTATGTCAACCGATCAGACCCTCGCGTCGGACACTGACAGCAGCCTGGAAACTTCAGCAGGACCCCTTTGTTGCAGGTGACTAACCGTCTGCCTGCGGAATTCCTTCTTTAGAAAGTGATGCAAGTAATAAATACTCAACGCGCCTCTCTGGAAATGAACTATTTAAAGACCGTGGAAGTACTGATGCTAAAATATTATGTCAAAATGCTTTGCTTATATCTCATTCCAATGAAGCTAACATTCAATAAGAGTATTAGGCAGCATCATTTCACAGTATGTAAATATGTGATTAAAAATTAGCTCCCTGTGGCATTTTCTTTGGCGACGCAAGGTGAGCAGAAAAGATACAGCATTATAGTTAAAACTAAATGCACTTTTGTCTCCTTAAAGTTGCAATATGTGTCCCTTCTTCCACTCTTTATGTATTTGATGACTATAAACATCTTGTAGAAATATATTCCTATAAATGGCCATGTGCATTTTACCTACCAAAAAGATCATCAAACCTGACATCTCAGAACTCACGCTACATGATAATAACTATGAAAATGACAGGAAATGCAATTCTATTAATCCGTTGAGCATTGAATGTCATTGCAGTTTGAAAACAAACAAGACTTACTTTCTGTGAGTCTAATTAAAGGGACATCCAGAAAAGCAAACCATTTCTGACCATGCATAGATTATAAACTATAATGTTACTTCTTTGTTTTGAAATGTTACTGCCACACTTGAATGGTTAAAGGGACTATACTCTTTCTACCTTTCCTAATTAGGCTGCAGTCCAAGTTTGCCAAATACATATAATTTAAAAAAAAATCTTATTATAGTGCACCAATTTTCATAAAACTGTGCAATGTCTATAAACTAATGTTACAATGGTAAGGTGGTAGCTACGTTCTGTTATACTATTGTTATTTATTCAAAACTAAATTGAAAGCCCTTTAATAAATTATGACAAGGAAGCACATGTCACATAGTATGATATGATTTTGCTCATTAGATTTTGGACATGATAATCTGGCATTATCACTTTAAAAATAATTTAAATGGAGTAAGGATAACAAACTCAGTTAGTTTTGTGATCTGAATTGAGAGATCCTGGAAATCCTGCTTATACGTGCATTTGTACTCTATGTTTTGAGGTGGCGGGAACTTTAGGCCAGTAAAGTAAAAGACATGCACATATCAAGCGATTGCACACCTTGCTATATTGGCCGCACAGAGAGTCTTTAGTTGCACTTGCCTGTAGTTGTGCATGATCAAACTTCCAAATATATTACTGTAAATTGGAAGGTAAAATATACCTAGATGTATTGTAGGTTATTATGTGGTACATAATGTATGCAGCCAAGGACCTGAAAATTATTGCTGTACCCTTAAACTCCTTCAATGCTGAACCTGCATGGACTTGTAATATGTCTATTCTGCTCAGAAGTAAACATGGAGTTATTTTGAATTGGTAGAGCTTGCATTAACCAGAATCAAATTTATTAACTGTCCACTTGAAGTTAAAACAAAAGCTTTAACTAGTGGGATGCAGAACAGTAGAGACCAACATGCAGGACATCAGTGATGTGAACTATACCAAAAAAAGCATTGGGATTTACAACCATAGTGTGTTCAATTTAGATAGGAAGATTCAAATTCAGGTTAAGATCAGGACTGAAACGGCACAATTGGAAATTGCACAGTTTTGATCAGATTTGGTTGAGTTGTATATTTGTGATGAAATGTTTGGGGAAAATGACTGATTCCCAAATGAACATCAGAAATTACTGCTGACTGGGTATCTAGCGGCCTTGGAACATTTCAATGAACTATTGCGATGAAAGAGTACATTCAAAACAGCAATTTGGGTTTAGCAAAGCCCCATTCGCTTAGGGATAAAAGTTACAAATAACTAAAACTGAAAAAACAAGCACACAACACTACAGAAATGAATGTACTTGAGAGAATGCTTGTGAAATTGACTTGAATTCACACCAAATTAATATTGTGATATGAAAAGTAGTGAGAATCCTTATTCTCTGCCTTGCCAGATTGAGAGCAATGCCAAATTTCTGAGGCGGTTAGTGAAAAATCAAGCCTCTGATTTTGTGCGTTGAATTGTGTTGCACTCAAGTTTTTGATATGTGATTTGGGAGGAGGAAGTGAGGTTGCACTACTGGAAAGCATGAGCCTCATTTAAGTGTAATAATTACTTTAATAAAATTTCACCCCAAATTTACCAACCTAAGCGAGGCTCTGCCCGCAATGCACACCTCACTGATAATAAAATAGACACATAGAGGATTTGCAGGCTTGGCCTACTGAAGTAGGTTTCTTAAAGGCAGGTTACCGTCATACAGGTTGTTAGGAAGAATGTTTGTTTTCTTTTGCATTTTCAATTAAATTTTGCTCCATGTCTTAGTTGATTTAACTAGGTAGTTCATTTTTTACCCTGCATTAACTAGGTAGTTCATTTTTTACCCTGCATTTTTACTTTTCATCATAATTCCCCATTGCGGCTGCCATTTAAATAGCACTAACCAATGTGGTAAGTCTGGGAATTCAATTTGAGTTTTAGTGGTTTTGCATGATTCAGGTAAGGAAGACAAATTCATAAGGGTCAACAAATTCTGGGACAAGAGCAACTGAGGTGTTTTTCTGCATTCTTCACGACCCTGTGTTTAGAAAATCTGCTACACTACCTAGACATTTGAAAGAACTGTCTTTGCTGCCTCTACTTTAAAAGAACAGTTGCCACAGAGTTGTTATATTTGATGCTAAATAACCTGAAGACAATGTGTGGAATAGCGACAGCTTTTCCCAAAGAAGGGAAGGTTACCACAGAATGAAGCTTTCATGCTACCAGTCCCTTCCAATCCACCACAGGGGTTATCTGTCACATCAGGCAGTCAGCAGTGCACACAAACTATGTTTGCAAGCAACAATGCCTTAATTACAGTTGACAGGGCACAAAGCTTCCTGGTAGAAGAGTTCCCTTGAGTGAGGGGCATTTTAGATGGCCACCCATGTGAGCATCAGGACTCTTCTATCAACCCGATGCCATATATGAACAGAAAGGGTTTGCATTCAATTAAAGCTCAGGTGGCATCTAACCACAGATACGACATCATGCACATCGGCAGCTCTTATCCAGGAAGCAGCCTTTTGCCTTTGTCATGCAGCAGTCCATTGTGCCCACATTATTTGAAGGAAAAGAAATACTGGGTGAGCAGCTCTTAGGAGAATAAGACTGTGCTCTGCTTCCCTGGATGCTGATCACAATGAGACATCCCTTTCCACCCAGCCTCTGGGACCCTCTGCCACTGTTTGCTGTTCCTCAGTTGTCACCTGCATCTTCAAGAAACGCATCCTATGCAGCTTTGGCACAATGAAACATGTGTACAAAAGTTGTTCAAATGATACCTCAGAGATGGTGTTTTGTGTTACAGATGATGGCCCCCACAGAAAAAAGTGTGGAAGTGAAGAGCATACTCACCTTTGCTTGCTTCTGACATTAGCACATTACCTCCTCTTTTGTAGCCAGTTATAAGGGATGTGGTTAACTGCATTGACTCTGTTGGTGACCTCCCTTATACAGTTGGTGCCTGAGCATTATACTGGAGAATGGCCTATAGCCCCAAATGGGACCTCCCTCTTTTGAAACCTACTGCAGCCTGACCTCAAACTCTTCAGCATCAAAAGTAGCAGTTCTGCACGCATGTTTCTGCTGTACCATTGTGAACAATAGGGTAATTTTCTGAGCCCTCATGCAAATATTTTCCAATGCATGCTTCTGGCATGCAAGGTATTATGCTGCATGTGAAGACTCAGATAATCTATCCTAATTAGTAAAATGTTGTCACCACACAACTTCCCCTTTAACAGCAAGCTGCAGCCCTTTAAGAGTTATGCCTTCATTAGATTTTCCATTCCCTAGCCAAATCTGTTACAGGCCAAGTTCTCTGGGGAAGCTTCTCACCTGCTAGAAGTTTAATCAAATTAGGAGTAAGAGCTCCCGTTGGAAAATTTGCTCTGGCCAATCTCAGAGCTGCCGATGCAGGTGGCCCCAAGACTAAACTGAAGGGCAGGTCCATCAATCTTCAATTTGTGAAGCAAGCACTCCAAACTGGAATCATTATTTTCTGACACGCAAAGAGGGATCTCTTGGTATATAAGCAAGTAAAGCTTTAAAGAAGCCTTGGACTATAGAAAAATGCTTTTAATTGGTGAGGTAAAATCTATTGTTTTATATAGCCTGAGATGTGAAATGTTATTCAGAATTGTCAGCTACTTTTGCAGGTCTGATATTTTTCAGATTTGTGGTGGAGACATCTGACCATTAAATGTTCTTGCCTATTCCCTACTAGCTTCAAATATCATTGCATGTGTCAAAAAGTGATACTTCTGGTCCAGTTGGGATCACTCACTCTTTCCTAGTTATAATGGGGCCAAGTTTCGGCCTGAGTTGCTCCTGTTTATTTGGAGCAACTGGTTTAGAATGGAGTATCTTAGAAATTGCAATTCTCGGCATTTAGTTTGCTCCAGTTCTAGTCAGTTAGAACTGTTTCAGTTTGGAACTGATTTTTTTTTTCAAAAGGGGGCGTGTCCGGCCACTTACACCCATTTTGAAAGTTTAGGCAGTGAAAACTTACTCCAAACTAACTTAGAATGGAGTAAGTGTAGATTTTTGTACGCTCAGAAAAACCTTGTCTACACTTTAGAAAATCAGGTGTAGGTTACAAATCAGGCGTAGGGAATGGGGGGGGGGGGGGGTGGGGAGGGTTTAAAGGGAAGTTTACAAACATTAAACACTTCAATTTTACAAAAAGAGTCATCATCAACAATAAATGATAAATACATCAATAAATCAACCAATAAATCAATCACAAAAAAATTTATAAAAAATAAATTTAAAAAAATCAATAAATAAAAAATTTTCTACTTACTGACTGCAGCACCGGGAGTCCCCCAACAGCGTGCTGGGATGCCCCCCCCCCCGCATGTGTTTCTGTTAGTGTCTCTCTGTCAGTGTCTGTGTTTCTGACAGCGAGGGGTGGAGGGGAGGGGGAGGATGGGTGGAGGGGAGGGGGAGGAGGGGTGGTGGAGTGGGGGAGAGGGGGTGGGGGGGTACAGGGGGGTGAGAAGGGATGGGGGGTGAGAAGGAAGGGAGGGGAGGGGGGATGAGAAGGGAGGGAGGGGAGGGGGGTGAGAAAGGAGGGAGGGGAGGGGATGGAGAGAAGGGAGGGAAGGGGGAAAGAAGGGAGGGAGGGGAGGGGGGAGAAGGGAGGGTGGGGGAGAGAAGGGAGGGAGGGGAGGGGGGAGAGAAGGAGGGAAGAGAGAGAGAGAGAGAGAAGGGCGAGAGAGAGAGAAAGAAAGGAGAGGGCGGCTGAACGGGCCGGGATCGGCCGGGCCCAAGACTTCGAGCTTAGACTTACCGGATTGACAGGTAGATGGCGTCAGGTCCGGGATCCGGGGGGATCGGGAGCGCGGGTCGGGGCGGAGGGGAGGGGGGTCGGTCGGTCGGAGATCGGTTGGGGGGGGGTTCAGAGATCGGTTCGGGGGGGGCGGAGATCGGTCGGGGGGGGAGCGGAGGTCGGTTGGGGGGGGAGAGGTCGGGAGCGGAGGTCGGTCGGGGGGAAGGTCGGGAGCGAAGGTCGAGGGGGAGGCGGTCGGGAGCGAAGGGAGGGAGGAAGGTCGGGAGCGGGGGAAGCGGAGGTCGGGTCGGAGGGGGTGGGGGCGGGAGCGGGAGTCAAGTCGGGTCGGATCCGGTCCGGAGGAAGCAGGATCTGGGCGTGGGAGGCAGCCTTATCGATGCAGCCCCAGTGAGGCCATTCGGCCAGGGCTAGGGGCTGCGTGCTTCGGGCCCCTCCCACACAGTTTTGGGCGCCTGGAACTACTGCACATGCGTGCCCACTGTAGCGCGCTTGTGTAGAGGTCCCGGCACTGTTTTCAGCGCAGGGACCTGGCTCCGCCCCCTACAGCTCGTGCTGCGCTGCACCCAGCTGCAGAGGGCCTGCAGGGTGTCGGAGAATAGGTAATTTTTTTTTAGGTGCACTTTGTGGCGCGAAAAATGGGCGTCCAGGCCGGGGCAGCGCCGTTCTAGGCGCGGCCCGAAACTTGGGCCCAATGTAACTTGTACCTTGTAGTTAGCGCAAGGATATTTACAAGTGGGATTAGTTGCAGATTTTGCTAGCATGATAAAAGTTAGGAAATATAGTTTAGACTGCAGAAACGCACAATCTGAAGCACATCAACTTTCCTCAGCCCATCCCACAAACTTATCTTGTTCAAGTTTTTGAGATGCAGCTTAGATTGCAAGTGCATTGGCATGGTTGTGTCATCATACACTCTACATCTGCTGCATTGATGAATCTTGCAAAGTGTCCTGTATCTTAATGTAACAATGATGCTACATAGAAACATAGACGTAGACAATAGGAGCAGTAGTAGGCCATTTGGCCCTTCGAGTCTGCACCACCATTCAATATGATCATGGCTGATCCTCTATCTCAACACCATATTCCCGCTTTTTTCCCATACCCCTTGATGCCTTTTGTTTCTAGAAACCTATCTATCTCCCTTTTAAATACATTCAGTGACCTAACCTCCACAGCCTTCTGTGGTAGAGAATTCCACAGGTTCACCACCTTCTGAGTGAAAAAACTTCTCCTCATCTCCGTCCTAAATTTTCCACCCCATAATCCTGAGACTGTGACCCCTTGTTCTCGACTTCCCAGCCAGGGAAAATATCTTCCCCGCATCCAGTCTATCCAACCCAGTCAACATTTTATTTGTTTCAATGAGATTCCCTCTCATTCTTCTAAACTTTGGTGAATACAGGCCTAATGGACCCAATCTCTCATCATATGACAGTCCTGCCATTCCTAGAATCAGTCTGGTGAACCTTTACTGCACTCCCTCTATGGCAAGTGTATCCTTTCTTAGGTAAGGGGACCAAAACTGCACACAATACTCCAGATGCGGTCTCACCAAGGCCCTGTATAACTGTAGTAAAACATCCTTGCTCCTGTACTCAAATCCTCATGCTATCAAGGCCAACATACAATTTGCCTTCCTAATTGCTTAACTGCTTAAATGTTCTTTCTTAAACCCTCCAAGAATTCTGTGTTCCTCAAATTCTGGCCACTTGCACATCGAAGACTTCCTTTGCCCCATCATTAGTGCCTGTGTCTTCAGATGTCTATTCAGCGGCCTCTAAGTTCTGGAATTCCCTCCCTAAACCTCTCTTCCTTTGAGATGCTCCTTAAATCCTACCTCCTTGACCAAGCCGTTGGTTACCTGTCCTTCTTTGGTTCAGTGCCAATTTTTATTTTTGTCTGATTACGCTCTTGTGAAGCGCCTTGGAATGTTTTACTCCGGTAAAGACGCTATTGAAATGTGAATTGTTTTTACGTAATTTGCAAATCATGTAAGTTATTCAATTTTTCAATATGTCCGGTATGATATTTTTTGCTGACAGATTAGCAGCCTAATCTTAGATCTTTGCTGTCAACCCTTTGGCTGTTCACCAGGTTGGGAAATTCCATCTAATTCTCCCTTCCCCATTTGTGCTCAGCACAGTTCAGATGTGGGAAAATCAAGCCCATCTCTTCTTACTCTGTGGCATCAAAAATTGCTACTCTACCACTAAGTGCCACCATACTGCCAGTGATGCTTCTTTAAAGATTTTTAATTCAATATAATTTTCAATCTGTTTTAACTAAATACCTCCCACGCCTGTAACAAATATAGTGACATTTTATTAGTGAGACGTTGTGTGCTACCTGTACTGGAACAGTATGTAGTGGCTGGTTATTGCCTCAATGATTGCTGGGGTCCCACAGAGCTGCTCCTAAAAGCATCATTACATAAAACACTCTAAAGGTGGAGAAAATAAAATAACTTATAAAAATAATAGTAATTAAAAAAGACCTTGTTGTATAAAAGATATCTATATCACTTTAGAGTCCAGTATGGTTTTAGTTAATATTTGATCAATATTTAATAATTCAACCCGTGATTCCACGATAAACATAATTACGACGTGAATAAAACACTTCAGGGGGTGTGGAGTACTCAATGTATTATGTTTTATCATTGTTGTGGCAATATCAAGGCAACCTATGACCCAGCTGAATGCACCCGTACCCTTCAGCCAGTCAGCTCACAGTATTCAAATGAGATGTTATTGGGTAAACACGAAGGCCCGTACATTCTGATTGGCCGCTCCACCAGTGGCAGTGCACTAGTGCAGACCATAACTCCATTGATGGCCCAAGATAGAAACCCTCCCAAATTTTGCCATGAAGCCATCGGTATCGTTGGGATTGGCTGCAGGCACTTACTAGGGTATTTTAGTGGTATCCATGAGGCCGATGCCAGGTTGAAGAACACAGTAAAAAAAGTCTTTGGCTGTAGCTAAAACAAGGGACGAATCCCAGCGAAAATGTGCTCCATCCAATTTTTTGGCCTTTGATCCAGGAATCCACTGGGATTCTGCCTCAAACCCAATTGGAATTTTGGGGCCTAAAAACATGGCATCCAATTTGCACACAGCAAGCTCCCACAAATAGCAGTGAAATAACTGACCAGATCATCTGTTTTAGGTGGTGGTCAAGAATCACAATTGCAATTAATATTTTAATCACTGCTGGCTGCATTTGTATGTGGTGCATTGACACTGTGCCATGCCTGGCATACCAATGTGACAGTAACAGTGCCTGCCAGCCACACTAACTATTCTAAAATAGTCGGTGTACTTGTACAACATTCCTAGATCTGTATCATCTTGCCAGGACAATTTGAGTACACATTGTCACACATAATCAAGTATCACTACCTTCATAGCGTGTAAAAGTTAACAATCTCTGTTCCATTCTAATATGGACAGACAATTGTTGGACTGAGGAAGACCCAGGAACCAAACAGTGTGTTGAAACCCTGTTTCCAGTATAGGGTAGACTTTATGTAGCACCTAGCTCCAATGGGTGAAATAGGGGTGTTCAGCTGAATTCAATTTGTTTGAAATATCTATTCAGTAGATCCTAAAAACTGTAATGGAAATGCACCAGTGATGGTTATTTTAAAGGTTTTGAAGGATATTTTGAAAATTCTAGTTTTCTTAATCTACTTTTGGCTGACAGAGTAGCTGTGCAAAACTGATAGGTAAAATAGAGGATAAGATAAATGATAATTGCAGTAGTTGAAAAGATTGTTGACCCTCAATTCTATTCTAAGACAAATAATTATCAGTGTACTTGAGTTATAGGATTTTATGTCCAAGCAATTTCAGCAGCAAAGGGGTCTGAATTAGTCAGCCCAGTGTCCATACACGTAAAATGCTTGCAAAGCACAAGATATTAAAAGGCTTACTCTAATGAGTTTTATTGCTATATTTTGTACCAGAACATAGCTAACCACTATGCTGAACCCATTCTAAGTCTGCGTGTTGTTGTTTATGGCTTATCTTCTAAAATCAATGGCATGACAGTATATAAATGAACGATTCCTTTCTGATTTCCTGCAGAGATGTTTGCAAACAGTTTACGCCAGGAAGTTTCTCCCAGATTTTTTGGGTGGAGCTTTTTCATTTTCAAACTTCTATCGTTACAAAGTTAAAATTTCAGAATTAACTAAAACATAGCATCCCTGCATGTGCCCTCCTTGAGGCTTCTGTTCTACAGACTTAAAACAAAGATGCCCCCTATGAAGTTGATGGCACAAAGTATAAGAGTATACAGAATGCTTCTCTTTCTGAAGGTGTGTGAAGCATTATCTGGGTGAACTAACAGTGGGAGGGGTTACTATAAAGTTTCCTGGAGCTGTCAGTCGATCATCAATCATTTTTATAATGATCAACTTAAACAGAATGTACTTCTCTTCCCCTCATAAATTTGTATTTTCTCTTTTTTGGAAAGGGGGGGGATGGTATGTGCGCAATTAATTGAGTTTTGAGTTGCTGAATCACTGTAATAGCAATATCAAACTGCTTTCAGGTTTATTCAGAGGGCTAGTGGAGCTCAAATGGAGAAGAGGTGTTTGGGGGTTGGGAGTGGGAATGACAATGCTGTTTTGCCCTAGACAAAATTTACCCCTGGTTGAACTGAGATGTCCATAATCTGTAACTATCTATGATGGGGACAGGGGAAAACTATCAAAAAGAAATGACATTTAAATATGAACCCTCCAACGCCAGATATTGCCTTTCTAGAATTATTCGATTAACTGACCGTGAAAAAAAAATCAGTCAGTGGTCCAGTTAATTAAATAAATTACAAATATTTTAAGGACTGCCATATCCTTGCTGGTGTTGCAGTGACTCCCACAATGCACTGTGTGTAGAAGCATGGGAAAGAAAAGTAATAACTGGATGCAACAGCTCCATGTGGACGGCTTGTGTGTCTTTCCGATTCTGTAAGGGGTTTTCAAAAACATGTTTTGTTCGGGGAAGAGGATTTTATATTAAAAAAAGTTTAAAAAAATATTTTAATGAGACTACTCAATACCATTTGTCAGTGTAACTCAGAATGTGTTCATAATGTCCAGAAATTTTCACTTAACGGCGGTGCAATAAGATTTCTTTCTGAGACCGCACCATTATGATGAGGTCAGCTGCGATCCCAACTGGAACCTGATGTGATGACTTTGTGTCAAGTTTGATTTTAAACAAACTCTGGTGGTTGCTTGTTTTTTTTGTACTGTTTGTGATCAATTTTGTTAGGATGTAAGAATGAGATCTGTGTCCGAATTCCACAGCAGTGCTTAATAAGGTGGTTCATCTCGGTCTAGCTCCAGGATAGGACTTGACTTTTAAAATCAAAACTGGAAGGGAAATAAAGCACTCAAGATTTTAAAGCTACTGTGTATGTAGAAAATATATGTATGTGATTAAGAAAAACAATAAAATACGCCTTCAAAATGGGAAATTGTGTTTCTTTGTTGCATAATGATTAGTAGGTTCTGTGAACACTGCCTGCCAGAGAATTTGAAGAGTTTTGTTAACACTATTTGTATGTCAGAACTGTGGTTATGTGTGGTAAAGTTTTGGGTGATCGTGATCAGATAGAATGGAGGCTATCTCCAGTCTGCCTGAGGTAGCTAAGGGGCATCTGTTTACACATCTGAATTAGAAGGTATTCTTAATGATTAAAAATGCCACTCTGTGCAACCATAGAACACTGCAACCCCCACAGGTACATGTCATAAAACTACTGACCCTTGTATCATTCTGCTCAGGCTTAGTTTTGGAATTTAACAGTGTAAAGAAGAGATGGAATTCAAATTTGATAGGTTTGCTTTAAAAAGAGTGTTGTCTCTTTTAGCCAAGTCTCTTACAGTACACTTTACAATGTTTATAGAGCGAGGAGGTCACAATGACATAATGATGATCTGTCGTTCCATCATTAATTGCATCTGTAGAATACTATAAGCACTGAAAGTTAAGATACAGAGTCACTGTACCTGTGAGAGTCACTTTACAGAAACTCCTAGAGCAACAGATAGTGGGGGTAATAATTCACCGTCACTACCTAGGCAGTAACCTGGCAGAGCAGGTTGCCCACCCACTGCATAACCTGTCTGATTTTACTTGGAATTAAATCAATGGAATGAGAATCGGGTGGATTCTACAATAGGCGGTTACTGCTAGGGCAGCAAAATAACACTCATGTTTCACTAAAAATAATGTGGTAATGAACTGCCCAAAATCCGAAGTGGATGGGGTGTAATGGCCAAGACCATCATCATGTGCAGTCGAAGCAGAATAGTAAGTGTATCAGGCTTCTATTTTCAATAATCACCAAGCAACCCACTCTCCATACAATTAAAAAGGCAGGCCGTAAAATGTGAATGACTGCCCCCCCACACTACCTTTCTTGAAGGTTTCTATGAATGGCCATTATTTGTGTGTGAGTCTCAATAGCGCTTGAAGGCTATTTGACCACACATCAAAATCAAGCTCAATTCCATCCTTACCCAAGGTCCCTGCACCACACATTACTACCAAGAATCACTGGCCAGAAATCAGCAAGTGGAACTCTGGTTCATATTCCCCACTCTAACCCTCTGGTGAATTGTAGCCTCATTGTAGCGAATTGTACTGCCATGACTGACTAAACTCAGCTAACTCTGCACTGACTATGGACCAAACCAGTAATCCACCTAGTCTGAATGGCTCAGCTCCTCACTGATACTTTAGGAAAGTTTTAATTTATTTTAAAGTCACATATGATTAATAATCATTTCAAAATGGAGTTGTTTGCACTATAACAGTTTATTAGTGATTGCTACTGTATTATGTGACATTCTTGACATTTTGGATGTGCTGATGTCAACAAACCGTAAAATTGCACATATGGGGGCGGGGCGATTTTAATCAACCTGACCTGGTGTGAATTGTGCGGCCACCAAATAAAAATCGCCTCTGACAACAAAGCATCCGTTCGCACTCCATTCCTACCCCCACCGCTTTAACTGGCCCTTTTTTAGGCGGTTGAAGCTCCTGCTCCTTCCCTGATCGGTTTTACTAAATAGCGAGGCCGCAGTGGGCACCCTGCAGAGTCAGAGCTTAAAATGCCATTGGGGTCCTAATGGCTACAGGTGTGGTGCCGGAGGACTGGAGGACTGCTAATGTTGTACCTTTGTTTAAAAAGGGAGAAAGGGATAGACCGAGTAATTACAAGCCAGTCAGCCTAACCTCAGTGGTTGGAAAAAATTCTGAGGGGCAGGATAAATCTTCATTTAGAAAAACACGGATTAATCAAGGACAGTCAGCATGGATTTGTTGAGGTAAGGTTGTGTCTGCCTAACTTTATTGAATTTTTTGATGAGGTAACAAAGGAGGGTCGATGAGGGTAGTGCATTTGATGTATTGAATGTGGATCTAAGCAAAGCTTTTGATAAGGTCCCACATGGCAGACTGGTCACAAAAGTAAAAGCCCATGGGATGCAAGGTAAAGTGGCAAGTTGGATCCAAGCCTCATTGATATATACAAATCAGGGTCCTATGTTGTCATAGAATCATAGAAATTTACAGCACGGAAGGAGGCCATTTCGGCCCCTCATGTCCCCGCCGGCCGACAAAGAGCTATCCAGCCTAATCCCGCTTTCCAGCCCTTGGTCCATAGCTTTGCAGGTTACGGCACTTCAAGTGCACATCCAGGAGCTTTTTAAATGTGGTGAGGGTTTGTGCCTCTACCACCCTTTCAGGCAGTGAGTTGCAGACCCCCACCACACTCTGGGTGAAAACATTTCCCCTGAAATCCCCTCTAAACCTCCTCCCAATTACTTTAAATCTATGCCCCCTGGTTGTTGATTCCTCTGCTAAGGAAAATAGGTCCTTCCTATCCACTCTATCTAGGGACTTCATAATTTTATACACCTCAATCAGGTCTCCTCTCAGCTCCTCTGTTCCTAAGATAACAAACACAGCCTATCCAACCTTTCCTCATAGCTAAAATTCTCCAGTCCAGGCAACATCCTCGTCAATCTCCTCTGTACCCTCTCTAGTGCAATCACATCTTTCCTGTAATGTGATGACCAGAACTGTACGCCGTACTCTAGCTGTGGCCTAACTAGTGTTTTATACAGTTTAAACATAAACTCCTGTATTCTATGCCTCGGGTAATAAAGGCAAGCATTCCGTATGCCTTCTTAACCATCTTATATACCTGGCCTGCTACCTTCAGGGATCTGTGGATCTGCACTCCAAGATCCCTTTGTTCCTCTACACTTTTTAATGTCCTACCATTTACTGTGTATTCCCTTGCCTTGTTAGCACTCCCTAAATGCTTTATCTCACACTTCTCCAGATTGAATTCCATTGCCATTGTTCTGCCCACCTGACCAGTAATAGAAACATAGAAACATAGAAATTAGGTGCAGGAGCAGGCCATTCGGCCCTTCGAGCCTGCACCACCATTCAATAATATCATGGCTGATCATTTAAACTCAGTACCCCTTTCCTGCTTTCTCTCTATACCCCTTGATCCCTTTGGCTGTAAGGGCCATATCTAACTCCCTTTTGAATATATCTAATGAACTGGCATCAACAACTTTCTGCGGTAGAGAATTCCACAGGTTAACCACTCTCTGAAGAAGTTTCTCCTCAGCTCGGTCCTAAATGGCTTACCCCTTATTCTTAGATTGTGACCCCTGGTTCTGGAACTCCATTGATATCTTACTTCAGTCTACAGCTTTCTTCTTCATTATCAACCACACAGCCAATTTTTGTATCATCTGCAAACTTCTTAATCATACCACGTATATTTAAGTCTAAATCATTGATATATACCACAGAACGCAAAGGACTGAGTACTAAGCCCTGCGGGACCACACTGGAAACAGCCTTCCAGTCACAAAACCATCCATCAACCATTACACTTTCCTTTCTGCCTCTGAGCCAATTTTGAATGCAACTTGCCATTTTACCTTGGATCCCATGGACTTTTACTTTTGTGACGAGTCTCCCATGTGGGACTTTATCAAAAGCTTTGCTAAAATCCATATCCACTACATCATATGCACTGTCCTCATTCACCCTCTTTTGTAACATCGTCAAAAAATTCAATCAAGTTAGTCAGACACGACCTTCCCTTAACAAATACATGCTGACTGTCCTTGATTAAACCGTGTCTTTCTAAATGAAGATTTATCTTGTCCCTCAGAATTTTTTCCAATAATTTTCCCACCACTGAGGTTAGGCTGATTGGCTTGTCATCATAGGCAGTCCCTTAGAATCGAGGAAGACTTGCTTCCACTCTTAGCATGAGTTCTTAGATGGCTGTACAGTCCAATACGAGAACCACAGTCTCTGTCACAGGTGGGACAGACAGTGACTGAAGGAACGGGTAGGTGGGGAGCCTGGTTTTCCGCATGCTCCTTCCGCTGCCTGCGCTTGATTTCTGCATGCTCTCGGCGACGATACTCGAGGAGCTTAGCGCCCTCCCGGATGTACTTCCTCCATTAGGGCTATCTTTGGCCAGGGACTCCCAGGTGTCAGTGGTGATGTCGCACTTTATCAGAGAGGCTTTGAGGGTATCCTTGTAATGTTTCCGTTGCCCACCTTTGGCTCGTTTGCCGTGGACGAGTTCCAAGTAGAGTGCTTGCTTTGGAAGTCTCGTATCTGGCATGTGAACGATGTGGCCTGCCCAGTGGAACTGATCAAGTGTGGTCAGTGCTTCAATGCTGGGGATGTTAGCCTGGATGAGAAGTCTAATGTTGGTGCGGCTGTCCTCCCAGGGGATTTGTAGGATCTTGCGGAGACAACATTGGTGGTATTTCTCCAGTGACTTGAGCTGTCTACTGTACATGGTCTATGTCTCTGAGCCATACAGGAGGGTGGGTATTACTACGGCCCTGTAGACCATGAGCTTGGTGACAGGTTTGAGGGCCCAGTCTTCAAACACTCTTTTCCTCAGGTGGCACTGGCGCATTGGAAGCGGTGTTGAATCTCGACGTCAATGCCTGCTCTTGTTGATAGGAGGCTCCCGAGATAGGGGAAGTGGTCTACGTTGTATAGGGCCTTGCATGGATCTTGATATCTGGGGGTCAGTGCTGTGCAGCGAGGCCAGGCTAGTGGAGGACCTTTGACTTTCTGATGTTAAGCATAAGGCCCATGCTTTCGTACACCTCGGTAAATATGTCGACTATGTCCTGGAGTTCAGCTTCTGTATGTGCACAGACGCAGGCATCATCTGCATATTGTAACTTAACGACAGAGGATGGAGTGGTCTTGGACCTGGCCTGGAGACGGTGAAGGTTGAACAGCTTCCCACTGGTTCTGTAGTTTAGTTCCATTTCAGCGGGGAGCTTGTCAACTGTGAGTGGAGCATGGCAGCGAGGAAGATTGAGTAGAGGGTTGGGGCGATGACGCAGCCATGCTTCACCCCGGCCCGGATGTAGATTGGTCTGTGATGGATCCATTGTTAAGGATCATGGCCTGCATGTCGTCGTGGAGCAGGCGGATGATGGTGATGTACTTTCGGGAGCATCTGAATTGAAGGAGGACGCTCCATAGACCCTCGCAGTTGACAGTGTCACAGTCCATTGTAAGGTCGAAGAAGGCCATGTATAAGAGCTGGTGCTGTTCCCTGCATTTTCCCTGCAGCTGTCACGCTGCAAAAATCATGTCCGTTGTGCCCCGGAGGGGACAAAATCCGCACTGCGACTCCGGGAGGAGCTCCTCGGCCACAGGGAGAAGACGGTTGAGGAGGCCTCTAGCGACGACTTTCCCAGTGGCTGATAGCAGGGATTCCTCTGTAGTTGCCGCAGTCGGACTTGTCCCCTTTTTTAAAGATGGTCACGATCACTGCATCTCTGAGATCTCCCGGCATGCTCTCCTCCCTCCAGATGAGAGAGATGAGGTCATGTATTCACGCCAACAGTGCCTCTCCACCATACTTCAGTGTCTCAGCAGGGATTCCATCCGCTCCCATAGCTTTGTTGTTTTTTAGCTGTCTTATGGCTTTTTCTACCTCGTGCAGTGTTCCATCGGGGTGGGGGGAATAATTGTCAGGATGTGCCCACGCAGCATCTCTGCCACTGAGCCCACCAAAGTTTGCAGAGGTAGGGAGGGGTCCATTGCTTTAATACCCCTGTGACAAGTGCCCGAGACACTGGAGACACATCTTAGGTTCCTGCCTCCCCCAACAAATTGAAGCAGGAGAGGGCACAGTAGGGGGCAGAAGGGGGACATCAAGTTTCCACACCTCCAGAACATGCATGTACCTGTTCCCTCAGTCCCCTTTGTAAGGGAAGCAAAATCTGTCCAATAATGTACCTAATCTTCAGCAGTCCAAGCTACGATCCAGGCTTAGACCCTCAAATAAACCATTTGCATTATTTGTCATGTGTGTACAACTTGCTTCACCAGGCATACTGGCCACCAATGAGCCACCACTACTGAAAAGTCAGGGCGACATAAATTCCCAGGCTGGGAGTCCCTCCCCCTGGTCCTGCAGCTTCTCTGCCGCTGGCATTATAAAAAATGGAGGCTTTGCCTCTTATAAGGTCCTGGTGGAATTCCAGTGCAAGGCTGGGACCCAGTGTACCCAGGCTCCAGCCTAATTTATGACCCTTCTGGTGCATTCCCACCAGAGTTACAGTGGAGTTCATCAGAAGGACCAAGGATTCGCAGCCCCTTTAAAACTGTTCAGAACCTTACACTGGAATCCTGATTTGAAACCAGGTACAGAAGCCCCGGTTTTAACTCGGGGAACGGGCGCAGTGTGGAATTGCCACATTCGCGGGAGGCAATTTTAAGTCCCGGGATCCAATTGGCGTCAGCTTTCTCTGCCGCATTTGGCACGATGCATGTCTCACGCGGCCCGGATTCAAAATTTGGATCGGGGTTGGATTTATGTCATCGGACTGCAACTTATGAATATTTCTGAGGTTCTCACCTGCTGTGGCAAGGGCCTCACACACCTGTCAAAAGCCAGGAGTAAAGATCACAGCCGGCGAGAGTGCAATGTGAATGCAGAGGTGAGAACCCCCCCAATGCACGGCCTGTTCTCATCTGGCACAGGGGCTTAAAATCGGGCCTAGAATTCTTTTTATGGAAGACTGAATTCTAAAATTGTTTGCTCACGCCCAGTTCAACTGAAAAAAACACTACCCTTTTTATTTCTGTGTGAAAATACAGCAGCCATCTAATTGGAGTACTCAATGGTTCAAACAAAAACAGATTCAAGTAAATTAAAGAAACACGGGGCCAAATTCAGTAGCGCCCTGTTTGGGGGCGGTAACTGATGCGATGTGAAATTTCCTGCTGCAGGCGGGGAAGTCCCATATCACAATCAGGTTTTCCCTGTCACACATTACGATCGCGAAATTGGGCCCCCGAGGGGAAGTGGAAGGCAAAATGGGGCGCTCCACTTCCTCTCAAGGGCAGGACGGGGCGCGGGATGGAGCGCCGCGTAGCACTGGCGTGAGCACAGGACCCTCCCCTTCCACAAAAAGAGAGGGCACGTTGCAAACTCTGCCCCCACTTCCCCACCAGGGAGCGGTGTACAGTGGCTGCAGCCCGGCACAGAAGCAGAGTGCCGAGCTGCACCATCACGGCACGGACCCCGCGGAATTGTAAAGGAAAGGCCGAAAAAAAAAATGGCAGCAAGCACCTCCCCTTTATTTTTCACTCATGAGCAGAGTTCACGACCCGCGAGGCTGGTGATGTTATCACTGTTCACAGCGACCCATTTCCACCCCAGAGTGAAAATTTGGTAGCGCCAGGGCTCACGGAGCGATAATTAAAGGGGAGGTGGGGAAAGTTAAAGAAAAAAGAATCGGCAGCTTAGCCCTCCCCTTTAATGAAGGGGAGGGCCCTGTCTATATGGCAGCGGGATGCATCCCACCGCGTAGTGCTGCGAACTTCACGGAAGCTTTCTGCCCCGCTCCCACCCCACTGAGCAAGTGGAGCGTGATATTTTGCACTCCACTTGCTCTCGGGCCAGTAAGCTGAATATAGATCGTGGGGCGAGACTTCCGTGCCTAGCGCAGGAAATCCCGCCTTGTGCCTGTTACCACTCGAATTTCTCCCCCTAAAGCTCAATGCTATTCCTATACTTCAAATGGGGCAACATTGAGCCAAAATAAGGGTGTGCAGCATGCAGTTGGTGTGATCACAATGCACAAAAGCAGTGCAGCAGTTCTGCCCCAAACTGTTGGCACATATGAGTTATAGTCACAGAATTGCCAATTACTTTTGGTGGAATCAACAGAGGATAATTTTCAGAGGATGATTAGACAAATCCATCTTTGTAGAAGTCAGGCCATAAATCCCATTCACCTCAGGCAACACAAGCAAGAGGAAGAAGGTGTGCTCGACCTAGAAAATTTGCAACTTCGGTAGGATATAAATCCAGGCATGGATCATCAAAAAATCCTTGGAATAAAACAGCTTCTTTATATTATGGATGTGTTAGTTTGCAACACCTAAAGCTCTGATTGGGTCACTTTGATCATGACCTGATTGCTGATTGATCCCCTTGGAGGATAAGACACACCCAGCAGTTTCAATGGAATGTGTGATTAGAACCATCCTGCTGAGATAATCAGTGACTTTGCAAAATGTAATTCGAGTCATTCTGATTGCTGACTCCAGACAGGGCTCACTCTCATGGGTTAAGACCTTCTCCTACCCTCCCAAACAAGCTCCTGCTCCCAACCCCCACTGCCCAAGTGCGTGACCTTTCCCCCCAGGCCAAGTTGCTGACCTTCTTCCCCCCAAGTTTCTGACATTCTCCCTCCCTCCACTCCACTGGAGTCCCTGACCTCTGCGCCCCCCACCACCCCTGAGTTTCTGTTCGTCTCCCCCTCCCCTGGGTTCATGACCTTCTCCCCCCAATAAGTTCCTGACCTTAACACCACCCCCCCCACCATAGATGGGGGCATTGTTAACAGGTTTATTCGGAATGAAATGAACAGTGGGTGTCATGACTTCCGGATTTCGCCCAGTCCAATGATGTCACTTGCCACACACGCACCGAGCTTTCCAAGAAATCAACTAATTGTCGGGGAGGAGAAGGAAAACGTGGTGCAGATATAGAGGGGGTGTGGTTGGAAGAGCGTGATTCATTTTTCCATCTGGATTACATTCTCTCTCTCAACCCTCCCCCCCCCCCTCCACCCTTTCGACCTAGATCACGTTCTTCCCCCATCCGCACTGTGCTCTCTGTGCTCTTTACATCCCCCATAGTTCCTGACCTGTTCTCCCTGAGTTCCCTCTCTCCCCTTCCAACCCCCTCTCCCTGTTCCCTCTCTCTCTCTGTCTCCCCTCTCTCCCCCAAACTCTCTCTGCCCTTTCTCTATCTCTGCCCCCACTCTCTCTCGCTCTCTCCCCCACTCTTTTTCTCTCTCCCCCACTCTCTCACTCTCCCCCACTCTATCTCTCTTTCCCCAGTCTCTCTCTCTGTCTCTGCCCCACTCTCTCTCTCCCCCACTCTCTCTGCCTCGCACCTCTGATTTCCTCTCTCTCTCAGAAGGCTGTGAAAATGTTTGTATAGATAATCGCAGCAATATTCCAGGCAAAAGTCCTGGTGATAACCCAGAAGTCCTAGTAGAAGGCTCAGGCTCGAACTCCAAGCTCGGCAACGCGGTTCGGCCCCACTTCTGACTTCCTCATTTTTAATACTGAGGATGCGCGACCAGAGCAAGCGTGCATGCGAAAAAAGGGGCGGAGTCCATGGCGTGCACGTGCAGAAGGACACAAAAATGTTCATGCACTTAATTATTTTGTTATTTTATATTCATGGAAGTGTTATCTGTGGAATGTAATTGGGCAACTGGTCAAAGATTGCATACTGTGGATTGTAATGTTAAACTGATATCCTGCAGTTTCAATTTAACTAACTTTAGTTGAGTGACATTTCACACAGACTTATTTAGAAAATCTACCTGGGATCAGTTACCTGCTTTAGGAGATCAAATAAGTTGAATAGGATCCACAAAGGTACAAATCGTACATTGTCTTTAGAATGAAGCTTCATGAAACTTATCTCATTTGATAGTTTCCTGTGAGCTTCGATCAATGTTATATTTAATTAACATCAGTCTGCTCCTGAATTCAAAAGAGTGTGTAAAATATCTGTCAGATTGCCTCCTGTGCAGACATTTCTATTATTCTATTTGATTTTAATTTGTAGCCCAGCCTCTTGATGCACCTTGCACCATAACCTTGATTTTGGTGTGATAGACATACTCCATTATTATTCACTCTTATGCATGATAGATGGGACTTGTATTGAAGCGAAGCAGGAAGGAGCCTTTTAAAATAGATGTCCTGCCAGAAATAAACTTGTACCATTTGTCAAATCATTCCGCTCTGAAGCAAAACCGTTGGTAATTGATCAGTGCGTGAGAAATGTCTTTTCTCAAGGAATTTCCCCATGAACTACATTTCCATAAACTGGCATCAATATATGCAACCTATGTATACAGAATACTTGGATGTGGTGCTTGAAAGAGATGAACCAATCATGGCTGACTCTGGCACATTAAATTACACACTGGAATAAAGCAATACAATTACAGAAAGGTTTAGGTAATTCATCTGTTATATTTTTTATAAAATATGTACACTTTTTTTGGTCATGAACAAGTAATATGGCACATGAAGCATTGCCATGCTAGTCAATATTTTAACTTTTTATATCCCCTTGCCCATTCCATAACTTCTAAATTCTTCAGGATTCTCTTGTCCCCAGCAAGAAAGGGGGGTCACAAAAAAGAATTACAAAACAGGCCAACTGTACCACAATGCTAAAAAATAGCTTATGTTAAGTGCAAGTTAAAAAGCCTTGATAAAAAGCTAGATTGCGACACAACAAAATATTAACTTTAGCAGTTTAAATACAAGGCTTTCATTAAAAGTTTCTTTTTCTGTTTGAGATACATTTTTTGATAGGTGCCACTGATGTTTTCATTTACGCTATGTACACAACCAGCTGTAACACTTAACAGTCACATAATTACATGGAGCTTATAGGTTATAATAATGTGGTAAGGACACAATTCAAATACTGGTAAGTACAGTTGAAATGTATTTTTTCCCTTCAAGGTTTCGAATTTCATTGAGTGCTAACCCCAGTCAGGTGACCAGTCACCTGTTTTTTTCCTCCCTATCCATTGTCCTGATCTTTTGCTCTTCACTGTATCCATATGGTGTTACTCCGATCTGGCCTTCGTGTCTCCACAGTCAGATCACCAAACGTCGAGAAAAATTGCTCCATCTCTTTTTGCAACATTTCATTGCGTTTCTCAGCATCCTCTCGTGCACGCTCCGTATTCCTCATCTTTATTTCAACCATGGTATATTTCTTCCTTTCCTGGTCCAGTTCCTCGTGAAGTGTCATTACCTCAGACTCCAACTCAAGGTTTCTCTGTTCCAAACTGTCAATAGCAAAGTAAAAGAAATAATTAAAAAGGAATGGAAGGGAAATGATCAAATACTTTTATGTTCATTCTGATAGATGTGGCTATTAAATTGAAAGTTGACCACATTCCCCTTGCAAAGACACAAGTTTATGAATATTATTTAAAGAAGTAACTTTCGTTTATACCAAAATGGCATACATGACAAATCGATAGGATGATGGCAATGGGCTATATACAGTGGGTTCGATTTTCCACTTTCTGCCCGGGTGTAAAACTGATGTTGTGGATTGACCGCTGTGATAAAACCCAACTGATTTTCAATTCAATTTGATTTTAATTGAAATTAGATTCAGGTGGTTTTCCTAATACACAACGACAGGGAGAGAAAAAAAAATGATAGAGAAATGGTCTTCTATGGCATTTCTCAAGGATAGCCTGCGGTCTGAAGCTTACATGGTCACTGTGCAGGAACCTCCTGTAAGGAAGTCGTCTGAATTGGTTCCAAGGTCAATCATAGTTTGATTGTTATTTGGTGCAGGAAGTTTCCAGATTGCCAGGTACTTGTAAATTTCCATCTCCAAGTCAGAAGAAAGAATGCGATGATTTTCTTTCTCTCTTTTTAATACTCTGAAGTGTAGCATCTGGATTGTGACGGGCGTTTTAAAAACAAGATGCTTTATGTTGGAATTCACTTTTAAGGATTACTGGTTACAGTAATCAGGCATTTAAATTAATGTGTTTGGTCTCCGTTATAGTGATCATTGGGCATTTGATTGAAAAGATCAATTTTGAAATGATTACATTTGTTGCTTCACAGTTAAAAAGGAATTTTACAGCTTGTGGTAATACCTACAACAACAATACCTTGCATTTATATAGTGCCTTTAATGCAGTAAAACATATAAACATACGAACAATGACGGACAGGTAAAGACCACCTGGTCCATCGAGCCTGTCCCACATAATTGGAAACGGCCCAGGGCACTACACAAAATTTGACAATAAAGAGATAATAGAACAGTTGACCAAAAGCTTGGTCAAAGAGGTAGGTTTTAAGAAGCGTCTTAAAGGAGGAAAGAGAGATAGAGAGGCAGAGAGGTTTAGAGAGGGAATTCCAGAGCATAGGGCTTCAGCAGCTGAAGGTACAGCCGCCAATGGTAGAGCAATTAAAATTGGAGATGTTCAAGAGTCCAGAATTAGAATTCAGATATCTTGGAGGGTTATAGGGCTGGAGGAGATTACAGAGATAGGGATGAGAATTTTAAAATCGAGGATCAATGTAGCTCAGTGAGCACAGGGGTGATGGATAAATGGCACAGTGCGAGTTAGGATGCAGGCAGCAGAGTTTTGGATGAGCTTAAGTTTATGGAGGGTGGAAAATGAGAGACCAGCCAGGAGCGCATTGGAATAGTCAAGTCTAGAGGTAACAAAGGCATAGATGAGGGTTTCAGCAGTAGATTAGCTGAGGCTGGGGAGGGCGGAGACGGGTGATGTCATGGAGATGGAAGTAGGCAGTTTTAGTGATGACGCGGATATGTGGTCGGAAGGTCATAAAGAACATAAGAACATTAGGGACAGGAGTAGGCCATACGGCCCCTCGAGCCTACTCTGCCATTCAATAAGGTCGTGGTTGATCTGATCATGGACTCAGCTCCACTTCCCCGCCTGCTCCCCATAACCCTTATCGTTTAAGAAACTGTCTATTTCTGTCTTAAATTTATTCAATGTCCCAGCTTCCACAGCTCTCTGAAACAGCGAATTCCACAGATTTACAACCCTCTGAGAGAAGAAATTTCTCCTCATCTCTGTTTTAAATGGGTGGCCCCTTATTCTAAGATCGTGCCCTCTAGTTCTAGTCTCCCCTATGAGTGGAAACATCCTCTCTGCATCCACCTTGTCAAGCCCCCTCATAATCTGATATGTTTCATTCTTCTGAATTCCAATGAGTAGAGGCCCAACCTACTCAACCTTTCCTCATGTCAACCCCTTCATCCCTGGAATCAACCTAGTGAACCTTCTCTGAACTGCCTCCAAAGCAAGTATATCCTTTCTTAAATATGGAAGCCAAAACTGCATGCGGTATTCCAGGTGTGGCCTCACCAATACCTTATATAGCTGTCGGAAGATTTCCTTGTTTTTATACTCCATTCCCCTTTGCAATAAAGGCCAAGATACCATTGGCCTTCCTGATCACTTGTTGTACCTGCATACTATCCTTTTGTGTTTCATGCACAAGTACCCCCAGGTCCCGTTGTACTGCGGCACTTTGCAATGTTTCTCCATTTAAATAATAACTTGCTCTTTAATTTTTTCTGCCAAAGTGCATGACCTCACACATTCCAACATTATACTCCATCTGCCAAATTTTTGCCCACTCACTTAGCCTGTCTTATGTCCTTGTGCAGATTTTTTGTGTCCTCCTCACACATTGCTTTTCCTCCCATCTTTTTATCGTCAGCAAACTTGGCTATGTCATCTTGGCCTCAAGTACGACACCAAGGTTATGAACAGGGGGGGGCCAAGGATAGATCCTTGGGGGACTCCAGAGGCAACAGTGCGGGAGCGGGAAGAGAACCCATTGCACATTATTCTCTGGCTATGACCAGCTAGATAAGAATGGAACAAGGCGAGTGCAGTCCCACCCAGGTGGACTACAGAGGAGAAGCGTTGGAGGAGGATGGTGTGTTAACCGTGTCAAAGACTGCAGACAAGTCTGCAATGAGAGCTGGGTTGACCTCCTGTATATATAGAGGCAGAATCTGCTTTACTATTCTCTCTGAGTATCAGCCTTTGCTGATTTGAAATGCCTGGAGGGTCTGTGTTTCCACTGAGATGCCGATGGAGATTTTGCAAGGCATTGAGACAATGCCCAAAATTAGCCAGAGAGATTTAGTGAAACAATTTAAAGTCCCGCAGTCCATGCTGTCTAATCTGATAACACATGAAAATACAATCACGAATGTTTGGCTGATAAACCAGAAGCCAGATCGCAAACACAGATATGATGTTGAGATCGCACTCTTATGTTGGACACAAGCATAGGTGCAACGCACAAGTGGCGAAGTTCAGAGTGGCCTGATGCTATTACAGAAACCAAACAATTTCACAACAGTAATGGGACATCTGGATTTCAAATCAGAAGTCTGGCTTAATCGCTGGAAAACTCGGGGCAACATTAAGATTAAGAGATTCATAAGGAGGAGACTGATGCTGCCAATGTGGAAGTTAGCCCTCATCTGTACTGCTAATACTTTCGGCATTTTTGACAATTGTATTGATCCTGTTTGTTGGTTTGAGTTTTGTCTGCAGTTTTCCTGCACATAAAAGCCATTAATTAGTCCAAATTCCAGGATCTATAAGTACACAGAACCACTGAATTTCAATTATGATCAGCCAGATGAAACACGCAAAAAGGGGAGTGCCCAAATCGATGGTAAAACCCACATTCCACGGTGGATAACAGATTCTAAAGTTCTATTCAAAACATATTAAAAAGCATTTTGTTTCTCCCCACTCTAATTTGCTTTGCCGATTTAGGGCCCACTGGGATCTGACCATGGCCTCAAATAACCCAGACATTCATAATTTGTCTGTTTGTATTGGGCCTTCGATAAAGGGGTCCCATCTTCTTGTATGCAAGCACTCTGTGGATGGGGGAGGGGCTAGAGCCCTCTCCAGTAGCCACCTGGCTCCACATCCCCCCTTCCCCCCAGGAGCAGGCACTTACATTGGCACAGTCACCCACTGAAATAAAATAAATGAGTTGATGCCACGGTTTACTCTGCTCCCCCAGGGTTCTGCCAGTATCCTGTTGGAGTTACAGCAAGAGGCCGGCTGAACCCCAACAGCATTTCAGGTCAGCTATCTTCGACACAAGGTTTTGGCAAGGCTCTTTGAAGGTCATTGATGAAGTAGCTAAAGATAGTTGGGTCATATATGTGAATTACGAAAGTAGGACAAAAATGCTATCTACATTTCGACATGATACTTTGCTACATTTTATATTCTGTACTGTATATACAGAAGTTACCACAGTTGCCAGCTGCCGCACGTGAGTTTTATATCACCAGTCAATACAATCATGAAACAAACAAGCTACAAAGTCCGAGTTGGTTATACTCAGCTGTCATACATGGAAATCATAGCTGTTGATTTTTTTTAAAATAGAAAAGCAGTGCTGAGGTGTTCAGAGGCATTTCAGAAGCAGGAATGATTCAGGTTAAGAGTCTCAAGAAGATATGACTTTCTGCCAACCGGTCTGTGCAGGATATAAATGCACATTCTTCAGCATAGAGCAATGCTAAAGGTGACTTGAATTTCTCATTATGATTCTGCAGCGAATGATTCGGTTTAAGTGAGGGACATCAGCAGCTACCCTTTGGCACCAGTACCGCTGGGAAATAGTAATGTGAAAGTCGGTTGCAAAACAATGGCTTCTTCTTTCAGTGCGTCACTTGTTTGTCACACTTTCCAATTAAAAATAGCAACAAAGGGAGAGCAGTATGAGTAGAGGGTTTTGAATTGATGCACCTCGAAAAGCTATTTACTGAAAAGCTTTGAAATATGATTTGGTTTTCCAGCTTTGTAGTACTTGGTTACATAACTCCCACAAGGCTAACTTCCTAGGCATGTGGAAATGGTTAGGAAAAAATGATAAAGGCTTACAAATACTAAATTAGAATGGTGTCCATTAATGCAGAGCCTTTTGTTTATCCTTACTTCAACCGGCTGATGCAGTGATTTAAGACAACACTCATAAATCCCAGGTCAAGAAACAATCCAGTAAAGTTGATATCAATGGTCAAAAAATTTGACTTCTGCCCAAAATGGCCTTAAAGTTGGTAGAGAAATGCTCCAGCTGCTTGCTCGTGCCAGCGAGCTGCAGGCATCAAACAGTTTTCCCAGTGCAACTTGTCGGTTGTTGGAAGACAGAAATTGGCCTGCTTCTAAGCTGAGCTGGCCAGCAAGTTGAGTCTGGGAGGAAGGCCGTGAATAGGCTGGTAGTGTGCGGAGGTTTTATTGTGGGTCCAGAAGGAACACCCTGTTTTACCCCAAGCTCAAATACCAGAAACCCGCAGCCCCCGGGGTCGGGATCTGACCCACAGCGTGCGGGGAAACCCAGATTTCCGGGTTTACCGCATTCCACTGGGTATTCCTGCTCCGGGCAGGTGGGAAACGGGACATCCTGGCCCATGAAACTCAGATTGGCGTAAAAATCCAGGTCATGCTCTTTAGGGAAGGAAACCTGTCATCCTTAACCGGTCTCGCTTATATAACCACAGCAATGTGATTGTGCCTTATCATCATTGTCATCATAGGCAGTCCCTCGGAGTCGAGGATGACTTGCTTCCACACTAGAAATGAGTTCTCAGGTGACTGAAGAGTCCAATGAGGGACCTATAGTCTTTGTCACAGGTGGAGCAGACGGTCGTTGAAGCAACGGGTGGGTGAGGAGCCTGGGTTGCCACGCGCTCCTTCCGCTGTTTGTGCTTGGCTTCAGCTTGCTATCGGCGAAGAAACCCGAGGTGCTCAGCGCCTTCCCGGATGCTTTTCCTCCACGTTGGGCGTGGGATTCCCAGCTGCCGATGGGGATGTTGCACTTTATTAAGGAGGCTTTGAGAGTGTCCTAGAAGCGTTCCCTCTGCCCACCTGGGGCTCACTTGCCGTGTCGGAGCTCCGAGAAGCGTGCTTGTTTTGGGAGTCTCGAGTCAGGCATGGCCCATTCAGCAGAACTGATCGAGCGTGGTCAGTGCTTCGATCTGGGGATATTGGCCTGAGCGAGGACACTGACGTTGGTGCGCCTGTCCTGCCAATGGATTTGCAGGGACTTGCAGAGGCAGCGTTGGTGGTACTTCTGTTTTAAGGTGCCTGCTGCACATAGTCCATGGGCTAGAACCTCCACTTTTTTTGCATGCTTAACGCCCACTTAACGTATGTTTTACCGCTGAAATGACGTATAATGCCCAGATAGCGCCCATTTTCGCACAAAATAGAAACTGGCAGGCATTTTTCAGAAACTTATCGCCGAGTATTACTTTCCCCATGTGCTTAACGGTGATAAAAAATATTACCGCCTGCCCACTTTTTTGGGGGTGGAATCAGCAGAATGGGCGATTTCAATGCTCACAATATCGCCCAGCGTTACTTTCTGCTCTGATGGAATACTCTCCACTTGCCTGGATGAGTGCAGCTCCAACACGCGAGATGCTCGACACCATCCAGGACAAAGCAGGCCGCTGGATCTGCACCCCATCCACCACCTTAAACATTCACTCCATCCACCACTCGTGCAAGGTGGCTGCAGTGTGTAAAGATGCACTGCAGCAACTCATCAAGGCTTCTTCGACAGTACCTCCCAAACCCACGACCTCTACTACTTAGAAGGACAAGGGCAGCAGGCGCATGGGAGCACCAATACCTGCAAGTTCCCCTCCAAGTCCCACACCATATAGATTTGGAAATGTATTGCTGTTCCTTCATCGCCGCTGGGTCAAAATCCTGGAACTCCCGAACAGCACTGTGGGAGTACCTTCACCACACGGAATGCAGTGGTTCAGGAAGGCAGCTCAGCAGCAAGGTATCAAGGGAAATTAGGGAAGGGCAACAAAAGCTGGCCTTGCTAGTGACGCCCATATTCGGTGGGAGGTTTGCGAAGGTGGTATGGACCCCGATCTCCTTTGCCCAGAGATCGTGAGGTCATCGCCGTGCACATCACCCTGGTAGTGCCCCAGATCCCTGCAGCATCTTAGGGCGAAAACACCGGCAGCTGCAGGAGGCGTTCATCGAGAGGTCACGCGATTTTGGGGTGGCCGAAGTAAGTGAAAAAAATGTCAATCCTCTGTTTGATATTTTTTGCTTTTTCTTGCCTGCGATCGATCAGCCCGGCACTTTTACCAGGTGCAAGAGTTCATTCATTGGGCAAGAGATGGGCAAATAGAGCAATCTTTCCCAAGTGAATGTCCTTGCTGCTGAGATGCTTACGATCTGTCGAGCTAAAACTTGACAGATCGGAAAAGCCCTTTTTTGGCGCACACACTCCGTACGGACCCGGGGAGGCTGGGATTCCAGGGCCAATACTCCAGCTGAGGCCTAACCAGTGATTTATAAAGGTTTAGCATAACTTCCTTGCTTTTGTACTCTACCTCTTTTTATAAAGCCCAGAATCCATATTCTTTTGCAGGAAAGGGGTACTGAAGTGAATGATCAGCCATGATCTTATTGAATGGTGGTGCAGGCTCGAAGGACCGAATGGCCTACTCCTGCACCTATTTTCTACGTTTCTCAAATTTTCCTTGCACCTTCAAAGATTTGTGTACATGCACCCCCAGGTCTCTCTGTTGCTGCACTGTCCACTTAAATTTGTACCATTTAGTTTATATTGCCTTGCCTCATTCTTCCTTCCAAAATACATTACTATCTCTTTGATTTTGTATTTTATGCCCCTAGATACAAAACCAAGGATTCTATTCACCTTTTAATCTACTTGTGCTGCCAACATTAGTGGCCTGTGTATCAGCACACCAAGGTTCCTCTGCTTCTCGACTCCATTTAAAGATTTACTACTTAAGGTCTATTCCCATTTCCTTTCTTAACTCCAAAATGTATTACAGGTATTTCACACTTATCTAGATTGAACTGCATCTGCCACCAATCTGCTCATTCTGCTTACCTCACTATGTCCTCCAGCAGTCTTTCACAATGTTCATCATAATCACAGTTTTTCTTCAAAGGTTTTTGTAAGATTGGCCATGCATGACCTAGCTTTTAGAAATCTACACTGACTGGCCCTGATTAATTCATGTTTCTCCAAGTGCCTCTTCATTTCATGCCTTTAGTAGTTTATCAACAAGTGAAACTAACTGACCTATAAGTTCTTTTTTTTTGAAGCCAGTGTTCCCGCTTCTATATGCTACCCAAGAATCTACTGAACATATTCTTGCTGGTAAAGGGCGGACTCTAGACTGTGATGTTCCCCTTCCTTAAATAGATAGCACTCACTGGTCTAGGCTTATACATGAAGAACAACTACCTCGACATGAGCTAACATGAGCAATGATTGCAAGATGCTGGCGTACTGGTGATACTCATTTTTAAGAATATATTTTTGGATGAGGTGAACCAGATGGCTTTTCATATTCGGCTGATGGTTGTGGTAAGATAAATCACTTTTTCTTTTTACCTCATGTCTTTTCTACCAATTTTCTCCCCTCCCATTCTAACATTGATTCCTTGAGAGCATCAGTGGCCTTTTGGTAACTCACCCAAATGTGTGAGCCTAGACAGTGATATTCAACCATTGTGTGTTTCATGGCTGGGTTCAATCCTATTCTCAAACAACATGAATACTTCCAGGCAAAAAAGTTTGTTGTGGACATTAGGAAACAACTTTTTTTTTTACAACAAAACAGGAAGCTAAGCATGGAGAGAAGTTGAGGTGGATTATTTTTGTTAATAGCAAGTGCTATTTAAATTTTGAAAAGATAGGCTGCAGTACAGTTTTAAAACAGTGTAGCTGTTTTGTGTAGTTTACTCAACAGCCACCTACCTTTTTATCCTTGCTTCATACTCAATCTTCTGTTTTGTTACTTCTTGCTTCAGGCTTGCTACAAGACTGTGCAAGGCACTGTGATTGCCGGTGGAAGTGTTGGAGACAAACGTGTCGCTGTTATCACTGCTGCTCGTAGCACGACTACTGCAGCCACCTCCACTACTCCGCTCATATTTGTTTTCGGAATCAGTCCGAAGGGATGTTTCATGCGTTGGTCCCTCCAAAATCGGGTCTTCGTAACTTCCTGCATAAATGTCTTGGTCTGGGCAGGTAGTTGTGGAGGAGCGACAGGAGTTTGAATGCTCCATCAAGGAGATTTCACAGGATGAGGTGGACCAGGTAGCACTGTCCACACTCTGCTTGTCGTCGGAGTTGGAAAGTGAAAACTGCTGCTGAACATTGTCGTAGGTGGAGAGTCTGTTGTGCTGTGTGGATTCACTGTTTACTGTGTCCTTGGGCTTATTATCCCTTAGTGTGACGTACCCATTGGGCATCCACCCTGCAAATCGATTGTTTAAAGAAGAACTCATCATATCTGTGCTGGAGATCCCCATTCTCACTCCCCCATTCTGCATGCTACCAGTTCCCATCTTGGTCCCTGTTCCTTTCAGTGAGGAGTTTCTCCTCGCTTGTAGACTCCCGTTTGGCAATGTTTGCATTTTCTCCTGGTTTTCTGTTGGGCTGCTGAAGGACCCGTTGGTGACTATACCACTGCCTTTCGAATAAGCCGGATTCTTTTTCACCATGACGGGGGGGCTTCTGTTGACATCCACTTTGCTGAGGCTGGTCCTGGGGCTACTGCTTGACTTGTTGCCCCCGTTCAGTGTGGTAGGAGACCCCCCATTCTCACCACTTCCCCTTTTGGGCGACTCTGAGTTATCCCAGGAGCACTGACGAACAGGCTCGACTGCCGGCTTCTTGTTTTCTTTATTGAGAGGCGGAGGAAACTGTACTATGGGTTTCTTTGGTATTTCATTGTTGTTATTGCACCCATCCTCTCTGCCCTGAAGCTCCTCTCCTTCTTTGGGAAATAAATTGTTGTGTTCACTTATAAAAACAGACATTAACTGCTGAACCAGGACTGTACCTGCAAAGGGGAGTGATCAATGACAAGAAATTAGTTACAAGCTCTGCAGAATATACTGTAAAAATTGTCTCTAGAATGAAACAGTGTAAACCTCAGAACATTTACGCCAAGCAGACAAGCAATAAACGATCAATCATATTGGTGCATAAGTATATTAGCCAGGTTCAAAGGGTGAAACAGTCTGCATTGACTGATGCATCTTTTATTTACACACATAAACCATTAAAACATAGGACTCCTGTTTTAATCCCAGCTCTCCTTTGTAGCAAGTACTCAGTTACTTCCACAGTTTGAGCTGATGAATGTAATAGTACCAAATATTCACGGGCCTCTGTGATTCCGACGGAAATGTCATGATCTGTTTGCCAGTGTCCTCTGCTGCTGAGGCAGCTGGGAGTTCTGTTAAGGGATGGCCAATTAAGAGGCTTTGCCTGGGCCTTCCCTGGAAATATGTCTGCAGAACCTCAATTTCACCTTCCCCCCCCCGCCCCCCGACTTATAATAGAAACAAGAACTAATCTTAAAATTGGAGCAATATCTGTCACTTTGATAATGGAGCCAGAGGCCCTCAATGAAATTACAACAAAATTAATTTCCCCAAAAGGAAAAATGACCTGTAATTTTAAGGTAATGTCATTCAATATAGGGAATCGTGAGGTCATCCATGTTGGATCGGAGAAAGACAAATCAAAATATTTTCTTCATGGCGAAAGACTTGGAAAAGCAAAGGGATTTAGGTATTCATGTACACAAATCACTAAAATCTAGTGCACAGGTACAAAAAGTAATCACAAAAGCTATTAAAATGTTGGGTTTACCTCAAGAGGGCTGGAACACAAAGGGGAGGAAGTTATGCTTCAGTTGTACAGAGCCTTGGTCAGACCCCACGTGGAGTACAGGGTTCTGTTTGAGCAGGGAAGGACACAGTACAGATTCATCAGAATAATAACAGGGCTTCAGGGTCATATTATGAGGACAGGTTGCATAAACTTGGTTTGTTTGACCTTAGAGGGTTGAGGGTTCATCTAAATCGAGGTGTTTAAAATGGTAAAAGGATTTGAAAGGGTAGATGCAGAGAAACCATTTCCTTTAATGGGGGAATCTAGAAAAAGGGGCAATAATCATAAAAATAGAGCTAGGCCATTTAGGAATGAAATCAGAAAGCAGTTTTTCTACACAAAAAGTACTAGAAATCTGGAACTCTCTCCCCTAAAGGTTATGGATGCTGGATCAATTAAAACATTGAAAACAGAGACTGGTCGGTTTTGTTGGGTAAGGGCATCAAGGAATATGGAGCATAGACGGTTAAATACTGTTGAGCAAGAGTGTTTCTCTGGGCCCCACCAGGATACCTTGGGCCAGTCCTCCCACGAGGTTCCCCCTACTCCCCTGACTGTGATCTCCTCACCACTTAGTGCCTGGGAACATTCCCATGAGTCCGCAGCATTGGCCTCCTGAAAACCTGCTCCCACCTGCCGGCCAGGTAATGATTACTGCCGGGTTTGGACAGGAGGCTCACCTCCAACATGAGAATTAAAATGGCCTGGGCCTCCTACCAGCACAGCCATGGGAGTGTTTCTCCCATCCTACCTTCCAGCCCTTCTCCACACTCCACACTTGCAGCCAGAGTTAAACTAGCAGCTTTGACCAAAATCATCAATCAAGACTTCATCAAAATTATACACAACAAAGTCAATTATCCCAAATACTCAATTTTCCAATGTGTGAAGATCCTTACCTTTTTTTTTCATAAATCATCATCATGTCATAAGCAGTCCCTCGGAATCGAGGAAGACTTGCTTCCACTCTAAAAGTGAGTTCTCAGGTGGCTGTACAGTCCAATGTGGGAATTACAGTCTCTGTCACAGATGGGACAGACAGTGGTTGAAGGAAAGGGTGGATGGGGAGCCTGGTTCCGCTGCCTGCACTTGATTTCTGCATGCTCTTGATGACGAGACTCGAGGCGCTCAGCGCCCTCCCGGATGCTATTCCTATACTTTGGGCAATCTTGGGCCAAGGATTCCCAGATGTCGGTGGGGATGTTGCACTTTATCAAGGAGGCTTGAGGGCATCCTTGAAATGTTTCCTCTGCCCACCTGGGGCTCACTTGCTGCGTCGGAGTTCCGAGTAGAGCGCTTGCTTAGGGAGTCTCGTGTCGGGTATGCGGACGATGCGGCCCGCCCAATGGAGCTGGTCGAGAGTGGTCAGTGCTTCGATGCTGGGGATGTTGGCCTGAGCGAGAATACTGACATTGGCACGTCTATCCTCCCAGTGGATTTGCAGGATCTTGCGGAAGCAGCGCTACTGGTATTTGTCCAGCACTTTGAAATGTCTGCTGTATATAGTCCATGGCTCTGAGCCATATAGGAGAGCGGGTATCACTACTGCCCTAAAGACCATAAGCTTGGTGCCAGATTTGAGGTCCTGGTGTTAAAACACTCTTTTCCTCAGGCGACCGAAGGCTGCGCTGGCACACTGGAGGCGGTGCTGGACCTTGGCATCGATGTCTGCCCTTGCTGATAGTAGGCTCCCGAGGTATGGAAAATGGTCCACGTTATCCAAGGCCGCGCTGTGGATTTTGATGACCAGAGGGCAGTGCTGTGTGGGTGGGTCAGGTTGGTGGAGGACCTTTGTCTTACGGATGTTTAGTGTAAGGCTCATGCTTTCGTATAACTCAGTGAAAGTGTGGACGACGGCTTGGAGTTCGGCCTCTGAGTGTGCATAAACGCAAGCGTTGTCTGCATACTGTAGTTTGATGACAGAGGATGGGACGACCTTGGATCCAGCCTGGAGGCAGCGAAGGTTGAACAGGTTCCCATTGGTTCTGTAGTTTTGTTCCACTCCAGCTGGGAGCTTGTTGAGAGTGAGATGGAACATTGCAGCGAGGAAGATCGAGAAGAGCATTGGTGCGATGACGCAGCCCTGCTTGACCCCGGTCCGGATGTGGATTGGGTCTGTGGTGGATCCGTGGTCAGGATCGTGGCTTGCATGTCACCATGGAGCAGGCGGAGGATGGCGACAAACTTTTGGGGACAGCTGAAATGGAGGAGGACGCTCCATAGTCCCTTACGGTTGACAGTATCAAAGATCTTTGTGAGGTCAAAGAAGGCCATGTACAAACGTTGCTGCTGTTCCCTGCATTTCTCTTGTAGCTGACGCGCAGTGAAGATCATGTCCGTTGTACCCTTTAGTGGACGAAATCCGCATTGAGACTTTGGGAAGAGCTCCTCAGCCACAGGGAGAAGACGGTTAAGGAGGATTCTTGCGATGACTTTCCCAGTGGCCGACAGAAGGGAGATTCTTTTGTAGTTACCGCAGTCGGACTTGTCCCCTTTTTTGAAGATGGTCACGATTGCGGCATCTCTGAGATCTCCAGGCCTGCTCTCCTCCTTCCAAATAAGAGAGATGAGGTCATGCATTCGTGTCAATAGTGTTTCACCACCATACTTTAGTGCCTCAGCGGGGATTCCATCTGCTCCTGTTGCCTTGTTGTTCTTGAGCTGACAGATGTCATAATGAACACCTGCACCCCAAGCCCCAGTGCTTTACAATACTTCACACAGCAAAACTAAAACACTCTCTGCATTGAGTCAGCTAAATAAATTATCGGAACCCTCCTTGACTCAATTCATTTGTAAAACTGATCCTCACTGGCGTAAGCTGAGGATCATTACTGGAACAACGAAGCGGGAAGTTAGAACAAATGGATCACACAGAGGATTATTAGAATGCAGAATGTTTGTCATAGTGATTTTTGAGACAGAGATTATAGGGCAGATTTTCATCTGTTACACTTGGGTGGAAACAATTTCCTGGGCAGAGGGCATGGAGAAAAATCAGACAGGGAGAATCGCACGCCCCCAATGGAGCTCACCCAAATTTCCAGCTATTTAAATAACGGACAGAAAATTGGGCCAACTCCATTGCAAACAGGAGATCCTCTCTGGTGATTTTCCTCTGTGTGCTATGCAGAAAATCTGTCCCTAGTTTTAACATCATTTAAAAGTGAGCAAGATAAGCATTTTAAAAAGAACAATAGCTAAAGATACTGTTATGTTCAGAATAAATCCACAGGACTGTATTGCAAGCTCAAACTGTTGTGACCTTGGTCTCTTTATTCAGACTCCAGAGTGGAGAAGCAGCATGGTGAATCACCTTTTATACCTGCTTGACCCAAGGTGCACAGGTGACCTTTAGGTCTCCCACAGGTGTGCCCCCTAGTGGCAAATCTTACATTTTGGTGAGGTTTAAATACATACATAACATCACTCCCCCCAAAGTCAAGTTATTTGTAAGTTGAGGCGATTTGGCGCCCTGCGTCGCCAGGCCAATCGCCTGGGTTGAAGTCCTGACGTGGTGGGTTCATCCTCGTGGTTGACGGCGAGGTCAATTGTATTAGTGGGTCGCTGGGGGCCAGGTCCTTTCACAGTGGTTCCTGGTTATCTGTAGTTCGCAGTTTGGTCTGGTCCAAATGCTTTACACGTTAGCCCAGTACATGGTTTCACAATCAAACACTCCATTACATACACTTCACTCCCCCCTTGGTTAATGCGGTGCTAGCGGCCCAACTGGGGCCCTGAACATGGTCTACATCATTTATTCTGATGTCGCGTGGAGGGGCCATGCAATTATGGTGCATTCTCTGCTGATGGCATACGGAAGGCTCGGTTCTGAGTGATTCTGTCTGGTGACTGCGTAGCACCCGGAATAGTCGGGTCTGTAGGGAGTCTACCGTGACACTCGTGGTGCTGGGCTTAGTGATTTGGGCTGCCTGCCCCGGACTATTGTCACTGACCCTGAGGTCTAGCAAGCACAGGATGGCTACCATGGCCTTGAGACTTTCGGTAGTGGCGGGAGGCCTAGTGGTCCCCGTGGACTTTGGGCCGTAGTATGGGGGTCCCGGACCACCAACTGTGTATAGCCGCCCTGCCTTACTTTGCAACGTTGGGATGGGCCTTTCGGCTTTGCGACGGATAGGTCTAGCAGTTCACATCCCGTCTAGCAGTTCACCTTTGACAGGCGGTAATGTGGGATCCTGGCTGATCCAGGTCCTAAACTGGGGGCTGTTACGGCTGACACCTCACTTTCTAGCACTTCCATGACTGCGAGTGGGTCTGCAGGCTGTGCCGTTTCCACCCCAGTAGGCAACAGTAGCCAACTGAGGGCATTAGTACCATTCTCAGTGCCTGGCTCGTGGTGGATCATGTTACAGTGCACAGTGTTAGACATTCTCGAAACGATGCATCGATAATGGTGCCTCTGCTCTGCCAAACTTGGGGGATGGGCAGCTTGTCTGACTGGAGCACGTATTGGGATACTCTTTGGTACGTCTCTTTAGTCCTGTGAATACAGGCTGCTGCCTTGGTTTACTAATTGGATACATGTTCAATCGTTTGGGGCTCACCCGCTACTTTTGCTTGCTGCACAACACTCCTGACCCCGTGCGATAACAATCACTTGCTACGAATACTTTGTTAGATACATATGCGACTGATTGGTGTTCGCCCGCTACTTTGGCTTGTTGTAAGGTACCCCTGACCCCATATAATGGTACATCATTGGCTGCGAAAGACCGCTCATATGGGTTACATGGTGCAAACAACTCATTGGAACATGGTGGGTTCCTGGCCTTCTCAGCGGTCGCCCATTTACCTTTGCCCCAAACCCAGTCATCTTCCTTGCTGGGCGACACATTCTTCCGTTCCATTGCGGCGACCTCCCGTAGTCTGGACGCTGTCTCGTCCCGTGGTCTGGACACACCTTTGTCCCATGGTCTGGACGCACATTCGTCCCATGGTCTGGATGTCCTCTCGTCCCGTGGTCTGGTTGCTCTTCCGTTCGTGATGCCGACTGCCACGATCTTCCTCCCCAGGGATTTTGCCTCTGCCGTCGGGAAGACGCATTCGGATCGTCTCGGCCGGAGTCCCACTCTGCATGGTCGACCTGCAGCCATTTCCATCGTCGCGAAGAGGTCGTCGGCTTCGGGTGGTGGGTACCGCGCCTGTACTGCTGCTCAGTTGATCTTCACCTCCTCGTGGTCGTGATGAGCGAGCGGCCTGTGCCTCGGGGATCTGCAAATGGATCTGCACTTCGATGCCTGGTTCAGCTGAAGGTAAGGGTTTGCTCAACCTTTGAGAAGGAGAGACATCGGTCACCAGAGAAGGTATGCAGAGGTCTTCTCAGTTCCATCTAATCTTCCCCATCCACCTCCTACCAAGCAGCATTGGCCCATCACCTGAAACAATCCACAGTGGTAAATCGTGCACCGCTCCCTCATGGGATACTCTTATGTCCGCACTACCAATAACTGGTATCAGTTCCTTGGTGTAGTTACACAGCTTTGCCTGAATCGGGATCAGCTTGGGTCGCTGTGCTTCGTCGCCCCACAGCCTCTCAAATACCTTCTGGCTCATAACTGATTGACTCGCCCCCATGTCTAGTTCCATGGAGACTGGAATGCCGTTAAGTTCAACTTTTAACATTATCGGAGGGCTTTTGGTGGTGAAGGTGTGTATCCCATATACTTCCTCTTCATCCTCAGGTTCAGTTGCTTCTCCTATTCGTTCCTCGTGATCTCAGCTGGATCGGTCATCCTCTCCTGACTCTGCCACGTGGTGAGTCGGAGATCGTTTGCACAGTCGCTGGAGGTGCCCCATTGTTCCACAGCCCTTGCACACATAGGGCTTGAATCGACATTGATGAGCTCTATGGCTGCCCCCGCAGCACCAACATGGTGCTAATGGATGCGCATTCATGCCCCACGGCAGACTCTTGAGTCTCTCTAGGCCTAGGTCTGGCCTCTGCAGTTGTGTGGGCCCCTGCCCTGTGCCGTTCTGCCTGTTGAAAACATTATTTTATGCACAGTACTTGCCGGTGAGCTTCGATTCTGTGAAGATATCTGTTTTGTGTTATCGCTCGTGGATATGAAGGCTTAGGCTATCGTGATGGCCTTGCTCAGATCTAGGGATTCGGCAGACAGCAGTTTGCGAAGGATGACCTCGTGGCCCATTCCAAGCACAAAAAAGTCCCGCAACATTTCCCCAAGGATCCTGAAAATTCGCACTGCATCTTAGGTTGGAGACAAAACTCGCCACGTTCTGGTCCTCGGAGCGACAATGCATGCAAAAGCGATACCTGGCCATCAGGATGCTCTCCTTTGGCTTGAGGTGTTCCCTACCCAGCGTACACAGCTCTGTGTAAGAATTGTCCATTGGTTTGACTGGTGCCAGCAAATTTTTGAAGAGGCCATATATTGAAGACCCACATACTGTGAGGAGAATCGTCTTGCGCTTGATCGCTGTTTCAGCCTTGTCCAATTCGTTGGCCACAAAGTACTGGTCGAGGCGCTCAATGAAAGCTTCCCAATCATCACCCTCAACAAATCTCTAAAGGATACCAATGGCAGCCATTACTGCGTGAAAGTTCGTGATCCGTTACTTGTCGCCAATTTGTTATGTTCAGAATAAATCCACAGGACTGTATTGCAAGCTCAAACTGTTGTGACCTTGGTCTCTTTATTCAGACTCCAGAGTGGAGAAGCAGCATGGTGAATCACCTTTTATGCCTGCTTGCTCCAGGGTGCACAGGTGACCTTTAGGTCTCCCACAGATGTGCCCCCTAGTGGCAAGTCTTACATTTTGGTGAGGTTTACATACATACATAACAGATACTAAAGCGAAATACTGCGGATGCTGGAACCTGAAATAAAAACAGAAAATGCTGGAAATCTCAGCGGGTCAGGCAGCATCTGTGGAGAGAAAAACAGAGCTAACATTTCAGGTCGATTATGAAGGGTCAACGACCTGAAACGTTAACTCTGTTTTTTTCTCCACAGATGTGGCCTGACCCGCTGAGATTTCCAGCAATAGCTAAAGATATTTGGAAAGGACAGGAAGTGAGGTTAGAGCAGATTGGTCCGGTTGAAGAGTCAACCACGGCAGAGGCTCGATGGCCCTGTAACTACGGTTTTCATTTTTTTGGTTAAATTGCTTAACTCTGAGGGGCATTTTCTGACTAATGCCTTCGAGAAATCAGAAATTCAGCAATGACTCTGCATGATTTGTCAACCATTCCTTTAGCTGTCCAGAGAATCGCTGCACAGCACGCACCCCACTGAGAGCCCGGACTCAGAAGATTAACCCTTTAAATTTCCTCATTCATTTAAAGAAGCAGCTTTTTTTCTCAACATAACCTTTTGTTCCTTTGATTTGTTTATTGTGAAGTGTATGAGATAAGGGGATGCAATTCTTTGATAGTTTAAATAAAGTCACATTGGGCAAAAGTACGTCTGATTAAATTCCCCGTATTGACAGTCCAGGATTTCCATCTCCAGCATGCTGGCTGCAGCTTGATGTAAAAGTAGTTTTCTGAGTTCCCTTCAAACTCAGATCCAGATGGCAGTAACAAAATATTCAAAAATATATGATTTCTTGTAGCTCCCCAGGCAACTTAGATGCCACAAAATTCTCTTTAAATTAAAGTTAATTTAATTTTAATAGTCAAAAGTGGTTTTCTAACATACTGGCTTACCTTACAGTACCATTGTCAGTATGTAAACTTTATATTCCAAGAGATTTATTTTATGAATCTTATCTGTCAGGGGAGTAATTTACCCAAGAATGCTGCAGAGGGCCCCATCTATTATATAACATATTTGTAAATCAGTTCCATCTGAGGTTTTATTTTCTTTCTTTTACATTTCAATGAGCTAGATTTCAGTATTAAATGGATGTGTCATTGTGACTTTCCCACAATAGTAAGATAACTTGCAAATATCAAATTGCAGCAAATTGTGACTCCACGGAGACGATTTTAACCCTACACGCCATGAGGAAACTGACAGAAGAACCAAATGTGACATGAGGAGAAACTTTTTTATGCAGCGAGTGGTTATGATCTGGAATGCACTGCCTGAAAGGATGATGGAGGCAGATTCAATCATGGCTTTCAAAAGGGAATTGGATAAGTACCTGAAGGAAAACATTTTGCAGAGTTACGGGGAAAGGGTGGGGGAGTGGGACGAGGTAGAGTGCTCTTGCAAAGATCCGTCACGGGCTCGATGGGCCGAATGGCCTCCTTCTGTGCCGTAACCATTCTATAATTTTATAGTTGCCTGAGAGGACACCAGGCTGACTTGCTGTTCTAGTTTTAGGGGGCTTTATCAAACCATTTTCCAATTCAACAATTTATCAGAAGTTCCCGTAAACAGACCTTATTCCTCACAATCTGAAGCTGTATCATTTCTATAATCTGCCCTTAGCAGAGGTCTATACCAAAAAGATGAATATTTACCCTTCTTACTGGAAATATTGTCATGTGCTACACTACTGAACACTCTTGAATTGGTTGAGATTTTACTAACGAAAGCAACCAATATATTTATCTCCAATTAAATGTTGGTAGAAAGCGTCAACATTGAGCAAATACGAAATGCATAATCTATCTGAATATACATACAATACGTACATTGTGACAATGACTTCTATAGTATAATTTAAACATTCTGAGGGTTTACGGAATTAGGTCCTGGGTTCCATATTTTCGGTGTCTACATACACAGGGCGATTTTTGTGTGTAGTATAAATCGGCCGAGTGGTGGGCGGGAATCTGCTCTGCCTGCTCAACAGTCAGCAGGGGCCCTCTAACATTTTCATAGCCAGGCCTAATTTAAATGCAATTGGCGATCTGCCTGCATTCCCTACACTCCTTAAAGGCAGCACGCCAATTTGGAGGGTGGTGAATTCGGCAGGGTGGCCATTATTTAAAAGCAGCCTGTACTTCCTTAAAGGGGAGGGGCATTTCTCGATGGTGGATAGCAGGCAACAATTTTCTGGAGCAGCAGGCTGCATGTCTTTATCCAGATCTCCCCGATTCTCTGATGCTGCAGTGGAGGTGCTCATAGAGCAAGTCAACAAGAGGCAGGAGGTCCTTCTCATATCTGTTGGGCAAAGGCGCCCAGTCAAATTCCTCAACAGCAATGGAGAGAGGGTGGCAGAGCATATAAATACCAGAAATACTGATTCCAGGATGTGGCTGCAGAGCAAGACAACATTTAATGACATCACCAGGACTCCAAGGTATGTAACTTATTCACATCTCTCTTATTCTCTGCATAGCCCCACGTGACTCTACATTAACCAAGCAGCATCAATCCTTCTCTACCTTGCTTCCCATGCGTCTCCTCCAATAAGAACATGACATTGTTCTGCATTTACTTCTGTTTGCATTCATGCCCTCAAAACCTACTACTGCCCCCACAACTACTTCCCTGCTGCTTCTACTTCTCATCACACACCCTATACTAAGCTTCCTGGGGCATCCTGAAAAACCTTCAACAGTACCAATAAGCCCAATAGCAGGGGTAGTCATACAATAGGAATGGAATATGTTGCCTTCTCTCAGGATGTCAACATATCAGGGCCCTCATGACCCCTGCAATCAATGCCTCTCCTGGTGTTAGAAAGCCAGCTGGCCAGACTGTCCCAGCAGCCACCGCGTTACTGCAGTCTACAGATCGGCCTTTTCAGGCCCAAGTTCCGAGAGGTCAGCAAACACAGGTTTTGTGTTCCTAACACAGATGAGCCTGTACACAGGGAGGTTAAATTAACAATGACCTCAGTCTTTATTAAGACACTCCAGAGTGAGGAACAGGCCTTAGGGGCCGGCTTATATACAGTGCTCCCATGGGATGCTGGGATCCCTTGGGACTTCAGGGGATGCACTCCCTGGTGGCAGAACATGAGAGTGCATGCTTTACAGATACACATCACTCCCCGCCAAAGTCAAAGTGAAAACTATTTACAAGGTGAGGCGGTCGGGAGCCTTTCTTTCCCTGGTGGACCGCCTTGGTACAAACGTCTGTTCTGGTGTGTTGGCTGTGCCCTCGCTGGGCTGGCGTGTTGTTGGCCCTGCAGGGCTGTTGGGTGAGCCTGGCCTTGCTGGGCTGTTGGACGTGATGGGTTCAATTTCCTGGTCCAGGGTGGTGTCGTTGATCCTTTGGGTGTGTGTTCTGTGCTCGAAAAAGGTGATGTCTGCTGTGGGCTGTTCAGGGCAGTCTGTGAACCGCAGCCTCGTTTGATCCAGGTGCTTTATGCAAATTTGTCCATTATCTAGTTTGACTACAAACACCCTACTCCCTTCTTTAGCTATCACCGTGCCTGCGATACACTTGGGACCATGTCCACAGTTTAGTACATACACAGGGTCATTCAAATCAATTTCCCGTGACACAGTGGCGCGACTATCGTTTACATTTTGTTGCTGCCACTTGCTCTCTACCTGATCATGCATGTTGGGGTGAACCAGCGAGAGTAAGGTTTTAAGTGTCCTTTTCATGAGTAGCTCAGCCGGCGGCACCCCTGTGAGTGAGTGGGGTCTCGTGCGGTAGCTGAGCAGTACTCGGGACGGGCGGGTTTGGAGTGAGCCTTCTGTGACTCGTTTGAGGCTCTGTTTGATTGTTTGTACTGCCCGCTCTGCCTGCCCATTGGAGGCTGGTTTAAACGGGGCCGAGGTGACATGTTTGATCCCATTGCGGGTCATGAATTCTTTAAATTCGGCACTGGTGAAACATGGCCCATTGTCACTGACCAGTGTGTCAGGCAGGCTGTCGGTGGCAAACATGGCCCTCAGGCTTTCAATGGTGGCGGTGGCAGTGCTTCCCGACAATATTTCACATTCAATCCATTTTGAAAAAGCATCCACCACCACCAGGAACATTTTACCGAGAAACGGGCCCGCATAGTCGACATGGATCCTCGACCATGGTCTGGAGGGCCAGGACCACAAACTTAGTGGTGCCTCTCTGGGCGTGTTGCTCAACTGAGCACACACGCTGCATTGCCGTACATAGGACTCTAAGTCAGAGTCGATACCGGGCCACCACACGTGGGATCTGGCTATCACTTTCATCATTACTATTCCCGGGTGTGTGCTGTGGAGATCCGAGATGAACATCTCCCTGCCCTTTTTGGGTAGCACTACGCGGTTACCCCACAACAGACAGTCTGCCTGAATGGACAGCTCGTCCTGTCGCCACTGGAACGGTTTGATTAGCTCTTGCATTTCAACGGGGATGCTGGCCCAGCTCCCATGCAGTACATAGGTTTTTACTAGGGATAGCAGAGGATCATGGCTGGTCCAAGTCCTAATCTGGCGGGCCGTGAAAGGTGATTTATCATTTTCCAACGCTTCCATGGCCATCAACAAGTCTGCGGGCTGCGCCATTTCCACCCTCGTGGTGGGCAATGGTAGCCGACTGAGAGCATCCGCACAATTCTCGGTGCCTGGCCTGTGGCGGATGGTATAGTTATACGCTGATAACGCGAGTGCCCACCTTTGTATGTAGGCTGAGGCAATGGTATTTATCCCCTTGTTTTCAGTGAACAGGGATATGAGGGGCTTGTGATCGGTTTCCAGCTCAAATTTGAGGCCAAACAGGTACTGATGCATTTTCTTTACCCCGAACACAAACGCTAATGCCTCTTTCTCAATCATGCTGTAGGCCCTCTCGGCCTTAGACAAGCTCCTGGAGGCATAGGCGACAGGTTGCAACTTCCCCACAACATTAGCTTGTTGTAATACACACCCGACTCCGTACGATGACATATCACATACTAGCACAAGTCTTTTACATGGGTTATACAATACAAGCAGCTTGTTGGAGCATAAAATGTTTCTGGCTTTCTCAAAAGCAATTACTTGGTTTTTTTCCCCATACCCAGTTCTCACCTTTACGCAATAACACATGTAGGGGCTGTAAGAGGGTGCATAACCCTGGTAGGAAGTTACCAAAATAGTTGAGGGGTCCCAGGAACGACCGCAGCTCCGTGACGTTTTGTGGCCTGTGCGCATTCCTGATAGCCTCTGTCTTGGCGTCTGTGGGCCAAATGCCGCCCGCCGCGATCTTTCTCCCCAAAAACTCCACTTCTGTTGCCATGAAGATGCATTTCGACCTCTTCAGCCACAGCCCTACGCGATCCATTCGCTGGAGGACCTCCTCCAGGTTTTGTAGGTGCTCGACGGTGTCCTGACCCGTGACCAATATGTCATCCTGAAAAACCAACGTGCTTTGTACCAACTTGAGTAGGCTCTTCATGTTTCTCTGGAAGATCGCTGCAGCCGACCAAATTCCAAACGGGCATCTGTTGTAGATGGACAGTACCTTGTGCGTGTTGATGCAGGTGAGGCCCTTCGAAGACTCCTCCAGCTTCTGCGTCATGTAGGCCGAAGTCAGGTCGAGCTTGGTGAACATCTTGCCTCTTGCCAGCGTCGTAAATAGGTCGTCTGCCTTAGGTAGCGGGTATTGGTCCTGCAGCAAGAAACGATTAATAGTTACTTTATAATTGCCACAAATCCTGACCGTGCCATCACTTTTGAGTACTGGAACAATCGGGCTGGCCCACTCGCTGAATTCCACTGGGAGATGATGCCCTCACGTTGCAGCCTGTCCAGCTCGATTTCTACTCTCTCCCTCATCATGTGAGGTACCGCTCGCAACTTGTGGCAAATGGATCGTGCCTCTGGGACCAAGTGGATTCGCACCTTCGCCCCCGAAAAGTTTCCAATGCCTGGCTCAAAAAGGGAAGGCAATTTGTTAAGAACCTGGGTACATGAGGCCTCATCGTTATATGATAGCGCTCGGATGTCATCCCAGTTCCAGCGGATTTTGCCCAGCCAGCTCCTTCCAAGCAGTGTGCGGCCATCGCCCGGGACAATCCAGAGTGACAGTTCGTGCACCGTGCCCTGGTAGGTGACCTTGACCATGACGCTGCCCAGGACAGTGCTGAGCTCCTTGGTGCACGTTCTCAGTTTCGTGTGGATAGGGCTCAGGGCTGGTCTGAGTGCCTTGTTGCACCACAGTCTCTCAAATATCTTTTTACTCATGATGGATTGGCTAGTGCCAGTGTCCAGTTCCATGGCTACGGGTAAGCCATTCAATTTTACATTTAGCATTATTGGTGGACATTTCGTCGAAAATGTGTGCACCCCGTGTACTTCAGTATCTGCCTCCTCTCTCCGAGGCTCGAAATTGCTCTGATCCACCATGGACCGATCTTCTTCTGCCACTTGGTGGTCAGCAGGTTTTGCAGAGCTTGCAGCTCGTGTGCAAGCTCGTTGGAGGTGCCCCATTGTTCCACAGCTCTTGAAAACATACCCTTTGAAGCGGCATGAATAGGCTGAATGGGAGCCTCCACAAGGTGTGAATTGCCTGCATTCATCCTTTGTTGCGGACTCTGAGTCATCTGGGTCACCTGAGGCCTGCTGGCAGTTGCAGACTCGTGGTTTCTGCCCTGTACATTTCTGCTCGCAAACACAGTTCCAGTTAATTTATGAACATTGCTAGCACTTGTGTGCTGAGAGATTTGTTTGGTGTTATCAATGGTGGACATAAACGCCTGTGCTATCGCAATGGATTTGCTGAGGGTCGGTGTCTCGACAGTCAAAGGTTTTCGTAGGATGGTCTTGTGGCCAATGCCCAGTACAAAAAAGTCTCTGAGCATCTGCTCCAGGTAGCCATCAAACTCACATTGTCCTGAAAGTCGCCTTAGCTCGGCGATGTAGCTCGTCACTTCCTGACCTTCAGATTGCTGGCACGTGTAGAACCGATACTTCGCCATCAGAACGCTCTCCCTCGGGTTAAGATGCTCCCGAATCAGTGTACACAGCTCCTCATATGACTTATCTGTGGGTTTCACCAAAGCCAGAAGATTCTTCATGAGGCTGTAGGTCCGTGCCCCGCAGACCGTGAGGAGGACCGCTCTCCTTTTTGCAGCACTTCCTTCTCCGTCCAGCTCATTGGCTACAAAGTACTGGTCTAGCCATTTGACATAGGCTTCCCAGTCCTCACCCTTCGAGAACTTCTCCAGGATGCCCACAGTTTGCTGCATCTTTGCGTTGGATTCATATACTCGTCGCCTGTTGTTGTGTTCTTAACACAGATGAGGCTGCACACAGGGAGGTTAAAGTAACAGTGACCTCAGTCTTTATTAAGACACTCCAAAGTCAGGAACAGGCCTTAGGGGCTGGCTTATATACAATGCTCCCAAGGGATGCTGGGATCCCTTGGGACTTCAGGGGATGCGCTCCCTGGTGGCAGAACATGAGAGTGCTTGCTTTACAGATACACAACAACAAGCATCTCAAGAGCCCTTGACTGAGGCATGGAAGCCATCAACCTCCCATGCAGCGGTCACTGGAGAAGCAACTTGTAGAGCGCTGGAGTAGGTGCAACAGCCCTCAGAACAGGCACCAGGAGGATAATTAAGATGTAGGCATTTGTATAATGCATGAAAATTATACCAGTTTCTGAAATCTTTGTGGGTAGGCAGTATTTCTGTAGCAGCTGGCGATGCAGTAATGTTAGTTGCATGAATATCAGTGTTGGTCTTTGAGCAGATGCAGATTGTTTAAGGTTATAAGCACTGGCAGGAATATTAGACCAGACTGCTAATGCAGGGGAGCAGGTATTGTTCAGATGAAGTGCACGTCAAAGAGTTGTTATCGAAGAGCTCTGGCTGCAGGCTGGTGTTGTAGGCCTCCTGCTTCCTTGTCATGTACAACATTAGTGTCCTTTTGCTCATCATGCTGAAGGTTCTTATCCAATGGTTGTCCCTGTTGCAGAGCAAAGTTATGTAGCATACAGGAAACTCCCATCATACAGGAGACACTTTGTGGGTTGTACTGCAAGTTGGTTGAGGACGCCAAGGTGCTGAAATTCAAAGGTCTGCAAGTGACCCGTTAATGTCGTTTGCGGTGGCCATTCCTAAAAATTGAATGGCCGCCGCTTTGGGGTTAACAGGACGACCCGACCTAAATTCAGGTCGGGTATTTTTCGGCCTGGACCCTATTCCATCCAAGTAGTTGCACCGCCAATATAAAATGAATGAAAAAATACTTACCAGCCATTTCCGTCGCTCCCCCTGCGCGTGGTGCCCCCAGCGTGTGGTTCTGCTGGTGCACCCACTGAAGACTGAGTGAGGCCCGGCAGCACTGCCGCCCTTAAAGGGGAGGGCCCACTGCTGCAATGCAAAAGATTTTGCCAGCCGATTTACTTATTGGCCATCAAAATACTGCCCCCAGGTTCGGCCGGGCCACCAATGGGCAGCCTGGCACTCCCCTTAGTTGCCAGGCTACTGGCCCGGCTGAAACCCTCTTTGGTGGCCCAGTGGCCAAAGCTAAAAAATGCTTGAATCTCTCCCCTTTGACACACAGACGCTGTGACATCACCACATTGATTGACAGTGGCGGACAGCCAAACGACCCATTTTCAGCCAGTCAGCCTGGCTTTGATTCTAAGGCCCATTCCATTATGATCCATTTCTTGTAGGACTTTGAAAGTAATAGTTAAAAACTCACAGGTGCGCCAGCTTTCTGGTGCATCTGAATTTCGACCACCAATGGTCTCCTTGATGAAGACTCGAGATTAGCCATACATCTGATAGTAGTAGAGTTCGGCTGTTTAGTGTGAGTTTATGAGAGGAGTCATGAGCCAAATGTGCAGAGATCAGCCCTCATCAACCAGCCTCTCACTTGCTCTATAGGGGAATAGAGTGGGGAGATCTAAGATTGCCCCCTTTTAAAAGTACGTGGTATTTTCCAGGAAAGTAGGCACAGGCCTGCATGACACACTGCTGGTGATCACACCTCAGTTGCATATTAATGGCGAGGAAGCCCTCGCAATTCATGAAGGCTATGAAGGAGCCTGCAGGGTGACATAGGTGCAGGCAATGACACCCTGAACTGAGGGAAGCCTGCAATCTGAGCAGATCCCAGATCCCTATCCTGCTGCTTCTGGATGTTCATGGGGAAAGTAATGAAAGTGCTTGCACTAGCAAACACGGCATTAGTTACCTTGAACTGCAAATGAATTGATGTAAGTGATATGCCCTGTGGCAGCCTGGAAGGAGCCGAAAGCTAAGAAGTTGAGGGCTGCAGTGACCTTACTTGCGACGGGCATCGCTGTGCTAGCGGTGGCATTTGGTTGCAAATTAATTCAGAGGAGACGACACAGGTCTGTGATCGCTTCGCCAGAGAAATGCAGCCTCATTATGCGCAGGTTTGTTGTCCTCTGTTGGGAAGGTAAGAATTGCTGCAAACATACCTCTATCTATTTTCCCTTCCTGATACTGCAATTTGGTTTGCTCCTTCATCTTGCTGCTGTTGCTCCTTCTCCTCCTCTAGCCAGGAAGGAGTTCAGAATGTTCTACAGCCACTATAAGCACTTTGAATTTGTCTAAGTACCCCCCAAAAAACCCACAATATAACACAAGTAAAATGTTTCCCAAAATCTTCCAGCACTTTATTTGACATCAGCTGAGGATCCCTTTAAATCTAACTGAAAATGACTCCCTCCCGACTTGTACTGGCCAGGATTGTGGGCGATATGAGGAACTCGCGGTAGCAGAGTTGAAATTGATGTTGGGATCTTGACAATTCATTCGGCTCCGCCTGTTTCCAGTGATAGCTCTGGATGTCTCAATCAAGGCCCATCCAAAAGTTGTAACAGGCAGACAACCAACGCCAAGTTGGTGGTTCTGTGCCCCACAATCGGTCCTGCTACCGCCCCACTTTCAGGCATAAATGGTGCAGTGACAAGATGAAAGTTCCCATTATTGTGTTCCAACGCATTATTACATACAATACATAATGCAAGCTAGTGCGGATTCACAACTTTTTTCAGCTCCTCTGCTACTGTTGCCAGCTGGGCCTTTTCTTTCTCCCGCACCATGCAAAGCCGCTTTGGGTGGTGCAGGAGAAAGAGGCAATGGATGTCCATGATCTTGGAGATCTTCACTGGATTCTATTGCAGCACTCCCACCTCCCATGATCTATGAAGTCATTGAAACCTTTGCTTCAATACCCCAATAGTCTGGCCCACCATGATCCTGGTGTGTAGCATGTGCCTCATTTCAAAGTCTCTTCAGGTCCTTATTGGGCTATCTCAAAAGGATCATGAGTCACAGCTGAGGAGGTTAACCTGTGCTCCCAAGCACCAATCCATGTAGTCTTCCTGGCCCTTCAAATAATGGTGGCACCATTGATTTTCATCAACCTAAGGATACATGATAATCACCAGAGTAGGACATATTAATGTACATGATTCTGTACAAATGGTCACAGACCAGCTGCACATTAATGGAGTGGCACCCTTCTGTTTATGAATGGGTGGGATTGGAGGTGGAAAGTGTAGCCATAACCTGTCACATGGGTAAATGTGCAATTATCTAATTTTGCTCACTGTGTCTATTGACACCACTGTTTCAGTGAATGAGTTGGAGGTGGGACAAGACTTACACCAGGACTCATGGCAAACAGTCTATTTTACAGCAAACAAAGTCTATTTTACAGCAAACAGCAAACAGCACACAGAGTTCACTTAAACAGCGCACTGCAGCAAACAGAACTCATGACCGAAACAACAGCAAAAGACTCCCGATAAAAAAAGCAGAGTTATTTCACCAGCAAAATGCAGTGAGTGGAGGATAGTTACATACAAATTATATGTGTAAAATTAATCTCAGTCACTGACAGTAGTGTAGACTCCAGGCATGATTGACAGGGGAATTACCCAATCATCTCCATTCTGGCCGGGAATTGTGGTGTCACTATATGTTGGCTGGTTTCCATGAAGAAATAAATGAAGGAGATTGCCCTTGCAAACAAGGCATTTGTCACTTGTTTGATGCATCAGTGTACTACTTGCTGTGATATTTTGCAGCTATCCTCTGCTATTGTTTGAAAGGAAGCAATAGTATAAATGTTCCAAGCACTGGAGACTTTGACAGCTATTGGCAGAGGCATCCCTGTGCTGGAAATGGTCTGAAGGTCTGAGTCCAGCAGACTGCATAGTTCTGTCACTCCCTGCCTCATAGCCTACTAAGGTAGATCTCCTCTGGCCTGTCAAGGTAGATGTGCCTTGGTGTGTACACACAACTCTTTGTGTAAGGGAAGATATAGCATGACCATCTAAGTATAAATGTCAATGCCTCTCAAGCTTCCTCAAATCTTTCTCCAGAACAACATATAATGGTAGACCCAGCTGGATAGCCATGGTCGGTATTGTTTTTGGCCACATTATGTTGGCAACCACCCAAAGGTGAAAAATAAGGACAGGCTTGAAAATACTGCATGCAGATAAAGTAAGCAATAAAAAAAATTAGCAAAACAAATCCAAAATGCAGATTTCAAAAATTACCTTCCATAATAGTAACAGGATCTTCAACCTTTGGACGCAGTATGTTTGGACCAAATACTGTTCCCAGATTCTGAACGCTCATTTTGTTTACATCTGAGTAAGACTGGACCTCATCCAAGAACCTGTGAAAGAATAATTAATCAATCAGGATTTAGAAAGAGTACTGAATCAGTGTTGACTACTTCCTGCTGCCTTTCACATGCACTGTAGGATAACACAAAGTTTCTCTGGCATGTGAAAAGTGCTATATGTGATAATGGTGCAGCACTGCGTTGTAGTCTCTATTTACATGAAGTGTGCCACCAACATTGTCAAATGCATGGGATCAGTTTCAGCCTCAGGACTAAGCATTGCCTTCAACCTAAGCTGAAAAGATATTGCCAGTTAGCAAGGGTTCCAACCTTTCATTACTAAATATTCCTTTGGGGTTGAATTTCTGCTAAGGTTCTCCTGCTCGTCCACTGTAACTTCAGCTGAAACCCCAGAGAAATGGTGTAAACGGCATTGACACCATTTCCCTGGAATTTCTGTGGATTTTCCACCAAAGTATGAGAACTTCTGTGGAAAATTAACTCTTTGCTATTTTATTGAACAGCATCAATAATAAATGATTTCCTGTGAATTTGTAATGCTGAAATTGTAGTCTCGTGCATCGGAGTAATGTCATTGAATAATGTCACTTAGTAGGTACGATGTGTAGTGTTTATGGTATGGGACTAGCAAACCACAGTCATGAAGACAAATCCCGTTATGACAAATTATGGGACTGAATTCAATAAATCTAGTAATTTGTAAGCTGGCACCAAGAAAAAATGATCACGAAAGCTGCCAGACTGTAATAAAAACCCAACTGGTTCACTAATGTCTTTCAGGGATGGGAACTTGCTACTCCTATCTGGTCTGACAGACAGATGACTCCAGGTCTGCACCACTGTGGTTAGCTCTTAATCCTCTGAAGTGGCCTAATAAGCCACTCAGTTATAAAAATTATTACTATGAAGTAGCAGTTGAAAGAGAGCATCCACCATCACCTCCTTCAAGGGAATTAGGGCACTGACCAGATCCTGAGAATATTAAAAAATTCTCCTGCACTGGCAAAGCTGTAGCTACTTTTAGTAGTGACGCTCCACTTCACGTCAAACCATAGAGCACCATTGTTTATGCTCAGGTACGTATTCATCTTGCATGTGCTGTACTGCTCTGAATTTCAGGGAAACCTTAGCACTCAGTCTGTGTGGCCCTGTCACTTGGGTTGGCAGAGTTATGCAGGTTACTAGACATTTAAATTTATTTAACCACATGAATTTGCAAGCTCAAATAGGCCTGGATTTGAGTGTTAAAGTTTTGCCATTTGATATGCCCGTTTCTAGGATACTGTGTCATCATCATCATAGGCGGTCCCTCGGAATCGAGGAAGACTTGCTTCAACTCTTAAAATTAGTTCTTAGGTGGATGTCAGTCCAATATGAGAACCACAGTCTCTGTCACAGGTGGGAAGGGGTGGGTGGGACTGGTTTGCCGCACCCTCCTTCTGCTGCCTGCGCTTGATTTCTGCATGCTCTCGAAGATGAGACTCGAGGTGCTCAGCGCCCTCCCGGATGCACTTCTTCCACTTAGGGTGGTCTTTGGCCAGGGACTCCCAGGTGTCAGTGGGGGTGTTACACTTTATCAGGGAGGCTTTGAGGGTGTCCTTGTAACATTTCCTCTGCCCACCTTTGGCTCGTTTGCCGTGAAGGAGTTCCGAGTAGAGCGCTTGCTTTGGGAGTCTCGTATCTGGCATGCGAACTATGTGGCTTGCCCAGCAGAGCTGATCAAGTGTGGTCAGTGCTTCAATGCTGTGGATGTTGGCCTGATCGAGGACGCTAATGTTGGTGCGTCTGTCCTCCCAGGGGATTTGTAGGATCTTGCAGAGACATCACCGGCGACTTGAGTTGTCTACTGTACATGGTCCATGTCTCTGAGCTATACAGGAGGGTGTGTATTACTACAGCCCTGTAGACCATGAGCTTGGTGGCAGACTTGAGGGCCTGGTCTTCAAACACTCTTTTCCTCAGGCGGCCGAAGATTGCACTGGCACATTGGAGGCGGTGTTGAATCTCATCGTCAATGTCTGCTCTTGTTGATAAGAGGCTTCCGAGGTATGAGAAGTGGTCCATGTTGTCCAGGGCTGCGCTGTGGATTTTGATGATTAGGGGCAGTGCTGTGCGGCGAGGACAGGCTGGTGGAGGACCTTTGTTTCCACCAGCCTTTGATACTATGTGGATTGCAGCTGTCATATTGATTCTGCCATGGCATTGCTGCACCATCAGACCACCAAACCATGGGCTCGATCCGTTTTTTTGGAGCAGGCTGCTCTTTTTGGCCTAAGTTGAAAAACCACAGTTTCTCCAATCATTTTGCACCAGTTATTTTTTCAGCTGGGTGGGGGGGGGGGCCGGCGGGACAGGGAGAAAGAGAGAGAAAAAGAGAAAGAGAGAGAAAAAGAGAGAGAGAGCGAGAGATAGAGATAGATAGATAGACTTGGGTGTACAATTTGGCACTGTCAGAAAGAATGGGCACTGAGCAGTACTGCAATCCTTCTACATAATTCCCCAAGAGTTTACCTGCAAATGTACTTCAGCAAGTTGAAATTGACTGGAGGGAGGGTCTTCACTTGTTTAATTAGGTCCTTCATACCCTGAAAGAAATGAAGAAAAACTGTGAGAAAACCACTCAAAGTGCTCTCTGAAGCTATAGCTTGTTGGATTTGGTATCCAGTTTCAAACTTGTGCTTTCAGAACTTGGATAAGTCACTTATTAGAAATCAATTTTACAAACATGGCAGCAATAGAACCTGCACTTCAGTTCTTTTCATGAATTCCATTTAGACACATGTCGTTGACATCATGTGCCTTCTGTTTGATTTGTAGCATGACTTGTTTTTGTACATTCCGAGCATAGTAAAAGACTATGGAATTTGTGGTCAGCAGTAAAGCAAAGGTGTTTGCCTCAAAGAAAGCTTCCCACAAAAATCTCATAATCTATGTAGCGTGAAGTTTGCCTTTTTCGATGCGCAAGTGATTTCAGTGTAATGTAACGGGGAATACCCAGCGTGCTCTGCTGTGCATCAACAAGCTGCCTAAGCAACCAATCACATTGCAGAATTTTCACAGACAGGGAATCAGGAAATGACAACCTGCTTTTATCCTGAGTTTTAAAAAAGTGTTAGAGAGCTAAACAAAGATTGCAGCTCTCACATGGGGATAAGGGAAACATGAAATAAATATAAACAAACCTTTAAAAAATATAATTTTTTTTCAATTTATAAAAAATTGTAATTTTTATCATAATGGACAAATTTGACACTCCATAAAATTAAAATGAGTTTTTCCAGGGACATAACATTTGTTTAGTAGTCACTATACTGTTAAAACCCCAATTACACCTAATCTAACATGGCCTGATCGTATAATCCCATCACCAAACACATCTTCCCCTCCCCTCTCCTTTCAGCATTCTGAAGGGACCGTTCCATCTGCAACACCCTGGTCCACTCCTCTATCACCCCCAACACCCCCTCCCCTCCCCACGGCACCTTCCTGTGCAAGTGCAGGAGATGTAACACCAGCCCTTTTATCTCCACCTTTCCCAACATCCAGGGCCCCAGATATTCCTTCCAGGTGAAACAGCCATTTACTTTCACGACTTTCAATTTAGTATACTGTATTCGCTGCTCACGATGTGGTCTCCTCTACATTGGGGAGATCAAACGCAGTTTGGGTGACTTCTTTGCAGAACATCTCCGCTCAGTCCGCAAGCGTGATCCTGAGCTTTCGGTCGCCTGTCACTTTAATTCTCTGCTCCACTTCGATTCTGTCTTCAGCCTCCGACACTGTTGCAATGAAGCTTAACATAAGCTAGAGGAACAGTATCTCATCTTTCGAGTAGGCACTTTACAGCCTTCCGCACTCAACAATTTCTGATCATAACCTCTGCCCCATTTTTCGGACGGCAGCTGTTGATGATTCTGCTATTCCCATTTACACGACTTTTAGATCCATCTTTTGTTTCTTTACCTGTCCTATTACCATCTCCTTTGCCTTGCACCATCATCCCTTTTGTCATTTAATCTTTCCTGCCTTCCACCCTATCGCAGACCTTCCCTTTTGTTCTTTCCTCGCCCCCACTCCCTCCACCACCGCCCCACCCGCCCCAATTCCCTACCTCTGTACTTTAAACCTGTTTATCTCTAACTTTTTTCAGTTCTGACGAAAGGTCATCGACCTGAAACATTAACTCTGTTTCTCTCTCCACAGATGCTGCCTGACCTGCTGAGTATTTCCAGTATTTTTTATTTATTTCCGATTTTTACTTTTGTGGTAGTTTGTATATAGTAGTCACCTTTTGGATGAGACATTAAATCGAGGTCCCGTCTACTCTCTCAGGTGGATGTAAAGATCCCATTGCACTATTTTGAAGAAGAGCAGGAGAATTATCCCCAGTGTCCTGGGCCAATATTTATCCCTCAATCAACATAACAAAAAATAGATTATTTGGCATTATCACATTGTTGTTTGTGGGAGCTTGCTGTGCACAAATTGGCTGCCGTGTTTCCCACATTACAACAGTGACTACACTCCAAAAGTACCTCATTGGCTGTAAAGCGCTTTCAGACATCCAGTAGTCGTGAAAGGCACTATGTAATTCCAAGTCTTTCTTAGTTTGTGGAAGGAACGGTCTTGATATAGAAAGTAGTGTTTTCTTGTTCTGTAGTTTCTTATGTTCTTACAATGGTGGCAGACAATGACCAGTGTCTGAAGACTGAAAGGCTGGGGGCATTTAGATATATTCAGAGGGAAATGAAACTTAGCGGCCAAAATTATCCTATTTTGCGCCTCTGGGGGGCACTAATGGGGCGTGAAATAGTTTTCGCTCGGGGGATGAGGCACAACCGGCTCCTGCAAAATTGCATGGGAGTTAGTGGGGGCGCTGACACAGTAGTGCCGCGCCCTGCCAGTAGCGCCCCGAGTTGCCGTGCAACCGGCGATGACGTCATCGCCGTTCTGGGCAACCCCTTAGCACAGGCGGTGACCCCTTTCCGTAATGCACACCTGATAGCATTTCTAGCTTACTTTTAAGATCCAGTCATAAACCCAGGCGCCGTCTGGGGCAGCACCACGTCGCAATAACACTGCTGAGAAGATCTTGGTGGTGTAAATAGTGAGATAGATGGTAACTACATGTAACTGCATGGATCAATATGGCTATAGATTTATTTTTAGATATACATATATCCACAGATTTATATGTAGATCAATACATGTGAAAAATAATGTAACAAGATTTAATAAACAGAAAGTTATGGAAATCCAGTCAGACAATCAACGCTTGAGAGAGAAAGTAAGGTTAACATTTCAAGTGACTATTGATCTGAACCCTTTGTGCTGAGGTTGTGTCATACTAGAAATGTCTACATTTTCACCTTTCAGATGCTGACTGATTTACAGCATTTTCTGTTTATATTCAACATTTATAGCATTTGCAGCATTTTCTGTCGATCAGTGTTGTCCAATAGAAATCACTGACTAGCCACAGGTATGACTATGGCAACACTGTTTTAGCCAAATGCGCTAATTTTCGTGGAAAATGTCTTAGAGACACAATGTACTTTGCATGTGTATATTTATCGAGCACAAATCTACTACCATTCAGTACAAAACTTTGCAATCTTTCTCTTTCACCAAAGTTTGGAATTCTGCCAAGTATTTATAAGACGCAGCACACCTTAATGCAGCTTCCAGATTTCTGTCCCACAGTTGCGAGCGATACTTTGACTTTCTCAGAGTAATTCTGAGAATGCTGACTGACAGAGTGAGACGTGTCAGACCCGCCCCTACTCTCTATCCGCAATGCAATTGGTTGCTGCTTCCCCTTTGCCATGACGTGGCCTGTTGGAGCTGCTTGTTATTGACTCGATTTGCTTTCTGCTGCTCGCCTGGAGGGGTTATTCCGATTGGTCAAGCTGACCACAATGACAGCTCCCTTCTCCTTACAATAAGAACATAAGAATTAGGAACAAGAGTAGGCCACCTAGCCCCTCGAGCCTGCTCCGCCATTCAATAAGATCATGGCTGATCTGGCCATGGACTCAGCTCCACTTACCTGTCCTCTCCCCGTAACCCTTAATTCCCTTATTGGTTAAAAAATCTATCTATCTGTGACTTGAATACATTCAATGAGCTAGCCTCAACTGCTTCCTTGGGCAGAGAATTCCACAGATTCACAACCCTCTGGGAGAAGAAATTCCTTCTCAACTCGGTTTTAAATTGGAGGCTGTGCCCCCTAGTTCTAGTCTCCCCTACCAGTGGAATCAACCTCTCTGCCTCTATCTTGTCTATCCCTTTCATGATTTTAAATGTTTCTATAAGATCACCCCTCATCCTTCTGAACTCCAACAAGTAAAGACCCAGTCTACTCAATCTATCATCATAAGGTAACCCCCTCATCTCCGGAATCAGCCTAGTGAATCGTCTCTGTACCCCCTCCAAAGCCAGTATATCCTTCCTTAAGTAAGGTGACCAAAATTGCACGCAGTACTCCAGGTGCGGCCTTACCAATACCCTATACAGTTGCAGCAGGATCTCCTTGCTTTTGTACTCCATCCCTCTCGCAATGAAGGCCAACATTCCATTCGCCTTCCTGATTACCTGCTGCACCTGCAAACTAACTTTTTGGGATTCATGCACAAGGACCCCCAGGTCCCTTTGCATCTAAAAGAGTTTCATGCACAAGGACCCCCAGGTCCCTCTGCACCTCAGCATGTTGTAATTTCTCCCCATTCAAATAATATTCCCTTTTACTGTTTTTTTTCCCAAGGGGGATGACCTCACACTTTCCGACATTGTATTCCATCTGCCAAACCTTAGTCCATTCGCTTAACCTATCCAAATCTCTTTGCAGCCTCTCTGTGTCCTCTACACAACCCGCTTTCCCACTAATCTTTGTGTCATCTGCAAATTTTGTTACACTACACTCTGTCCCCTCTTCCAGGTCATCTATGTATATTGTAAACAGTTGTGGTCCCAGCACCGATCCCTGTGGCACACCACTAGCCACCGATTTCCAACCCGAAAAGGACCCATTTATCCTGACTCTCTGCTTTCTGTTCGCCAGCCAATTCTCTATCCATGCTAATACATTTCCTCTGACTCCGCGTACCTCTATCTTCTGCAGTAACCTTTTGTGTGGCACCTTATTGAATGCCTTTTGGAAATCTAAATACACCACATCCATCAGTACACCTCTATCCGCCATGCTCGTTATATCCTCAAAGAATTCCAGTAAATTCCAGTAAATTACTACTAATGAGAAAACCCTCCTAAAACACCGAAACACAGCATAACTAAAACACCTCACATATTTAAAATTAATTGAAATGTCATTAAATATTTTAGAAGAAAAAAATATTTTTTTTGATTCTGGTGTTTCCATAGTGCTGAATTCCGGCATTTATGACTGTGTTACACATTATTTTAGCAGATAACCAATAATCAGTAACCAAAGAAGTGCTCACAACAATCAAAAAAACACACAGATTCTACATTTCGTCTTACCATTTTACCAACAAACACAGGAAGGTTAAAGTGCACATGCATACACCATGTGAATATGAGTATTGAGATCACATGCCCAATGACGGTGTCTATAACTCATTTTTTATTTATCAAAAATGCAATTATCTACATCTAAATTCCCAATTAGCCACATGTTGCTAGTGATTAATTTATTGGACAACACTACTATAAACATACAGTTATGTAGGCATAGACCGAGAGCGGGAGAGAGAGAGAGCTAGATGTCCAAAGAGCAGTTTAAATTACTTTGTAATGTAAACACAGTCTCAGGTTTATTGAATTTCAGACAACGGTACAATTCTTACACTCTCTTGTTCTTTGGTGAAGAGTTTGGCACACGAGAGGAACTCATCGTATTTGGCATAGGGGATGACGGGCTCTGGCAGCTCCCGCAGATACAGCTTGAGTAACGAGGCCACGGTGTGCACATCTGTATTGCTGAAAGCAAACCAAACGAAGGAAGTCATTGCAAAGCAATCCAGCATACTGCCACTTATAAAAGCAGGTTAATTTTACAAATCAGAATCAACAGATTTATTTCCACAGGTTGCGTGCTTTTGGTAAACTGGGTAAACCCAAGCACAGGCTGCTGACAGGGAACCCTGCCAGTAGACGGTAAAAAACAATGAGCGTACTGCCTGCCATTGTCCAATATGTGCTAGCAGTAGCCGAACTTCTCCACCACCCGGGCATACTTGGAAAATTACTCCCTAGGTGTTGTTTTTATATTTAACTGAGTTCTAGGATTAGCCGAAGCCATCGTGCAGCCATTTACATGAAATCACTCATCTCACTTTCTGCGTTGACAAGATTAAATCTATTGAACAAATAGCAACAAAAAAATAAAAATCCCAGCCCATCTAAAAGAAAAGAGCTGTCGTTATTCTAAATTTCCAACCATCTCGTACATATATGAATCTTGACATTGAATGGTGATGGTCTGCCCGAGTATGTCCATTAGTTCAGTCATTAGTTTATAGATCTGTCAATGTCACGTAATCCTAGGTTGTTTGGAATTTTTTAACAGATAGCCAGATGCAGATAATTAAATTCATTTAAACGACACTTTGCATCAGTTAATTAGATCATTAAACAAGAAAAACAAACAACAAAATATATGATGCTACTCAATAAATCACGTAAACACGGTCACTGATTGTTTAATTTAGTGCATTGAGATATTTTAAATGATTTATTTTGTTCTTCGCTACCACACATATTGAGCTGAAATTGGATGATAAGACAAATGATTGTTAGAATGGCTACCAAGTAACAGTCAAACTGATATCACAGTAGCAACAGTCTCTTTCTGAGGTATAATTAAAGGGGATGGAGTTAGATTCCACAGCCCTGACACGGTTGACTACTCCATTCTCCTCCAATGCCACTCCACCATCGTCATGCTGGGTGGGACTGCACTCGCCTGGTTCCATTGTTATTTATCGAATCGTAGCCAGAAAATCACCTGCAATGGCTTCTCTTCCCACTCCCGCATCGTTACCTCTGGTGTCCCCCAAGGATCCGTCCTTGGCCCCCTCCTGTTTCTCATCTATATGCTACTCCTTGGCGACATCATCCAAAAACACGGAGTCAGTTTCCACATGTACACTGATGACACCCAGCTCTACCTCTCCACCACTTCTCTCAACCCCTCCACGGTCTCTAAATTATCAGACTGCTTGTCCGATATTCCATTCTGGATGAGCAGACATGTTCTCCAATTAAATATTAGGAAGACCAAAGCCACTGGGGTCGAAATTCGGGGTCTGAGAGAGACCTGTTACTGTCTGTTTGCTGCGGCCATTCGGTGGAATCCCGTGGCTGCTGCTTTGTCGTAAAGTGACCGACCCGACCCAAATTTAGATCGGAGATTTTTCGGCCTGGTCCCAATTCTGTCCGATTCTGATGACCGCCGCAAGCACATCATCAGAATGCGCACCACCGCTTTCCCTCACTCTAAAAATGCACCGACAGCTTTCAAAAACTCACCTGGTGGCCCAGTGGCCGACGATAAAAAATGAAAGATTCTCTCCCCTTTAATGGAGGGGAGAGAGCGTGGTGACGCACATACGCTGTGACGTCACCACTACTCCACTGCTGATTGACAGCGGCGGCATCCTGGTCCCGACCCATATTCAACCCCTCAGCCTGTCTTCTGTCTATCTCCTGCCCCCACGATGACCGGTTTCCTTTGGGACTTTGAAAACATTTCAAAGTCCTAAAAATCGATCATCGAGCATCATGGCTCCCTGCGGAAGGAACATAAAAAAAAAATCATAGTTGCGCCAGCTTTCTTGCATTACTGAATTTCGGCCCCACTGTCTTTGGTCCCTGCACAAACAGCATTCCTCAGCCACTGATTCCAGCCCTACCCCCAGCATCTATCTGAGGCTGAACCAGACTGTTCGTAACCAAGGTGTCATATTTGACCCTGAAATGAGCTTCCGACCACATATCCACAGCATAACTAAAACCACCTATTTCCAACATTGCCCGCCTCCAACCCTACCTCAGCTCATCTGCTGCTAAAACCGTCATCCATGTCTTTGTTACCTCTAGACTTGACTACTCCATCATCATCATAGGCAGTCCCTCGGAATCGAGGAAGACTTGTTTCCACTCTTAACGTGAGTTCTTAGGTGGCTGTACAGTCCAATATGAGAACCACAGTCTCCATCACAGGTGGGACAGATAGTCGTTGAGGGAAGGGGTAGGTGGGACTGGTTTGCCGCAGCCTGCGCTTGATTTCTGCACGCTCTCGGTGACAAGACTCGAGGAGCTCAGCGCCCTCCCGGATGCACTTCCTCCATTTAGGGCAGCCTTTGGGCCAGGGTCTCCCAGGTGTCAGTGGGGATGTTGCATTTTATCAGGGAGGCTTTGAGGGTGTCCTTGTAACGTTTCCGCTGCCCACCTTTGTCTCGTTTGCCGCGAAGGAGTTCCGAGTAGAGCGCTTGCTTTGGGAGTCTTGTGTCTGGCATGCAAACTATGTGGCCTGCCCAGCGGAGCTGATCAAGTGTGGTCAGTGCTTTGATGATGGGGATGTTGGCCTGGTCGAGCACACGAACGTTGGAGCATCTGTCCTCCCAGGATCTTGCGGAGATATCGTTGGTGGTATTTCTCCAGCGACTTGAGGTGTCTACTGTACATGGTCCAAGTTTCTGAGCCACACAGGAGGGCGGGTATTACTACAACCCTGTAGACCATGAGCTTGGTGACAGTTTTGGGGACCTAGACTTCAAACACTCTTTTCCTCAGGCGACCGAAGGCTGCACCGGTGCACTGGAGGCGGTGTTGGATCTCGTCATCAATGCCTGCTCTTTTTGATAGGAGGCTCCCGAGATAAGAGAAGTGGTCCACGTTGTCCAGGGCCGTGCCATGGATCTTGATGACTGGGGGGGCAGTGCTGTGTAGTGAGGACAGGCTGGTGGGGGACCTTTGTCTTACTGTTGTTTAGTGTAAGGCCCATGCTTTCGTACGTCTCAGTAAATACGTCAACTATGTCCTGGAGTTCAGCCTCTGTACGTACTGTAGCTCAACGGCAGAGGTTAGGGTGGTCTTGGACCTGGCCTGGAGACGGCGAAGGTTGAACAGGTTCCCATTGGTTCTGTAGTTTAGTTCCACTCCAGCGGGGAGCTTGTCGACTCTGAGGTGGAGCATGGCAGTGAGGAAGATTGAGAAGGTTGGGGCGATGACGCAGCCCTGCTTGACCCCTGTCTGGATGGGGATTGGGTCTGTGATGGATCTGTTAGTAAGGATCACGGCCTGCATGTCATAGTGGAGCAGGCGGTGGATGGTGACGTACTTTTGGGGGCATCCGAAACGGAGGAGGACGCTCCATAGGCCCTCGCGGCTGACAGTGTCAAAGGCCTTTGTAAGGTCGAAGAAGGCCATGTATAAGGGCTGGCGCTGTTCCCTGCGTTTTTCTTGCAGCTGTTACGCTGCAAAAATCATGTCCGTTGTGCCCCATAGGGGCTGAAATCCGCCTCCCTGCTGAGCCTCCTGCGGTGACTGGGCCTCCCAGCTGGTCCTCCTGCAGCGATTGGGCCTGGCTATCAGGCCTCCACCCTCCCACCCCTCCAGTGGTGATCGGAACACCTCCAGCGGCGGCAGATGGGCCTCTCCTCCATGACGGAGTCTGGGACTCCTCGGCGATGGCTGGACATCCTGCGCCGACAGGCAACCTCCTCCTCAACGGCTGGCCTACCCCCCTCCTTCAGCGATGACTGGAGGTCTCCTTCCCCACGAGTGACCTGGCCTCCTCTCCTCCCCCAGCATGTGGTGAGTACCATGGCTGTGACCCCCCCCTGCCCTCCCACTCTGAACCCCGGTGGGCCACTGACCCCCCCCCAATGCCTGCCCCCAACCAGGCCTCAGACCACCTACCACCAAGGGCGCTACCCAGCGCAGAGCTTGCGGCCAACTTCTCGCCATAGGCAACTAGGTAGTGCCTGGTTTCCAGTCGTCTTGGACCCCCTTGCTACTAGACCAAGACCTTGCTCAGCTAAGCCCGTGTGGTAGCCGGTGTGCAATGACCACCCCACGTTAAAAGAACTCATGCACAGGCATCTCCCACTCCTCTAACATGAAGTTCTGAACCTGGAACGTCAGAACCATCATGGACAACTCCAACAGCGACAGGCTGGAACGCCGCACCGCCATAGTTGCCCGGGAACTTAGACACTTTGATATCGACATCGCCGCCCTAAGTGAAACTCAGCAGACAGGGGAAGGCCAGCTCAAGGAACATGGTGGAGGTTACACCTTCTGGAAAGGGAAACCAGAGGAAGAATGCCGCCTCCACAGAGTCGGCTTCGCCATCAAAAACGAGCTGGTCGACTGCCTCAAAGACTCCCCCTGCGGGGCTAATGAACGGCTTATGACTCTTCGACTCACCCTATCCCGGAACCAGTCATCAGTGCGTACGCCCCGACACTCGATGTAACAGATGAGGCCAAAGAGGGTTTTTACTCCAACCTCGAAAAATCCATATCCTGCGTTCCCACGGGCGATAAACTGATCCTCCTCGGTGACTTCAACGCGAGGGTCGGCAAGGACACAGACCTCTGGGGAGGTGTGATTGGCAGAGAGGGGGTAGGGAAAGCCAACTCCAGCGGTAACCTACTCCTGACAAAATGTCTAGAACATGAACTTATCATCACCAATACCTTGTTCCGCCCTCGCTACGCAGACTGGACCGGGTAGGTCTGCGACTGAAAAAGGCGAAGTGCGTCTTCCTAGCTCCAGAGATAGAATTCCTGGGGATGAGGGTAGCAGCAGACGGGATCAGCCCTACTGCGTCCAAGACGGAAGCGATCCAGAGAGCACCCAGACCCCGTAACACAACGGAGCTGCGTTCATTCCTGGGCCTCCTGAACTATTTTGGCAACTTTCTTCACAAATTGAGCACGCTGCTAGAGCCGGTACACATGCTCCTATGCAAAGGTCGCGAATGGGTCTGGGGGGACAGCCAGGAAAGGGCTTTTAATAGAGCACGCAATTTGTTATGTTCCAACAATCTGTTAACGCTATATGACCCATGTAAGAAACTTGTGTTAACGTGCGATGCGTCGTCCTATGGTGTCGGGTGTGTGTTGCAGCATGTCAATGCCAAGGGTCAGTTACAGCCGGTAGCTTATGCCTCCAGAAGTCTGTCCCAGGCAGAAAGGGGCTACGGGATGGTAGAAAAGGAGGCGCTCGCATGTGTATATGCGGTAAAGAAAATGCGCCAGTTTGGCAGGAAATTTGAGCTGGAGACAGATCACAAACCCCTAACGTCCCTTTTGGCCGACAACAAGGCCATAAATGCAAACGCATCAGCCCGCATACAGAGGTGGGCACTCACGTTAGCTGCCTATGACTGCACAATTCGGCACAGACCGGGCACCGAAAACTGCGCCGATGCACTCAGCAGGCTCTCACTAGCCACCACTGAGGGGGCTACTGAGCATGCTGCTGAGATGGTCATGGCTGTTGAAGCTTACAGAAGCGAAGGCTCACCCGTGATAGCACGTCAGATTAAAGTCTGGACAAATAGAGACCCGCTATTGTCTCTAGTCAAGAAATGTGTCCTGAATGGGGACTGGGCAGCCACGTACAGGGCACGCCCTGAGGAATTTAAACCATTTCACAGGCGCAGGGATGAACTCTCGATTCAGGCCGATTGCCTACTGTGGGGAAACCGCGTAGTCATGCCCCAGATGGGCAGAGAGGTGTTCATCAGAGAACTCCACAATGAGCACCTGGGCATCGAAGGCAATTGCCAGGTCACACGTTTGGTGGCCAGGGATAGACGCAGATCTGGAACTTTGTGTTTGCAGGTGCAACACGTGTGCCCAGCTGGGCAATGCGCCCCTTAGCCCATGGCCATGGCCCGCCAAGCCTTAGTCATGCATCCATGTGGACTATGCAGGTCCTTTCATGGGAAAAATGTTTTTGGTTGTAGTAGACGCCTACTCCAAATGGATCGAGTGTGACATTTTAAATTCAAGCACATCCTCTGCCACGGTAGAACGTATACGGGCAATGATCGCCGCCCATGGTCTACCAGACATCTTGGTCAGCGACAATGGCCCGTGCTTCACAAGCACTGAATTCCAGGACTTCATGGCAGGCAATGGAATTAACCATGTCAGAATGGCACCGTTCAAGCCGGCCTCAAACGGCCAGGCAGAACGAGCAGTGCAGATAATCAAACAGGGGATGCTCAGAATCCAAGGGGGTTCCCTACAATGCCGCTTATCACGCCTCCTGTTGGCCTACAGATCCCGACCACACTCGCTCACAGGGGTTCCACCCGCAGAGCTGCTAATGAAAAGGATGCTCAAAACCCTGTTATCCCTTATACACCCCACCATGAAAGAAATTGTCGAGAGCAGGCGCCAGTCACAATATGACTACCATGACAGGAATGCGAGGGAGCGATGTATTGATGTAAATGACCCTGTTTTTGTCCTCAACTACACTGCAGGGCCCAAATGGCTCGCAGGCACTGTGATTGCCAAAGAGGGAAACAGGATTCTGGTAGTTAAACTTACCAATGGACAAATCTGCCGCAAACATATGGATCAAACAAAAAGGAGGTTCAGCAACCCCATAGAAGAAGCAGAGGAAGAACATGATATAGAGTTCACTCCTCCACAGGTGACCGAACACAAGAACCAAAGGGAGGAGAGCCCAGTCACTGTGGGCAGTCCGGACTGGCCTGAGGCACCGCAAACAGCAAACACTCAAGCCAGCGCCCAACAACCAGAGCCCCAACTCAGGCGCTCTACAAGAGAGCGTAAACCACCAGAGAGACTCAACCTGTGATCCCAATAAGACTTTGGGGGGGGAGGTGATGTCATGTATTCAACCAGCATTGTAACCCATGTATAATCTGACCTAAGTTGCACACTGTGAGAACAATGACCACTAGGTGGTGAACTTGTGGGAGACACTCCTCACCTGGACCTTCAGATATAAAAGGGGAAGCTCCACCCACTGCCATCACTTGAGTGCTATGGCATAAAGGACAGGTCACAGACTGACCTTCTCTCAAGCATGGGCCTCGTGTGCATTTATACTGTATAGTAAGGGCGTATCAGGTTCGACCTCCAAAATCCGGAGTTCCGGAATCCGAACTCCAGACCGATTGGTGGCAGGGTCATCCGGAATCCATAAAATGTTCCGGAATCCGGACACCCTGTCAAACCGTTTCCGCTGCCAGCCGGGCCTAATGAAAAGTCAAAAAATGAAATCCAACTACTGTAACTGTTATTAACAATGTACAGTTAATAACATTGCAAGAATAAAAACGCCAATCCTACCTGTTTCAGGCCAGGTCTTCACAGTCACCGCACTGCTGCTTCTGGGTTCGCAGCAACTTTGCCAAGCACACAGACCCTTCGGCCAGAATCAACCAAGCTCCCGCGTGCAAGTCCCCTCCCGCGCGCAAGTTCGCTCCCGCGCGCAAGTCCCCGGCCAGAACCAACTGCACAGCACATTGCAGCTCCCCAAGCAGCCACCACGCGATTGGATCATGACTCCGAGTGGAGCTGATCTGACCTCACTCGAGCTAACCCGATCTCACCTGAGCTGACCCGACCTCACCGCGATTTTAAGTTTGCACACCTGTACATGTACCTGTAATAAAAAATACTACCTGCATCTGTACTGTACATGTACTTTTAAATTCAACATTTAAAAAAAAATTAGTGGCATTAAACATTATAGGGCTACCCCAACTGACCCACCTACACCCCATGATCAGACCCCACCCAACCTGACTTCATTGCTGTGGTGTTTTTCCTGATTTAAAGATCTGCACAGATAAAGATTGTGAATTTGTGTTGTCATTGCAAACATGTCAAAATGGCCAACAGATACAGGTACCTGTACCCCAATGGGTTCAGATAAAGGAAAGAGAAAGCATCGTTCACTTTCAATTGCCAAGAAAGTTGAGTTACTTCAGAGATTAGATAGAGGTGCTTCAGTGAGAAGATTGAGTGAGGAGTATGGTGTTGGACTCGCTACCATCTATGATATTAGAAAACAGAAAGAACAGCTCATGAAGTTTTATGTGGAAAGTGATGTTCATAAGGAAATGAGTAAGAGAAAAAGTATGCATGAGCCGAAATGTGATGATGTGGATCGAGCAGTGATGGAATGGTGGTGACAGAGGCGAAGTGAAAAGGTTCCTTTATCTGGCCTAATGGTGGTGCAAAAGCTAAAATATTCCATGCACAACTGGGGAGTACTCCATGCGAGTACTCTGGTTGGCTCGCCAAATTTAAAAGGCGTCATCGCATCAGGCGACTGAAAGTATGTGATGAGAAAGCCTCAGTAGATAATGAGGCAGCTGAAAATTATATTGATGAGTTCATCAAACTAATTGCTGATGAAAACATTTCACCTGAGCAAATGTACAATGCTGACGAGACAGCACTGTTTTGGCGCTACGTACCGCGAAAAACATTAGCAGCAGCAGAAGATACGCAGCCAGCAGGTGTAAAAAACGCCAAGGATAGGTTGACTGTGCTTGCTGCTGCAAATGTGGCTGCGACACATAAGTGTAAGCTTATGGCCATTGGGAGAAGCCAACATCCAAGATGTTTCAAGGGTTTGAGAGTATTGCCAGTGCATTATTATGCCAATAAGAAAGCATGGGTAATCAGGGTAATCTTTCTGAACTGGTTTGAGAAGAATTTTGTCCCTCAGGCGCGTGCTCATTGCACGGAAGCTGGCCTTGAGGAAAACTGCAAAATATACTTGCTGCTAAACAATTGCTCAGCACAACCCGATGCTGAGCTTCTGGTAAAGGATAATGTCCATGGAATCTACTTACCTCCAAATGTTACATCACTGATATAGCCAATGGACCAAGGAATTTTGAGATCGATGAAGTGTCTCTACAAAAACGTATTTATGAAGTGTTTGCTTAAAGCTGTAAACACAGGCATGGGAATAAAAGCATTCTCAGAAGCTTTTTCTATCAAGGATGCCATATGGGCAGCTGCTGATGCATGGAACTTGGTAACTGCAGACACCTTGGTCAATGCTTGGCATAATATCTGGCCATCTACTATGTTTGCTGAAGATGATGCTGATGATGCTCCTCAGGACTTTCAAGGCTTTCATGTGTCCAGGAGAAAGCAATGATTGCTCAACTTTTAGATTATGCAAGAGGGCTGACTTGCGAAGCTGTGCAGGAATTGAATGAGGACGATGTCACAGAAGTCATGGACATAGACAACGATGCTCCCATTGTGCATGCAGTGACAGATGAAGAAATCATGCAGAGGTTTTGCATCCAGAAGAAAAGGATGAAAGCAGTGAGGATGATGATGCCTGTGATCAAGTTGAAAAAGTGCCGATTGACAAAGCAATCAATCTTTGTCAAGAATTAATTTACTCCTTAGAACAACGAAGCTTCATAAGTGAAGAAGAAATACTGCGGGTCTACAGAATTCAGGAAAGATTAGTGAAAGAAAAGCCCAAATTATTTAAACAATCAACAATATTAAATATCTTTCAAAAGATGTCGCAACAGAAGGCACAAGTCCTACAGCGTGCAACTACACCAGTAATTCCCACATTAGATAATCCTATTGCTGGCCCATCATCAGCCCCAGACATCATAGCTGAGCCCTCTACCTCAAGCACAACCTCCAGCCAATTGTAACTGTACCTGTTTATTTTCACTCTGTTTAACAAATAAAAGCCTTCATTTACTGTTTTATGCTATATTTCATAACTTAATTGTTTTACAAATAAAAACCGTTATTATATTTCATGCTTTGAGTACTGTACATTCCTTTTCAAATTTGAAGATGGTAGCAAAAGATACAGGCGGGAAGCTCACATTAAGTACAGTTACAGAGTGCAGGCATACTACGTTGCAAATACAAGAGAGGGAGGCTTACCATGCGTTGCGAAGAAGCGAGGACTACAAGGCCTGTGAGGAGAAGAACTACAAGATGACGTCCAAAAACCGGAAATATTGCAACCTGGGCCTGGGCATTTCCGGACTCGGGACGTGCTTCTGACGTTCCGAAATCCAGAAATACCGGAACCTGGGCTCGGGCGTTTCCGGACTTCGGAACGTCAGAAACACGTTCCGAAGTCCGGAAAAATCCGAAAACCGGCTCAGCCTCGGTCCCGAGGTTGCCGGATTTGGGAGGTCGAACCTGTACAATGCTTGTTGCAGAGGATCCTTAAACTGTTACAAACATACTTCTCTTCTCGGCCTCCCTTTTTCTGTTTCTCTTTCTTTCTTCACAGCTCATTTTACTGTGGGATTTTTAAATGTTTCCTGACAGTAGAGAGCAAGAGAAAACATGAACACCACCAGCTTCCTGTGAGAGACACCAATGGAATTGATCAGATTTACGAATAAAAGCAAATCATAACCTGGAGACAGAACCCTAGACTAATGCACGAAACCCCCACCCACCAAAAGAGGGGAAGTTGATCTTTTTTTCTATTTCTTTAATGACTTTGAACAAAACAAAGGGAAATTCTAAACTAAATTATATTATTCATGGTGTCCACAAAACACTCCAGGTCCTGCGGTGCCCACTGGTCGTGGAAGGCCAAATGCATATTGGAGGACACCATGTGCTCTTTCTCTCGGGTCACACAGGCGCAGGCGTGACCATGAAAGAATGGTTGTAAGTTAGAGCAATCCCAACCCTAACCCATCCCAACCAATCTTTGCTAGATCCCTCCTGGCTCTATGGATGGCTACCTTGACCAGGTCAGGAGCAGACCCACAAGAAGGTCCTCCAACATGCCCATCCCCTTTTTGCCAGAGATTGAAGAGCAGCCACCTTGAATAATCAAACAGGGGTTGCAACCTCTCCCACTCGAAAGCTAGAAGGGAAGTTCATAGCTTTTCCTATTACAAGTGTTTCTTGGTTTTGCGCTGACTGTGTGATGGTAAAATTCTGTAGGTCTGGTTTAACTTAAACAATGCAGGCTAAACCTCCCTCCGAAATAACAGGCTAGCAAAATCTATAATCCCTTCATTTACACAGTAATCATCTTATTCTGCTTTTTGATCACAGCAGCTGGAAAATGGCTTCCTTTCAGCAGGGCTGTCAAAAGTAATTGCATGGTTTGAGGTCAATCACTCTCTACTATTCAAACAATAATCTGTGAAGTGCAGGACTCCAGGGTAAACATGTGGAGTATGAGGTTATCATTGGCATCAACAAAAATCACTGAAAGGTAAAATACACTTGTATTTGAAAAAGTAAACAATGGCAAGTTAACTCTCAATTCAAAAATAAGTAGAAGAAAATGTGAAGTCCTTATCTTGCAACTCTAGAGCTTGCCTGCAATAATCAGAGCTACCAACTTAAGCAGCAATAGAACACAGCCTGGAGTCTCATTATCAGTAGATGTGGATCAGAAATCCAGGCACTTGAATCAAGCTGCAGTCCAAGACAGAAAGTGAGGCTGTGCTGCTGGCAATTGTGAGCTTCTTTTGGATGTAATCAATCTTTAAATAAAGGTACCCCAATGGTGTGCCTCCTGCAGCAGGACCTCCCATAACCTCCCCTGCTGTACCATTGACAACAAACTGTTCACTTTATTGTCACACCGTCACTACTTCCCCATTAATGGTGAACTGCAGCCCTTTTATAGCTGGCCCCTCTCTAGATTGTTCTGCTCCCCAGCTATGTGTGTTACAGGCTAGGCTCACTGGACAAGCGTTTCATGTACCAGCAACTTTTTCAAATCAAAATGATGCGCTCCTCTCAGAAATTTCAACACAGCCTATCCCCTGAGCTGTTGGTGCAGGCAGATGATCCAGTTCAACCTCATATTTGGAAAATTGAGGCCAATAGCTTTTATTCATACAAATATAGACCAAGGAATGTTTTGTTACTGTCAGTTTAATGGTGGGAGCTGGGCCTCTGCCTGTGCCTGCATTGAGCACAGGCTCAAAGATCCTATGTTAATAGGCAGTGTTCCCAGATCCTCACCTCATTTCATCACTGGCTGGACATCCCAGAACAGAGATTCCCAGTGAATTATCACACAATGACCTGTCCTGGACCCCACCATCCAGAGTGTCCATGGGAGTCCCAAAAGCAGGCCAAGAACAGGAAGACAAGGTTGGAGGAAATCCCTCCCTCCAGGATGTTTAGAGGCAATTGAAACTTTATGAATGCTGATTTCCATCACAAGATAATCATTGATAGAGAGGCCATTCAGCCCATTTTTGTTCATCCATCCACAATTACTCTGTGTGTCCCCAGGGCAGCATTCAATTTCTCAATTGCAGGATTTTTGTCTCCATTACTCTATCTTGAAGTGCACACAATGTATTGATCACCCTATGTGTGAAGAAAAGTTTCCTGATGTCAGTCCTCAATTTGGATTTTACAAGTGTGAATCTGTGACCCCTTGTCCTACTCATGCAATCTGAACCCATATTGACTGCTGTTTACTTGGTTATTATTGAACAGATAACCTTCAAGCTTACTCTGTTAATCGATTCCATTATTTTACATGAAATGGAAGTAAGACTGATGGTCAGTAGTTGTCTGTGTCTGTTTGCCTGTGTCTGATTTCTTGCCCTTTTTGAATATGGGCACTAGGTGACCTGATTCTAATCTAATGGCACCTCTGCAGGATCCAGTGATTCCCTCGCAAATCTCCTTCCTGAAAGTGACCTCCTTAGTTTATATAGCACTTTGGGGTGAATACCTCCTATCTCTGGTCGCAGAGGCCTGACCGGCAGATGTACTTAAATTACATGCCCTGTCTATGTGCTCGGCCCTCACAGGGAGTGGGCCTATGCCCCGCCCATTCTAATGGCCTGGAATACAAAATCCCATCACACCTGGGCCTCGACAGGAGCAGTGGCACTTTGGGTATGCTGCTCCTATTCATTGCTGAAGCTAGAGCAGGGGCGGGGGCGGGAGGGCAGGGGCGGGCGGGGAGACATGAATATAGCCCCGATATAAACATATTTAAAACATGTTATAGGCTACACTCATACTGACATCTTTTAATTGTAATATTATGGTCAGCAGTGTTCCCTGTGCGCAATTCCTCACCTGCTTGGCTGCAACAGGAAGTGCTCTGGAACAGGACATTGCTTTTTATAATTACGTCACCGCATCTGAAGAATGTTTGATTAAAAACTGCCAGAGACTTCTCAGGTTATTGCATTCAGCAACAGGCAGATGAAAACATGAATTACAACGTGTTCTTTGCCCTAGGGCAAAGGGAAAACAAGACTCCTCCTGAGTCTTCAAAACATTGAGCTTTCTTTGCAAGATGCTGTGAGCACCTGCGTCTTGCAGACTGCATAGAGTGTCTGGCTCAAAGCACTGCATTGCCAGACAAGTAAAACTAATGATAATAAGAAATGAGTGGCCTTTCTGCTTATCTACAATTCTAATTGGGATTGGAATTTTTTTAGTTGGAGATTATTTTGTTCTGTCGTCATTTATATATTAAGGTTAACCTACACAAATTAGACAAACAGATTCCTTTGTGTGAAACATAGAAACATAGAAAATAGGTGCAGGAGTAGGCCATTCGGCCCTTCCAGCCTACACCACCATTCAATATGATCATGGCTGATCATTTTTGCAACTTCAGTACCCCATTCCTGCTTTCTCTCCATCCCCCTTGATCCCTTTAGCCGTAAGGGTCACATCTAACTCCCTTTTTAATATATCTAGCAAACTGGACTCAAAAACTTTCTGTGGCAGAGAACTCCACATGCTCACAACTCTCTGAGTGAAGAAGTTTCTCCTCATCTCGGTCCTAAATGGCTTACAACTTATCTTTACACTGTGACCCCTGGTTCTGGACTTCCCCAACATCGGGAACATTCTTCCTGCATCTAACCTGTCCAATCCCGTCAGATCCCCTCTCATTCTTCTAAATTCCAGTGAATATAAGCCTAGTCGATCCAGTCTTTCTTCATATGTCAGTCCTGTCATCCCGGGAATCGGTCTGATGAACCTTCGCTGCACTCCCTCAACAGCAAGAATGTCCTTCCTCAGATTAGGAGACCAAAACTGTGCACAATATTCAAAGTGTGGCCTCACCAAGGCCCTGGACAACTGTAGTAAGACCTCCCTGCTCCTATACTCAAATTCTCTTGCTATGAAGGCCAACATGCCGTTTGCCTTCTTCACCGCCTGCTGTACCTGCATGCCAACTTTCAATGACTGATGTACCATGACACCCAGATCTCGTTGCACCTCCCCTTTTGCTAATCTGTCACCATTCAGATAATATTCTGCCTTCCTTTTTTTACCACCAAAGTGGATAACCTCACATTTATCTACATTATAGCGCATCTGCCATGTATTTGCCCACTCACCTAACCTGTCCAAGTCATCCTGCAGCCTCTTAGCATCCTTCTCACAGCTCACACTGCCACCCAGCTTAGTGTCATCTGCAAACTTGGAGATATTACATTCAATTCCATCGTCTAAATCATTAATGTATATTATAACTAGCTGGGGTCCTAGCACTGAACCTTGTGGTACCCCACTAGTCACTGCCTGCCATTCTGAAAAGGACCCGCTTATTCCTACTCTTTGCTTCCTGTCTGCCAACCAGTTTTCTATCCATGTCAGTACATTACCCCCAATACCATGTGCTTTAATTTTGCACAATAATCTCTTGTGTGGGACCTTGTCAAAAGCCTTTTGAAAGTCCAAATACACCACATCCACTGGTTCTCCCTTGTCCACTCTACTAGTTACATCCTCAAAAAATTCCAGAAGATTTGTCAAGCATGATTTCCCTTTCATAAATCCTGACTTGGACCGATCCTGTCACTGCTTTCCAAATGCGCTGCTATTACATCTTTAATAATTGATTCCAACATTTTCCCCACCACCGATGTCAGGCTGACCGGTCTATAATTCCGTGTTTTAAACCCTCCTTTTTTAAAAAGTGGTGTTACATTAGCTACCCTCCAATCCAAAGGAACTGATCCAGAGTCTATAGAATGTTGGAAAATGATCACCAATGCATCCACTATTTCTAGGGCCACTTCCTTAAGTACTCTGGAATGCAGACTATCAGATCATGGGGATTTATCGGCCTTCAATCCCATCAATTTCCCGAACACAATTTGCTGACTAATAAGGATTTCCTTCAGTTCCTCCTTCTCGCTAGACCCTCGGTCCCCTAGTATTTCCGGAAGATTATTTGTGTCTTCCTCAGTGAAGACAGAACCGAAGTATTTGTTCAATTGGTCTGCTATTTCTTTGTTCCCCATTATAAATTCACCCGATTCTGACTGCAAGGGACCTACATTTGTCTTCACTAATCTTTTTCTTTTCACGTATCTGTAGGAGCTTTTGCAGTCAGTTTTTATGTTCCCTGCAAGCTTACTCTCACATCGAATGGGTCTGGAGATTTCAGTATCTTTATTTTATTGGATTTTATTCAAGGCTCAACAGTTAAACATTAATTGCACAATTAAATTCCATATGAGCAGGGTAACAGCCATGTAATATATTTTTGGAACCATTTTAATCTGTAGAAAGTGGACAATACCGTGGGGCTAAAATTGCCCCTTTCTAAAAGGCCCATGGTCACCTGAAAGTGGCGGCCATGGGTCAATGCTGTCTGGCCACCGAGTCTCCGCAGAGGGGCCACCATTTTTGAAATTGCCCTTCCTCTGTTTTGGAGCAGTGTAGTGGACCGCTCCGACCATTTTCCCACCGTGGTGTGCTCGCGCCGGCCATTTACCGACCAGTGGCGACCCCTTCCCAAAATTGCCCCACGGGAAATTGCCCCTTTCAAAAATTGCCCCGCGGGAGCGGCACTGCCACCAGTCAGTGCCCCTGACAGATTTCTCTGTCAGTGCCCTTTCTGTACCTTGGCAGCACGGCCACCCTTAAAAGGAAGGTGGCGCTGCCAGCGACTCCATGTTTTTTTTTGTCGGCCGAAAGCCAGGTTGGGCCGACAATTATGGCCGCGGGTTCGGCCAGGCCGCCAACAGGCAGTCTGGCACTCCCCTCTTGGGTACCAGGCTGCTGGCCCAACCAAAACCCTCCCTGGTCACCCAGTGTTGCAACTAAAGTGGCTGCAAAGCTCGCAGCTGCCCTCCCCTTTAACTGATGGGGAGAGACATTGTGACGCACCAGTGCGATGACGCATCGGCGCGACACTGATATCTTGCAGCGTCGGCCACTCTGTCCTGCCCCCACTTCCACCCCAATGACGAGGCCACTTCCACTCCACGTCAAACAAAAGCACGAAGTGCTGAATTTCTCCGGTTAGGCCGCCCCATGCAGGACATTTCAAGAGCCGTGGGTGCGACTCATTTCAATGGTGGGCAATTTTTGCCCCATATCTCACTGTGAATAAAATAGCCTTGCATTAGTTATTTTTTTTAACTAGTCATATAATCAATATTGTGTGCTTTCATATGTAATGTATCCCTGTCACCAAGCTCATGGTCTACAGGGCCATAGTAATACCCACCCTCCTGTATGGCTCAGAGACGTGGACCATGTATAGTAGATACCTCAAGTTGCTGGAGAAATACCACCAACGATGTCTCCGCAAGATACTACAAATCCCCTGGGAGGATAGATGCACCAACATTTGCGTCCTCATCCAGGCCAACATCCCCAGCATTGAAGCACTGACCACACTTGATCAGCTCCGCTGGGCAGGCCACATAGCTCGCATGCCAGACACGAGACTCCCAAAGCAAGTAATCTACTCGGAACTCGTCCACGACAAACGGGCCAAAGGTGGGCGGAGAAAACGTTACATGGACACTCTCAAAGCCTCCCTGATAAAGTGCGACATCCCCACTGACACCTGGGAGTCCCTGGCCAAAGACTGCCCTAAGTGGAGGAAGTACATCCGGGAGAGCGCTGAGCTCCTCGAGTATCGTCGCCGAGATCATGCAGAAATCAAGCGCAGGCAGCGGAATGAGCGTGCGGCAAACCAGGCTCCCTACCCAACCTTTCCTTCAACCGCTGTCTGTCCCACCTGTGACAGAAACTGTGGTTCTCATATTGGACTGTACAGCCACCTAAGAACTCATGCTAAGAGTGGAAGCAAGTCTTCCTCGATTCTGAGTGACTGCCTATATGATGATGATCCCTGTAATGTGTACTCGTTGACATAATTCTTGAAAGAACTGATGCAGCTCTGAATGCTGATAAATTTCTGAGAAGTTACCGCTCAACTAATCTAAAAATTCAATAAATCTAAAAGAAACTAAAGATATTGCATCTGCGTGCACATCCTTTTGTCACACTTTTGTGTCAACGTTTTCCATTCAAAATTCCCACATCCACATTTATAATGAAAACTAAGGGGCTGAAATTCATCGTACCCGAAGGGATGACTACCGCGGAGTTTGGGCGTGCGACTGGTAAAATCGATCGGTGGCCGTGGTCGGATGATTTTCCCTCACCGAGTCATATTCAGCTCGGGGGGGATGTGAGCAGTGTGCACTTCCGTCGGAAACAGCAGTGTGAAGCCAGAGTAAAGGAGACGTTTTGTGCGGTGAGGGAAGCAGCGCTGGGCTGCGGAAAAACGGACACAACCTGGATTTTCGGCTATAGAAAGGTAGGACTTCTTCAGGCAGTGCCCCCGCCAGGAATTTGAGTCGGTGCTCGAACACAACACCGCTGAAGTGTTGCTGGGATCGGGGCCCTTTGGCAGGAAAATAGTTTAATTAAGTTTTGAATTGAATTTAAAGTGTAATAAGTTGTAGTGATTGTTTTTGCTTCATTAAACCTACTGACTGTTTAGTGGAGGCCTGTAGGGCAGCAGAGACCTGTTTGGCAGGGTTCACCCTGAGAATGGGCTTAGTGTTGGGAGGGTGACACCTCATACACCTGGTCAGATGCAGGGTGGCACACAGGAGAAGGTGTCGCTATCAGCACCATGCAGAGAGGCAGTGGGCAAGGGAGGCAGCAGCTATGGCTGCACAACAGAGGGAAGGGCATGCAGTGTGCGCAGACCTGCAGCTAGAGAGGGTGGCCAGGAGGGAGATGGCATCAGGAGGAGGGTGAAGGATGCTACCGCCCCCCTCCCCCCCCTCCAAACACTGGGAGAGGAGCCTTTCCAGCAAGAACCTCCACAGGAGCCCGAGAATGAGGAGGACCAGGGAGATGGCCAGCAGGCAGCTGCCAGGGGAGGCGGCCAACGCAGACGTGGGGGAAGGAGGCCATCCCCTCAAAGGTTCTACAGACCTCAGTTCTCCTTCCTCCAGTTCACTGATGAGCATTGCCTGTGAAGGCTATGATTTCGGATAGAGGTACTGAGGGAGCTCTGCACTGTCCTGCAGGAAGTTCTGGAACCTCAAACACGCCTCAGAACCGCCCTCACCATCGCGTTGAATTTTTACGTGACGCGACGGAGTCTTTCCAGTCTGCCACTGCAGACATTGGCAATGTCTCCCAATTCTCGGCACATCGGGCAGGTCACAGATGCACTGTACATGAGGGTGCTATTGACTGCACACGCATTGGGCTGTGGGTGCCACATCATCACCCAGAGATCTTTGTAGGCTTCCACTCTCTGAACGTCCAATTCATGTGTGACCACCAGCATCAGATTCTGGCAGTTGATGCGAGGTACCCAGGCAGTAGCCATGATTCGTTCATTCTGCGCCACACCAGTGTGCCCGCCATCTTCACTGGCCCGAATCAGGATTGCGGTCGACTCCTTGGAGACAAGGGATACCCCCTGTCCACTTGGCTGCTCACTCCACTGCGGAACCCCAGGACAGCGCCAGAGCATGCATACAATGCCGCTCATTGTGCCACCAGGTGCATCATCGAGCAGTGCATAGGTATCCTCAAGCAGAGGTTCCGGTGCCTGGACCGCTCTGGTGGCACCTTGCAGTACTCTCCTCATCAGGTCTCCATAATCAACGTGGTCTGCTGCATGCTGCACAACCTGGCCATCATGAGGGGACAGCCGCTGGAGGTCGAGCCAGCAGCACCACCTGAGGAGGAGGAGGAGGAGGGGGAGGAGGAGGAGGAGGAGGATCCCCATCGCCCCAGAGCTAGGAGGCATTGTCCCCATCACAACCCTGGAAGGGAGGTGCAGCTGCGTCTCATAGTTGCTCGCTTCAGATAATCCCATCCACACATGACCCTTCAACTACCACTTTCAGTGGCCATCGCAATGAGTGCCTTAACGCAGAATTGCCCACTCCCAGATGAAACACTTGGCCAGATAAATGGGCCAAAAATAAAGATTTATCCATTTATCCAAATCACTGCAAAAACAGACCATAAAGAATATAATAATACTGTTATAATCTTTTACCCGTGCATCTCACTATAACACCTATTACGCGTGAATACCCTAACACTCCACCTGTCATTCCTGCGGCTGCATCATGGGTCTGGGAAGGTTGCTGTGGTTGTTGTCTGGGATCTACAGCTGTCCTTCTGGGACACCCTTGAACACCTCTGGGCCTGGGAGGGCTGGGTGCAGACTTGCCAGCACCCTCTTTGGAGGGTGCGTCCTCACATATATGGAGGTGCCTGACGCCTCCCCTGCAATCTCCCTCAATGCATTATGTACTGCTTGTCTGCCAGGTCTCCTCACGTCAGGAAACAGTATTCTTCTTCTGTCCTTTGCACCGTCCATCAGAGTATCCAGCTCCATATCAGTGAACCTGTTGGCTCTCCTTGCACCTCTTACACCAGCCATCCTTCCAACCTCCTTCCCCTCTCAGGGCCTTGCTGCAAACCCTGGCCTTTAAAATGTCAGGGAGCAGCTGGCTCATTAGAAACCCTTACCTGCATGCTGAATTTCTCAGTGCTCATAACGCTCAAATTAAGACAGCCACACCACTGAAAATTCCACTTTGGAAGGGTTCATTAGCGTTGGAACCCATTTGTTCACTTTTGGAGCTGAATATGGGGTGGCCCAGCCATGAAAAAATGTTGGCGCTAATGGCCACAAAAAGGTGGAGGGAACACCAGCTTTCCAGCAGTACTGAATTTCGGGGCCTACCTATGTAAATTTGTCATGCTGCAATTATAACCACTAGCCAGTGGTGGTGCTGTAGTGCTTCAGTTTCACATCACTTAACTCCTCAGTTTGTGCGGTAGAGAACCTCGTGTGCTCCAATTTACTCTTCGTATCTGCCTTCTAAACAGCTGCTACTTTTATGTCTTCACTATATATAATTGCCCTGCAAATCTATGAAGCAATGCAACTTGTTGTAAGTGGCTTTACAAAAGTTAGCAGGGATTGTCACTGGTGGGTGTCCACGCCACTTCTCGGATGCCTGCGATTGTATGCTTGCTGGATGTGGAGGTGTTATCTCATTATCTTACAAGTTTCAGTAAGATCACCTCTCATTCTTCTGAACTCCAATGAGTAGAGGCCCAACCTACTCAACCCATCCTCATAAATCAACCCCCTCATCTCCGGAATCAACCTAGTAAACCTTCTCTGAACAGCCTTCAATGCAAGTATATCCTTCCTTAAATACGGAGACCAAAACTGTACACAGTACTCCAGGTGTGGCCTCACCATACCCTGTACAGTTGTAGCAGGACTTCTCTGCTTTTATACTCTAACCCCCTTGCAACAAAGGTCAACATTCCATTTGCCTTCCTGATTACTTGCTGGACCTGCATACTATTTTTTTGTGTTTCGTGCACAAGGACCCCCAGGTCTCTCTGTACTGCAGCACTTTGCAATTTTTCTCCATTTAAATTATAATTTGCTTTTCTGTTATTTCTGCCAAAGTGGATAATATCACATTTTCCCACATTATACTCCATCTGCCAAATTGTTGCCCACTCAGTTAGCCTGTCAAAACATACCCCTTTGCAGATTTGTTGTGACCTCCTGTAAGGTTCGGCAAAAAATCAACAGCAAAAACTTAAACTTTTGGACATTGCTTGTTTGTATTTTCTGTTACTGCAGAGAGCAGACAGCACTGACCTGGGGCAGGTCCAAACATGTTTAATTTGAATACACATGAGCTGGGTGGGAATGAGAATGGCTGAAAGCAAGAACATCATGGTTGATGGGCGCCTTTTGTCATGGAATGAGAAGCAATCAGTGAGACATTAAGTAAAGTGGCCGGGGTTTCAGGCCATCGAAAGACAAAGGGAAGCTATTCGATCACAGACTCATCGGAGCCACACATCGAGCTACAGCCCAGTTGACAAAGGAATAAACCAGAGTCTTGATTTTATTTCTGAGTTACACAGCCTCAGGGGAAGGATAGTTGGATTTTTTGGCGTGAAAAGGAGTATTTTTGCAAGTATAAGAGAGGTAGTTTTGGCTGCCATCTCGGTCTCTCCCCACTCTTCTATGCCTGCTTGCAACGCACAGGGACTGAACACTCCATCTGGGATGGAGAGAAGAAACACCAGAGAGCCTTGCTACTTCAACTGGGAAGCTGACCTTGAGACTGGACTTGAAGACCCAGAAGGTACACCTCATTGGCAGAAGCAGCGAGTAAGCCAGAGGGGTAATTGATGAGCATTTATCCCAGCCCATGCATCTTTAAGACCACCGCATAGTGTGAAATGGTGTTGTGTCTCCCAACCAAGCCTTAGGGATTTTAGTGGGGAGGTTTTTGCAAGGATCATAAGCGTACACACATTCTGTTGGACAGATTTAGTGGTGCAATTTTGAATTCGATCAGGGGTATTTTAGACATGGGTACTTCGCGTTAGAGGGCTGTTTAGACAGGCCAGACTGTGTGTTGTACTGTGTTTGTTTGTATTACACTACCAGGGTGTGTTTTTTACTGGATGCAGGTATGTTTTCATTTGAAAAAAAGTATTGTGACGGTGGAGACCGAGAAGATCTGTCTATGACTGTATATTACTGTTCATGACTATAATTCCGGTGTCTAGAACTATTGTAAGAGGGGTGATTCGAAACCACCAGGGGCAAAACCACTTACAACTCCTCATAATTAACTTTCCCACCCATCTTTGTATCATCAGCAAACTTGGCGACATTACAATCGGTCCCTTCATCCAAGTCATTAATATAGATTGTAAATAATTGAGGACCTAGCACCGATCCCTGTGGCACCCCAATAGTCACTGTTTGCCAACCGGAAAGTGACCCATTTATCCCGACTCTCTGTTTTCTGTTAGTTAGCCAATCCATGCTAATATATTACCTCCAACCCCGTGAGCTTTTATCTTGTGCAGTAACCTCTTATGTGGCACCTTATCGAATGCCTTCTGGAAATACAAATACACCACATCCACTGGTTCCCCCTTATCCACCCTGCTCGTTACATCCTCAAAGAACTCCAGCAAATTTGTCAAACATGATTTCCCTTTCATAAAACCATGCTGACTCTGCTTGATTGAATCATGCTTTTCCAATTGTCCCGCTAATGTTTCATTAATAATGGACTCCAGCATTTTCCCAATGACAGATGTTAGGCTAACTGGTCTATAGTTTCCTGCTTTTTGTCTGCCTTCTTTTTTAAATAGGGGCGTTATATTTGTGGTTTTTCAATCTGCTAGGACTGCCCAAGAATCCAAGGAATTTTGGTAGATTACAACCAATGCATCCACTATCTCTGCAGCCACTTCTCTTAAGACTCGAGGATGTAAGGCATCAGGTCCAGGGCACTTGATCGCCTTTAGTCCCATTATTTTACCTTGTACTATTTCATTAGTGATAGTGATTGTATACCTACCTATAGCCCCTTGATTATCCACTATTGGGATATTTTTGGTGTCTTCTACCGTGAGGACCGATATGTGTTCAATGTCTCTACCATTTCCCCGTTCTTCATTGTTAATTCTCCAGTCTCATCCTCCAGGGACCAACATTTACTTTAGTGACTCTTTTCCTTTTTATGTACCTGTCAAAACTCTTACTATCTGTTTTTATATTTTGTGCTAGTTTACTTTCATAATCTATCTTCCCCCTCTATTATTTTTTAGGCGTTCTTTGCTGGCTTTTAAAAGTTTCCCAATCCTCTGGCCTCCCACTAGTCTTGGCCACATTGTATGCCTTTGTTTTCAATTTGATAACTTCCCTTATTTCCTTAGTTAGCCACAGATGGTTATCCCTTCTCTTATATTCTTTCCTTCTCATTGGGATATATTTTTGTTGCGAGTTATGAAATATCTCCTTAAATGTCTGCCATTGCTCATCAACCGTCCCATTCTTTAATCTATTTTCCCAGTCCACTTTAGCAAACTCTGCCCTCGTACCTTTGTAGTCTCCTTTATTTAAGCTTAGGACACTGGTTTGAGAACCAACTTTCTCACCCTCCAACTGAATTTGAGATTCAACTATATTATGGTCACTTTACTACAAGATCATTTTTAATCCTGCCTCATTACACAGTACTAGATCTAAGATAGCCTGGCTCCCTGGTTGGTTCCGCAACATACTGTTCAAGGAAATTATCCCGGATACACTCCATGAACTTCTCCTCAAGGCTACCCTGGCCAATTTGCTTTATCCAATCAATAGGAAGGTTAAAGTCATCCATGATTATTGCCGTTCCTTTATTACAAGCCTCCATTATTTCTTCATTTATACTCCGTCCAACAGTGCACCTACTGTTATAGACTACGCCCACCAGCGACTTTTCCCCTTTATTATTCATTATCTCCACCCAAACTGATTCAACATCTTGATCCTCTGAGCCAATATCGTTTCTCACTAATGCACTTTATTAACAGTGCTACCCCACCTCCTTTTTCTTTCTGCCTGCCCTTCTGAATTGTCAAAATCCCTGAATATTTAGTTCCCAGTCCCGGTCACCTTACAACCACGTCTCTGTAATGGTTATCTCTGTAACACCCATTTGTATCTTTGTGCCGTCAACTCATCTATTTTCTTATGAATGCTACGTGCATTTAGGTAAAGAGCTTTTAAATGTGTTTTTTTACCCTTTTTTCCTGCTTGTTTCCTCTGACCTTCAAACTCACTTTCTACATTTTTGCTTTCTAATTCCAGCTTTACTCCCCTTCCTACTGAATCTGTTCTCAGGTTCCCATCCCCTTACCAAGCTAGTTTAAACCCTCCACAACAGCACTAACAAACCCCTCCGCAAGGATACTGATCCCGGTTGTTGAGGTGCAACCCGTCTGGCTTGTACGGGTCCCACCTCCAGAAGCTATCCTTATGCCTCAGGAATCTAAAGCCCTCCCTCCTGCACCATCTCTCCAGCCACGTATTCATCTGCTCTATCCTCCTATTTCTGTACTCACTAGCTTGAGGCACTGGGAGTAATCCAGAGATTACTACCTTTGAGGTTCTGCTTTTTAATCTCTCTCCTAGCTCCCTTAACTCTGCCTGCAGGACCTCATCCCTCTTTCTACCTATGTCATTGGTCCCGAGATGGACCACAACCTCTGGCTGTTCACCCTCTCCCCCCAAAATGCCCTGCAGCCACTCGGTGGCACCAGGGAGGCAACATATCATCTTGGAGTCACGTCTGCGGCTGCAGATGCGCCTGTCTGCTCCCCTGACTATTGAATCCCCGACCACTATAGCCCTTCCATTCTTTGAGAGAGGTGGTGGAGAGGTAGGGCTTGGAGTTGTCAGCGTACATGTGGAGTCTTCCCTGATGTCAAGCCAGCCCACAGATAGATACTGTGGGCAGAGTGATGGGAGGGCAGGGGGTAGGCAGAGTGGTGGGGGGGCAGAGTGCTGGGCGGGGGGCAGAGGGATGGGGTGGGGGTGGGGGCAGATTGTTGGGTGGGGGCAGAGTGGTGGGGGACAGAGTGATGGTGGGTGCAGAGGGGTAGGTGGGGTAGCAGAGTGGTAGGGGGGTTGGGGGGGGGGAAAGAGGGGTGGGGTGGCAGAGTGCTGGGCAGGGGCCAGAGTGGTGGGGGGGCAGAGGGGCGGGGTTAGGAGGCAGGGGGGTGGGGACAGATTTTTGGGCAGGGCAGAGTGGTTGGGGGTGGGGGGGGGGGCAGAGTGGCAGGGTGTGCGGTGGGAGGCAAGCCTGGTCCTGTAGCAGCCAGCAGTATTTTTGTGGATCTAGGACTTCTGGCTCCACAGAAACAAAATTATAAAAAGGTTATTTACTTTTTCATGGGCCACCTCCAGTGCTCCTTTAAGGACTGCTGGTTTGGTCGCTGTGGACTCGTGGTGCATGGTGCATGTGCATCACCCAATTGATTGTGAATTTGGAGCGGGGTCCTAAAGCAGGAGTTAGGACTTTGATTTGCATATTCAAGGTGCCTAAAGTCTGAATCAGGAGGTCGCCCTGCACATTTGGAAGTTACCAGCTTTCAATTTAGCAACTGCCGCATTTCCAAGGAAGATCGGGTGCATGTTTATGATTTTGGTACAGTGGTAAACAGAAGAAATGATCCCCATATTTTGCTAATGTTCTTCATTTTTAGTCAGAATATAAAATAGACTGTGCCTCCTGCCTTTATGTTTATGGCCTTGATCTGCTGTGTGTGGAAAAGATTAATATGGCCAAAAATATAACTGGCTTCTTTTATCAACCAACGATTCATCAAAGTCAAGAAGAGAAAACAGGTGTAACTTTAATCTAACTCACCGGTCAGGAAACTGATGGGATCGGGTGAATGGCTGGTTTTACACCCCGGCCGATTTTACTCTCCTTTGGCCTGGTTAGGTTAAAATTAACTCTGTTTAACAATTTAGGCAAGGATTTTCTGTCCTTCTGTTATAATGATAGACTTTGAGGACAAACATGACAGTGAATTTGTTGGCAGAGGAGGGACACTGGTTGTGTATTTTCAAGGTTGAATACTATGTGGTCAACATCACAGTTTGCAAGTTGTCAACACCTAACTTTGCGTATATGATAGTGTATTTTGTCGATATGACTGTGCTGTTCTGCTTCAGATATAGAAAAAAACATAGCTCTGAAGCTGCTGAGCTGGGACCTCACCACTCACTAACTAACACATTAATAAATGTCACATTATGCAAGACAGTAAAACTGTGACTGGCATAACAGTGTCGGAATAGCAAACGTGGATTGTTTTTTGTTTTAAAAGACGACAAGGCAGACCCAGGTAATTATAGGCCCATCAGTTTAACATCAGTAATAGGTAAGATGCTTGAAAGAATCATAAGGGATGCAATATATGAATACTTGGATAGGGAGGGACATATTAGGGACACCCAACATGGCTTCATAAATAAAGAGGTCATGTCTCACAAATCTAATTGTATTTTTTCAAACAGGTACAAAGTTGGTGGATAAGGGAAGCCCAGTAGACATTGTCTTCTTAGATTTCCAAAAAGCTTTTGACAAGATATTGCATAAGAGGCTTCTCAATAAGATCGGAGCCTCTGGTATTAGTGGAAATATATTGAGTTGGATTCAGAACTGGCTGACAGGATGCAGGCAAAGAGTAGTTATAGATGGATTTGGATCTGTTTGGAAACCAGTCACCAGTGGGGTCCTGCAGGGATCAGTGTGGGGACCGTTGCTTTTTACTATTTTTATTAATAATTTGGATTCAGGGGATGGCGGCACAATTTGCTAATTTGCAGATAATATCAAGATCTGTGCTAGAAGAGGCTCATCTGATTCAGACAGATCTTAATGTGTTGGGAGATTGGGCACAAGACTGGAAACTGATGTATAACTTAGATAAGTGCAGTGTTAGGCATGTGGGCAGGGCAAATGCTCAACTTTCATACACCCTCCAGGGAAAGGCATTAAAGATGGTGGAGATAGAAAGAGATTTGGACATTCTAGTGCATACATCCTTGAAGGTACACAAGCAATGCTGTGCAGTGATAGCTCAAGCAAATAGGGTGTTGGGGTGTATCCATAGGACAATTGAGTATAAGACGAGGCATACTGTTTTGTTCTTGTACAAGACCTTAGTCAGGCCACACTTGGAATACTGTGTCCAGTTGTGGTCTCCTCACATGGTGGGTGATAGTGAGGCTCTGGGAAGGGTGCAGAAGAGGGCCACTCAACTAATTCCAAGTCTAAAGCATCTTAGTTATCAAGATAGGTTAAAAGAGTTGGGACTCTTTACCTTAGAGCAGCGTAGACTTAGATATGAATCAGGTTTTTAAGATAATGAGGGGAATAGACAGTTTTCCAGCTGACAGTTTATTTCAATTAAATAGATTAGGCAGAACCAGGGGGCACAAATTTAAGTAGATATAGGTTAGATGTCAGGAGGTGATTCTTTTCTTTTCCCAGAGAATAGCAGACCTCTGGAACAAGCTGCCATTTCATGTGGTAGATGCAGACTCACTGAATTCCTTCAAGAAAAAGCTGGATTTGTTTCTGGCTGCGGCGGATATCACCTCTTACAGAAGGTAAGTATTGCAGGGAAGTTAATTGCCACAGTGATCTCCTGGATTAGTTTTGATCATCTAGATGGGTCGGAGAGGAACTTCCCAGATTTTTTTTTTCAAAATTGGCTTGGGTTTATCATTTTTTTTTGGCCTCTCCCAGGAGATCACATGGTTTCGGGTGGGGTGAAGTGTAATGTTGTGATACACAAGGTATTGCAATTGTGTGGGACAGTTTCGATAGACCAGATGGTCTTTACCTGCCCGTCAGTGTTCGTATGTTTGTTCATATGTTCCAATAGGACCTGAATAAAACATACCCCTCCTCCCTTTGTTTTGATTATTCTAGAGTTGAGCTTTATGCAATTTCAACATCAAGTTTTCTATTATTTGTACTTCCCTTTTTTACTTTCAATTATCTCCCCACCTCCCCTTTCCAGTTTCAGAAGCATCAAAAAGCTCTCGTACTTCATCCAAGTGACGATTCTTCATGTATGAGCATAGAGAGTGACTGTCAGTGGGCTATTTGACCACTCAACAGGTGAAGCAATTCTCCCGAACCTGACCTTCTTCTCACCTGATGGCCACACTTAGTCACTTCCCTGCAGTAATCACTGACAAGCTATCAGGAGCAGGAGCCTTGCTTAATGTTCTCTATCCCTAACCCAGGAACACTGGAGTCAATGTTGACTGAAGTGTTTACATGTTTTTTTAAAGTTGTGCACATCGATGATAATACTCTGTTCTTCACAGCAATTATTGTGGAAATGCAACAGGAAGAAACATTACGTGATAAATAATTATGAATATTTATCACTCCGATCCTCTGTCAAATGAGTACTAATCGTTGACGAGACCAATGACCGCCATGTTGTTACAATGTCCGCTGGGTGGACATTTACATACAGAAACTCAACTCCATTGGTCTCACTTGAAAAATAAGAGTCCTTCAGTAAATGTATGATAAATGTATAACTGCCAGTAAAGTTATGGTTTTTCTGGTAGTTAAATGACTGTTCATCAACTTCTTTACATAACATAATTACTTTTATTACAATGCAAACAAAATTAATACTGTGAGCGTATGCAGTGTTGTACCTATAAAAGAAAGAACCTCTATTTATATAGCCCCTTTCATGTCTCAGGACATCCAAAGGCACTCACGGTTAATTAAGTACTTTTGAAATATAGTCACTTTTGTAATGTCGGGAAACACAGCAGCCTATTTGCACACAACAAGGTCACATAATGGTATAAACAATCTGATAATCTGTTGTAGTGGTGCTGGTTGAAGTATAAATGGTGTCTAGGACACTGGGAGAATTGCCCTGCTCATCTTCCAATAGTGCCATAGATATGAATCAGGTTTATAAGATAATGAAGGGAATAGACAGTGTTCCGTATGTAAATGTACATCCACCTGAGAAGGCAGACAGAGTCTCAGTTTAATAGCATATTTGAAAGACACCTCTGCACAATGCAGCACTCCCTCAGTATGTCGCTGAAGTCTCAAGTCTCTGGAATGGAGCTTGAACCCATGACCTACTCACTCAGGCAAGACTACTACCACCACTGTGCCAAGGCTAACACTTGGCATGAGTATGTTAAAAATATTGATACATGTGGGAATTTCTGAGCTCATTTCTACTGTTGTGTCTTCGTCTCTCTCTATGATCTCATAAGATTATATCAATTATGCAGGTGCCTCTTTTAAATTGGCAAAAATTACTCCACAGTTATATAATCTCAACAGTGGGGGCAATGGAGTGTTCCAAGAGGCAGTTAGAAATACGAATTAGAAGGGGCAACATTGCGACCATTAGAAGCTGTGGCTCATTTATTTGCAACTGATGCACACGTGCAATGAGTCACATGATACTACAATTATAGCCAGCTTTCATTCTTTGATTGGATTAATGATCTTGTAAATGTCTCTCTTGCTGTGTGTAGACCACCTTTTTGGAACCAATTTGGATTGAAATTGGATCAGACTCAGTGTTTAGAATTGTGTGCTTCATTTAATTGAGAATCAGCCAAATGATAGTAAGAACCTTGTAACATGGATATGATAGATCATTGTGTGAACTGTCTTGGGCTTTGCAAATCATGATGAAACAGCACATTTGTGTGTTTGTGCCCCGACATCAAGCATGCATACATCAAAGTGACATTGGCACCTAAATTCAATATCGTTGTGCTCATTTTAAGATCATAAAACAGGTACAATAGCCAATTTAGCAAGACAAAGGCACATGCTCGATTGGCATGGGCATTTGGGCCATTACTAAATTGGTCGGGGCCTATTTTAAGGCAGACCTAGTGACCACCAGAAATAAACGCAGGCCTCAGTTCAACATTGAAATTATGCTCCTGCGCCCCTTTCAGACCGGACCCCTCAATTTTTTAAGACTAGTTAGTTCCAACTAGTAATTCTGATTCTTGAGCAGCCTAACCAACAGTTCTTAAAGGGACTGCTGTAGGCCAATCAAAAAAGGCTTCAAAATTTGTAAATTTGTTTTTTTGTGGAGTCGGAAGCAAGAGGATTGCTCCCAATGGCCTCACATCCTTCTCACGGACCTACCCATGAGCCTTAGCAGCGGCCAAAATTAGTAAGACCCAGATAGGCAAGCTGTGTCAAGGGGCCTGCAGCTCACCTGAATTACGGTAATGAGGCTCAAGGACAAATTTAGTTTGGTCCTTTCCATTCTGCCTCGAGACACCTGTATCGCACTCGGTTTGGGCCGCTAACAAATTTAGGCCCATTTGTCTCTCTTGGTAATTGGAGATTATGTTCTGGGTTTACTTATGGAAGTAAATTGGAGTGGGTTGTATTGGTCTCCTTCAGTACCAAGCACAGTACAGCCAGGCTGGCCCAAAGCAATCCAGACTACTGGTACAGATGTCTGAAAACAGCAGTATACAATCTCACCTTGTAATGATAAGGGCCGGGAAATTGTAACTGTTTGCACCAACCATTAAGACTGGTTTGGAAGAAAAACTGCGGCAGCCTCGCTCCTGCCTGCTTCCGGTGTGAAATGTGGCGGCCACTGTTTTGTGCAGTTTGGCATTGCTGCCGCTGTCGGCGCTCGCTTTAGTTATTTAGATGAGCCAGATCGTGACGTCAATCAGTGTTCAACGCTGAACTGACATACGATCTGGCATTTTGGATGTTGCTGATCTGATTAACGCCCTCCCAGTATGACGGATCTGCTGCCAACACTTTTTAAAGGGACACATGCAACTTTCAGGTTAAGTTAAGATTTTTGTTTTTGTACTGGTTTCTTTACCTTTTTTTGGAGTAGTGGCTTGATATAATACATTTAAAAAGTTGTTAAATTTGCAGGGGGTGCTGCTGGATGTTTGTAAGGCTTTGACTCTTAAAGGAAGGCCTTTGAGAACACCACTTGCTCCCAGTCCTGGGGGCTCTAGTTGCAGAAATGAGGAAGGCACAAGAGTAGGGTTGTGGTGAGGGGAGGGTGGGGAAGCAAGAGCTGCAGCATGACATGGAAATGGAGCAGAGGCAGCAAAGGGGACAAGCTGCTCAGGGTGAAGAGGAGGAAGAGGAGGAAGCGGAAGGGAGGAGACAACCCAGACAGCCCCTTTCTGGCCGAGATCGAATCATCCGCCTACGGTACCAGTGAACACAACCCTAATTCCCCTTTCAACATTTGTCCCACACCTTACCTTCCATCTGTTACTGACCATCACAGCATCCTCTTGGCCACAATGCTGAAATACAAACCACCATAAACCAAACTTTCCAATCCAACTTTATCCATATATGCATCCAATATTACATCAAAAAATCAATTAAACTCCCTTGTGCATTCCCTTAGTGACTGTCTTGCGTGTGCCTTTGCCTATCCTAGCGCTGCTACACAGTGCTACCCCAGTGGCTGCAGCTTGGCTGGTGGAAGATTGCTGGTTTTCATTGGGGGACCCTGCAGATGGTCTTGGAGGACAAACTTGAGGAGCTGGTGGCTGGGAGTATGAAATCAAGAGATGGTGTTTCTTCTTCTTCACTCTCCCCTCCCTCTTCTTGGTCACCCACTAGCTGGATAGACTGGATTTCTTGGGTGTCTAAAATGAGGAAGGCACGTGGGTAGGGTTGTGGTGAGGGGAGGGGGGGAAAGCAAGAGGTGCATGCTTACACCATGTGCAGCTTATAAATCAGAAGTGATTGTGGCTTGGAAGGGAAGTGGCATTTGAGAAGGAGGATAATGTACGAGGATACTGGCAACTTGTATTCTTTCAGCCCTGCCACTGGCCAAGAGCTCAGCCATGCCCCTGCCAAGAATGGCCAGCACCCTCTCCTCTAAGGGAATGAGGTGAAGCTAGGAATGTGAGGTGTGCCTCGTGTTTGGTAAAGATTGTTGGCAGGTGAGTGATGGGGGGGGGGGGTTAATGGTAGAAATTGAGCAGTGTGTGAGGAAGTGGTGCAGTTGTTGGGAGGGAGCTTTTAAAGATGCATTCATTGACCTTGACCACGCATCTGAGATCATTAAACTTCTTTGGGAACTGGAGGCGACACAGTGACAGCCTCAGTGATCTGGTCCCGCATCCTCCTTTCTGAAGGGTCTACCGGTCCCCTGTAGGTAGAGGATCTCTCTCCTGCGCAAAGCTCGAGTATTGTGGCTGTCCTTTCCCTGTCCTGTTGAGCCATTTGTATTAGTGCTGAAGCACTTTTACCATTTTTGATCAGCAGAAGGCAGCTTACCTTTAAGAGGTGCAGACTGCCTAGTGCTAAAATAGTTTAAAAAAAAATTCATGTGCAGAAGGCAGCTCACCTTTAAGAGGAATAGGCTGCCTTTAAGAGAAGCAGGCTAGCTTTACATAAAGCTAGCCTCGCGCGAACAATGCAAACTTCAGCGCCTTGCTGAGTGCACAGCCTGACAGCAGCGCGTTGTGCTAGGCTGTGCGCTGCAATCATTATAATTAGCAGGCAGCATGAAGTTGATGTGACACTTGCGCTTTTTGAAAGGGCGCAAGCATATCTCGCATTGCGATACCCATGCCTGTTTTTTTGCGCTATCGAATTTCTAGGCCAAGAAGTGGTATTAGATGCATATTATTCACAATGTACAATTATTAAAGATCAAATAACTAATTAATGATCACAACTCGATGTGTCATCATGTTGATAGCCATGGCAACCCATTTTGCAGTTTAGGCATGATGTCTACTTTGGATTTTTATTAATATTTCAATTAATTTTTGCTTATTTGTTTCATCACAATATGATTTGCTTTATTAATATATAATTAATCACATTCAAGAAATTTTCTGATCGTACTTTTTCCCCCCCTGCAATAGCTTCCAGCTGAGTATATTACTAACTCACTTCTGAAATTAGAAGCAATTTTCTGTCAGCATTATTGATTTTCTTCTTTATTAAATTGTTTATCTGGTTTGGCCAACCATCTTGTCGCAAGCTCCAACAATTTTCTCATCTACTGCCAAGCTCCCGTGTGTATATGCACTGATTGCTTCTACGGATCCTCCCTCATTTCATTTCTCTTACATGCCTTCCACATTTGATCAGACAGGTTCACATATCCGCAATCTGCTTCTGTGCCTTACAGCTATTGTTCCAACTTTGCCAGCTTGGACAATCCAGCTTTCCTTACTTTTCCAAATCTGCGGTGACATTCATTTGGCCAAGGCCAGCACAAGAAATAACAACCTTGATTCTGGGTTTGAGAACTTGAGTATTGTAACTTCTTGTTGTCTTTATTATGGGAACTGTGAGCGAATTGTTTGCCGTATTTAAATGTATGGTTAAAAAGTGTTTCGCTGTTGGAGTGAGATGGTTTGTGAATGATTAACAGTAAGATAATTAGATGGGTCAGAAGGGAACCTGCATTTTCTGATTGAATGGATTTCATCATATTCTGCCTATGCATCAAATGAGTTTGAAGCCCTTTTCGTGCTTCACTACATTAGTTGTTTTAATGAAGTACGGAAATTAGTACAATACTTAAGAGGGGAGAGGATTGAAGGCCTTGCAAAATGGTTAAAAATCTGAACAGCTCTGAGAGCATTCACATCTAGCCTAATGGAAAGTCAGCATCAACTTCTCATTTACAATCTCCTATACAATTACAACACAGGTTCAACACAATGTTTATGGGTTTAGAAGTACTCATATATTGGTCATTCAGCTTGCAATAAACATGTTCAGGAAGACTATAATGTGCAGAACTGGAAAAGACCACGGCAGCATATTACACCAATACCAGAGTTCAAAAAATAACATACCATATTTCTTATGTCCCTCAATCACTTCTTTCACCAAAACAAATTATCCAGCTTGAATAATATGCTTGTAAAGAAAATATTAATCCTAATTTAAATTGATAAATGTTTAATTTATTGAATGTAACTGTTGTATAATATTCAAAACAATGAAATGAAAAGTCAAATGTTTGATTCCAAGATCTATAATGATATCACGTGAACTGATAAATAACAATACGAATTGGGGTCCAAGAATTTGTCCTTAAATGTGTAATTATGGTTATAGCTAAAAATGCAGTTTCCACTATATCAAATAATATACTCAGCAAATGTGTATGCCCCTTCTTGGACATCAATGGTATGCATTTAGGGTGGCCGAATTCTGGCATACCTATGATTTTTAGAGTGGTACTTACCGCTGGGAGCTCTGATGCGGTCAGAAGAGCCATTTTCAGGACTTTGAAGTTTTTTTTAAAGTCTCACAGGAAATGACTCAGTATGGGGGTGGGCCATAGACTTAAAACCAGGCTGACTGGCTGAAAATCGGTCGGACAGGAACTCCGTTAAAGGGCAGAGATTCTGTTATTTTAAATCTTCAGCCACTGGGCCACAGGGAGGGTTCTGGCCGGGCCAGTGGCCAGGCTGCCTGTTGGTGGCCCGGCCGAACCTGTGGGCAGTATTTTGCCGGCCGATTGGGAAGGAGGCCGGCAAAAATGTTTACATTGCAGCCGCGGCAGTGGGCCCTCCCTTTTAAGGGTGGCCGCGTTGCCGGGCCGCACTCACTCTGCAGAGAGTGCACCGACAGAAAAGCCTGTCGGGGGATCGACGGATGGAGCTGAATATCGGAAGGTAAGTATTTTTGTTTAATAAAGTTGGCGGTACAAGCCCTGATGACGGTCATCAGAATTAGGCTGGATCAAGTCTAGGCCAAAAAATCCCGACCTGAATTTAGGTCAGGTCGGCCAGTTGATCCCAAAGCAGCGGCCATTCGATTTCTAAGAATGGCCGCCACAAACGGGCATTAACAGGTCTCTTTGAGACCCTGAACTTCGTCCCCGGGATATAAGAAATCGTTTATAAAACTCATTCAACTAGACATTAAGAAATTATATGTCTTTTTAAAAATAGTCCAAAAATCACAAAGTACCACATCTACAAACAGAATGTCACAACCCTTACCTGTCAAACAATGGTTTCTCACCACAATCGAAGGCCTCTTGTAACTCCTTCACTAGATTGGCCTGACCAGGTAGCCGGAATAGACCCTCTTCCTTCAGTCCTCTCTGGCGGATGAAGTCTGCACACTGCTCCACAAGCGTTGGTGCCATGCGCGTCCCATACCTGCGCTCATACCGCACAGTGTCTTCAAGCCGTTGGCCAAAGATACCTGCTCAATCGCAAACAAAATAAGAACAGATTACCCAAAAGCAAATATTTCCAGTTGAAGTTTGCACATGACAAAACAGACGATATTTAGAAGAGAAATGCTTGTGTTAGAAAATATAATCACAATTGTTAAACCACCAGTTAAATGATCGAACAACACCAGGCCATCAGAGCTGTTGTGTAGACATGCCTGTTCACTGTGTGATGTCTGTAACACTGTCTTGCAACATTGAATGTACTCTTGTACTGTACACACCTTACCAATACACTAGAGGGTGCTGTTGCTGGAGACCCAGGGGTTGCCTGCACACGGCAGGTAACCCAGTATAAAAAGGAACACACAGCTTGTTGTCAGCACTCAGGAGCTGCTAATAAAAGACTGCAGGTCTGCACAGTCAAAGCACCATACCCTGCCTCGTGGAGTCATTACTAAAGGTGCCTACATACACCACAAGAGCCACCCTCTATGCAAAGGCAGCGCTTCACATTTCTGATTTATAAAACTTGTCATACAATGTGTGTGTTCACTTGAGCACATGAAAACCCATGTGCTCTGACATAGGGGAAACTACTTACAATCTGCAATGGAAAGTTAATTGTTGGTCACAACTAACTATTCAGTAATTAATTGCCCAATCTGATCTTCTTGTAAAGCTATCTGTATGTTTGCCACAGTATGAAAGAAAACACTTTTAAGTGATGAGACATCTTTTCATGCACTGTGAAGAATTTTGCACGAGCAGAAGCATTCAAACCAGCTGATATGACATGTACAAGCAGACACACAGGCAGCCCTCACAGATTTTTAAGTAACTGCTGATATTATCCAAAATGTGAGCCACGCTCCAACAAAACTTACCTTTTCTGAAGCTGAAACATCGTTTAATTTTCCTGTAGGTAGTTTTGGGGAGGAAAGTGGGGTATGTCAAAGCACTCGTTGTACAGAATATGATATTCTTATTCTCAGGCATTGCAAAGTGTTGAATTTAGTCTGTGCTGCATACGTTGTCCACATGGGCTATTCTTCAAACTGGAACAGTCACTGTGATTATCAAGCTCAAAGAGCATAAACAAAATGAAAAAGTGGTAGCACACAAGCAATTAGTCATCAAAGACAAAGATGAAAATCCCATCAGTGTGCTCGCTGTAGTGGCAGACGTCTTCGAGAGGGACGACTTAAAAGCCCTCTGTGAGAAATAGCTCCAGCTCTGCAGTCTATCTGTGTAACTTGCTGCCTCCAGCAGTGAAACTGAGGCAGAAAATATTTGGTCAAAAGGAGAACTGACTTTCACTTGACTTGCAGCTGCAGTCACATGCGGTAGCTTTCCAGCAGGCAATTAATGATCTCTTTGGCATGCATAGGTAGTGCCAATCCACTAACCCTTAAGAGAGAGAGAGAGAGTGCATTCAATTTGCACCCCCCTGCCTCTTTTTCTTTTATCCTGCAGTCTTCCTGCTCTGCAGTCATTAGTCAAAAATACAGACCTTTTATATCATTAGAATCTAATCAGGGAGAGAATCTGTAATAACATGCATGAAAACAATCATACGGTCTTTTCTTCTCCCTCATTACCTTATTTCTTTTTTACTGACATTAACTGGCCAGTGTAAGGCGTCCCCCACTCCCTGAGCTCCCAGTCAGCAAACAATAATGTAATCATGTGTAGGTAAATGATTAATAGAGAGGCATATCTGTAACTGGAGCTGGCATTCTGTGTAAGTTAAGTAGAGCAGCATTGGCAGTAATTGCTCAGAGAAAGGGCAGTGTTTCCTCAACCCCTCAGTGAAGGTGCGGGCACTGCTTGGTACCCTTGGCTAGAAGCAGATAGTCTGATGCTAAATGGCTGATCGATACGCCAAGGATTTCCTTGTCACTTATTTTCACAAACATTGCTGACATACTTGTGGCACCAATTTATTATGAATCTTGCTTTGCTATCCTTAGTTTGAGTCTAATATCTTCAATCACTCTCTGCTCACAATATTTGAAATAGCACATATTACAGAAAGGAAATGTCGAAAAGCATTTGGTTCATCCGCCATGATCATGCACCCAGACCATATCGTGAAGAGCCAGGGCTCTTTCCTTTCCACAAACAATGACGGACAGGAGAATCCCCACTGATCCATTCAGCCCACCTCACACAACTGCGATGCCTCCCATTTTATACATTCCCCATCGGAAAGCCATGGAATCTCCTGGGAGAGGCGAAAAAACAGATTAAAAACCCAGGCCAATATAGGGGAGGATAAATCTGGAAAATTCCTCTCGGATCTCTTTAGGCGATTGAAACTAGTCCAGGAGACCACTCTGGCTCTGATTGCTTTATGCACCTATAACTTTGCCAAGTTTGTACTATTGAGAATCTTCAGAAAGCTTTGCAGGTAGGATTTCTGCTATGGTTCCCCGATTTCCCACCACAACTTCATGGGAAAATTGGCTTAAACCCCAGAAAAACGAAGCAATGGCAGGAATTCGGGAGAAGTCCCACGATAATAATATCCCATTGATTTCTGACCAAGGAAATACTGATATCAGCAGTATAAAGTGTAACATCTTGTTCAGGTAACAAGGGATACCAACTATGATTCATTGACTAAACCCAGATCTTCCTGTATGGATTTGCTCTGGTGATAAATTCAGCAGAGTGCATCAGAAGTGAACTTTGCCGGGCCAGTTGACCTGATCACACAATATTCGTCTGGGCCTTAATTTGGATATAATGGATGGGCATCAGTTACACAGTGAGCACACTAATTGAGAGGCTGTAAACAGAAGAGGAAGTCTGGTCGCTTGCTGGGTCTTAAAGGCAGCAGTAACCTTAAAGGGACAGGTACAACTAAAGCTTTGTAAAAAAAACCAGGGGTGTGAATTTCCTTGTGCTGATTTACACCATTATTGCACCTACTGGTGGTCTGGCGAGATATTTACACAAGGGTTTCCTGGCTCAATTCATTTGCATACCCATTGGAGTAGTGAATGGTGCAAATCCTGTGTACAACAGGTGTAATCTTTATTCCAAGAGGTGAATCCTGAATAACCGCATTCTTCCAGGTGGCACTAAGGAGATTCCTTATCCATGGTATGATTCTACCTCACTGCTGCCTGATGCCAATGTTGACAAATTCTCCAGCTCTCCTCTGAAGTGCGCCAGTGCCCTGGTGTGTGCATGTCCAGAATACAGCCTGGTTTATATGGCAGAGATCACACATAGTTGCCTGAAATGTGCCAGTGCCATAAAAGTTGAGTCCTGGTGGTCACCATAGCAGCCACACAGGAACCCGAGGAATTAGATAAATATTTAGGATAAGAATTTGGTGATTAGTGTTGTGTTAGTTTATTGGTTAGTGTTTTTAATGGTTAGTGTTTTAGTGTTAGTTAAGCAGTTAAATAGCCTTAAAGCTAAACAAACAAATTGAAATAACTGCTAGCTAACATGATAGGACAGCTGGAGCCCATCTCATGCACACTTGTGCCATGTGGGAACTCCAGAACACTCTGGGGCTGAAATTGCCCCTTTCCATAAGAACCGTGACCGCCTCAAAGAGACGGCCACAGGTCGGGAAGGACTCATCGCCTAGTCGAAGCGGAAGTCCCCGACATTTAATAAATTTCCCTCCATGTTTTTGCCTGCGGTGATTGTTACTGCGCCACCCATGTAGTCCACCCTTAAAGGGGCGAGCACTTTGCTGCGGCCACCATTTTATCTTAATTGTCATCCGACTCTGAGGTCAGGCCGACAATGGCGGCCATGGGTTCGGCTGGGCTGCCGACAAGTACCCCCTATTGGGTACTGGGCCGATGGTCCGGCCAAAACCCTCCCTGGTGGCCCAGTGGGTGCCACTAAAGTGGCTGACGATCTCGCAGCAGCCCTCCCCTTTAACTGAAAGGCAGGGACATTGAGACATGTCAACGTGATGCGGCATGTCAGCAACGCACTAACATCATTAGTGCGGCACTGATAACTATAAGCGTCGGCCGCTCCGATGCAAGGGCACTTCCACCCCGCAGCTGACCGGAACACCGCCTCGAGGAAAAAAAATAAACAAAGAGCTAAATGTCGCTCGAGTCTCCGACCCATGACTTGGGCGGAGAAATAACTAAAAAAAAATGGCGAGTGCGCCACTTTTCCGTCGGGGTGCAATTTCGGCCCCTCTGTGTGTCCAGGAAAACCACATCTGGAGGAAGTGCTGCCAACTGCTTGAGCTCGAGCTCAGAGTCTCTGAACTCGAGGGGTGGCTGGCGTCACTACAGTGCATACAGAAACCGGAGAGTTTCGTGGATAGCACGTTTCAGAACAAAATTAATTCTCACTTGGAGAAGCATGAGTTAATAAGGGACAGCTAACATGGATTTATTAAAGGTAAATCATGCCTGACTAACCTGGTAAGTTATTTGATGAAGTAACAGAGAGGGTTGATGAAGGTAGTGTAGATGATGTTGTATATATGGACTTTCAAAAGGCATTTGATAAAGTACCACATAACAGACTCATTAATGATTTAGACAAGGGGATTAAATGTAGTATCTCCAAATTTGCGGATGCCACGAAGTTGGGTGGCAGTGTGAGCTTCGAGGAGAATGTTATGAGGCTGCAGAGTGACTTGGATAGGTTAAGTGAGTGGGCAAATGCATGGCAGATGAAATATAATGTGGATAAATGTGAGGTTATCCACTTTGGTGGTAAAAACAGAGAGACAGACTATTATCGGAATGGTGACAGATTAGTGATAGAGTATTCAAACAGGCTCATTTTAGACAGACTGTGAAAATTCACAGATCCCCAAGTCAAGGCTGCTATATGCAGTTCGGCATGTTGCATTAACTCATCAATCAACTTGACATTTTCGGACCTTGGGTAGCGAGCCAATTAAAACGTTAAAAGACTTTCAATTGAGCCAATAAGGTCAAAGAAGGCGAGTTCTTTTCTGTAAATTGATCCAGGTATAAAGTACAGCCATTTTGACCATGTGTCTCAGTAAGAACAAAGACCTGGCTTGAAGCCAAGCAGTTTGTTGCTCTCTGCCAAGATTAAAAAGTTAAAACTACCATCGGAGTTTGTATTTCATTGGAAATGAAGAGATCTAACATTAGGAAAAGGGGAGGTGCAACAAGACCTGGGTGTCATGGTACATCAGTCATTGAAGGTTGGCATGCAGGTACAGCAGGCGGTTAAGAAAGCAAATGGCATGTTGGCCTTCATAGCGAGGGGATTTGAGTACAGGGGCAGGGAGGTGTGACTACAGTTGTACAGGGCCTTGGTGAGGCCACACCTGGAGTATTGTGTACAGTTTTGGTCTCTTAACTTGAGAAAGGACATTCTTGCTATTGAGGGAGTGCAGCGAAGGTTCACCAGACTGATTCCCGGGATGGCGGGACTGACATATCAAGAAAGACTGGATCAACTGGGCTTGTATTCACTGGAGTTCATAAGAATGAGAGGGGATCTCATAGAAACATTTAAAATTCTGACGGGTTTAGACAGGTTAGATGCAGGAAGAATGTTCCCAATGTTGGGGAAGTCCAGAACCAGGGGTCACAGTCTAAGGATAAGGGGTAAGGCATTTAGGACTGAGATGAGGAGAAACTTCTTCACCCAGAGAGTGGTGAACCTGTGGAATTCTCTACCACAGAAAGTTGTTGAGGACAATTCACTAAATATATTCAAAAAGGAGTTAGATGTAGTCCTTAATACTAGGGGGATCAAGGGGTATGGCGAGAAAGCAGGATTGGGGTACTGAAGTTGCATGTTCAGCCATGAACTCATTGAATGGCGGTGCAGGCTCGAAGGGCCGAATGGCCTACTCCTGCATCTATTTTCTATGTTTCTATGTTTCTATTCCAAAAATAGAAGCATATGGTACTAAAGGGATGGTGGTAACTTGGGTACGTAATTGGCTAAGGAATAGGAGGTAGTAATAGTGAACAGATGTTTTTCTGACTAGACTAGTATGCAGTGGGGTGTCCCGGGTCGGTATTTGGACCATTGTTTTCCTTGTTATGTACAAATGATCTGGACTTGGAGAGTACAATTTCGAAGTTTGTGGATGATGCAGAACTTGGCAATGTGGTAAATAGGGAACAGGATAGTAGTAGACCTCAGGAGGACATGGTGAAATGGGAAGACACATGGCAGATGCAAATTTAGTGCAGATAAGTGTAAAGTGAAGCACTTTAGGAGTAACAAAATGGAGAGGCGGTATCATCTAAATGGTACTATTTTGAGGGGACGGGGGGGCAGCTGCAAGAATGAAGGACTTGGGGGTGCATATTCACAAATTCTTGAAGGTGGCAGGGCAAATTGCTAAGGTAGTTAAGAAAGTGTATGAGATACTTGGCTTTATAAATAGGGACACTGAATACAAAAAATAAGGAAGTCATGCTAAACCTGTACAAATCACTGGTTTTGTCTCAGCTGGAGTATTGTGTTCAATTCTGGGTACTACACTTTAGGAAGGATGTCAAGGCCTTGGAGAGGGTACAGAGGAGGTTTACCAGGATGATACCAAGCATGAGGGACTTCACTTATGTAGAGAAGGTAAAGGTGAGACCTAATAGAGTTAATCAAAATTTTGAGGGGTTTTTGATAGAGTAAATAGGGAGAAACTATTTCCTCCGGGTCAGTAACCAGAGGTCATAGATTTAAAATAACTGGCAAAAGAATTAGAGGCGAAATGAGGAGTCATTACTTCACACAGAGGGTCATTCTGATCTGGATCGCACTACCTGAAAGGGTGGTGGGATCAGATTCCAAGGAACTTTGAAAAGGCAATTGGGCATGCGTTTGAGGAAAATTAATTTGCAGGGTTATGGGGAAAAAGCTGGGGTCTAAATTGAACAGCTTTTTCAAAGAGCCAGCACAGGCACGATGGGCCGAATGGCCTCCTTCTGTGCTGTAAGATTCTATGAGATAGAAATTGGCCCCCGCCCGAAGTGGAGCACCCGCACCCCGTTTCAATGGTTTTTACCGCAGCTGTGGTTGAGGTCACCTCGAGCGAAATTCCGCTCTATGTTGTTTTAAAAAAAATTCGGATCCGGAAGTCGCTCTTAATGGGGGCCATGATTACATGAGAGGGGCGGAAGTTGGGGCAGTGAGTACACTTGAGGGGCGGAAGTTGGGGGGGGGGGTGCGGAGTGACCACTGCGATGACGTCATCACAGCGCTGCGTCACCACGGCTCTCCCCTTCACTTAAAGGGGAGAGCCTTCGCGATTTTAAAACTTCAGCCCACTGGGACACCAGGGAGGGTTTCGGCCGGGCCAGCGGCCTGGCACCCAAGAGGAGGTGCCAGGCTGCCTGTTGGTTGCGTGCCCGCCTAGCACTCTGTCTTTCCCGTGCGGCCGGCTCACTGCCTTTTAAAAAAGGAAAAACCACACATGCATGGTATTTTTAATGGACTGCACACCCCCAAAAATATTCAAGGAACATTGCAGTCTACCCTCATCTTGTAGTCAAAAGTAACAAAAAAAGACTAATGCCAACCAAGCCGATATAATCATTGGCCTGTTTGAGTACAAGACTGATCAAAGCAATTATTAATCAGGTTCCTAACTGAAGGCAAGGTAGTATGGTTTATTATATTTTTATTCATGAGGAAAGGTTTGAAGTTAAGTGAAGTAAGTGATTATAGCTGTTACTCTGTAGCTTCGCTTGCTATCTGTAAGATAAAGCAACTTAACAATTTGTATCTGGGCTCATCTCACTAAAGTGTTCCAATCCGCCTCCTGAAAGATCGGAGAGGAACACAAGGCACGTGTAAAAGATAAGGGGGTTGAAATTTGTCTTGGGTGCCAACGCTGAACAGGTGTTATCGCATCGGCTGCCTGTTGTACGCCTCGCTTAATATTCAGTTCTAGTGAAGTAAATGGAATTGAATACCAGACAGGAAGTATAACGGGCAGGAAGTTTAATGGGCAGGAAGTATAACAGGCAGCCGGTATGATACCGTCCATTTTGCAATACTGCCCCTGATAAAATTATACCCCTGGATATTCAGCTTAGATCACAAGACGATACATTTGTTACACCCCTGGGTTTTGCTTTTGTATGATTAAACACTGAGCAATACGATTGCACACCAGAATGTAAAAATTAGGGAAGGCAGATCAGAAAATTATAACAGTCTCCATAGGGCAAAGTGTCAACAGGGTGCAAAGCATGTTGATTGGTTGGTTGTCAAGCAGAGCAATGGTAGCTGGTACAACAAGTAGAAGCAGGAGTATGAGGGTGGATGAGGTGGAGGTCCAGGCTTGGATCGTGGTCTGAACTCATAGAATCATAGAATCAACATAGAAGTTTACAGCATAGAAGGAGGCCATTTCAGCCCATCGAGTCCGTGCCAGCCAATAAAGAGCTATCCAGCCTAATCCCACTTTCCAGCTCTAGGTCCGTAACCCTGCAGGTTACGGCACTTCAGGTGCACATCCAAGTACTTTTTAAATGTGGTGAGGGTTTCTTCCGCTACCACCCTTTCAGGTAGTGAGTCCCAGACCCCCACACCCCCACAACCCTCTATGTGAAGAAATTTACCCTCAAATTCTCTCTAAACCTTCTACCAATTACTTTAAATTTTTGCCCCCTGGTTGTTGACCCATCTGCTAAGGGAAATAGGCCCTTTCTATCCACTATATCTAGGCCCCTAATGATTTTATACACCTCAATGAGGTTTCCTCTCAGCCTCCTCTGTTCCAATGAAAACAAATCCAGCCTAGCTAATCTGTCATCATAGCTTAGATTCTCTACTCCCGGCACCATCCTCGTAAACCTCCTCGCTACCCTCTCCAGTGCAATCACGTCCTTCCTGTAATGCGGTGACCAGAACTGCATGCAGTACTCCAGCTGTGGTCTAACCAGTGTGTTATACAGTTCAAGCATAACCCTCCCTGCTCTTGTATTCTATGCCTCGGCTAATAAAGGCAAACATTCCGTATGCCTTCTTAACCACCTTATCTACCTGGCCTGCTACTTTCAGGGATCTGTGGACATGCACTCCAAGGTCCCTTTATTCCTCTACACTTCTCAGTATCCTATCATTTAATGTGTATTCCTTTTTCTTTTTAGCCCTTCCAAAATGCATTATCTCACACTTCTCTGGATTAAGTTCCATTTGCCACTGTTCTGCCCACTTGACCAGTTGATTGATATCTTCCTGCAGTCTGCAGCTTTCTTCTTCATTATCAACCACACAGTCGATTTTAGTATCATCTGCAAACTTCTTAATCATATCCCCTATATTCAAGTCTAGATCATTGATGTATATCACAAAAAGCAGGGGACCTAGTACTGAGCCCTGCGGAACCCCACTGGAAACATCCTTCCAGTCGCAAAAATACCCATCAACCATTTCCCTTTGCTTCCTGCCTCTGAGCCAATTTTGGATCCAACTTTGCCCTGGATTCCATGGGCTTTTACTTTTGTGACCAGTCTGCCATGTGGGGCCTTATCAAAAGCTTTGCTAAAATCCATATACACTACATCATATGCTTTGCCTTTATCAACCCTCCTGGTTACTTCCTCGAAAAATTCAATCAAGTTAGTCAGACACGACCTTCCCATAACAAATCCGTACTGACTGTCCTTGATTAATCCGTGTCTTTCTAAGTGAAGATTTATCCTGTCCTTCAGGATTTTTTCCAATAATTTTCCCACAACTGAGGTTAGGCTGACTGGCCTGTAATTACTCAGTCTATCCCTTTCTCCCTTCTTAAACAAAGGTACCACATCAGCAGACCTCCAGTCTTCTGGCACCACACCTGAAGCCAGAGAGGATTAGAAAATGATCATCAAAGCCCCTGCTATTTCCTCTTTTTCTTCACTTAGCAGCCTGGAATACATTTCATCCGGGCCTGGGGATTTATTCATTTTCAAAGCTGCTAAACCCCTTAATACTTCCTCTCTCACTATATTTATTTCATCTAATACTTCACACTTCTTCTCCTCGATAGTAGTGTCTGCATCGCCCCTCTCTTTTTGTGAAAACAGATGCAAAGTATTCACTAAGAACTATACCCACATCTTCCGCCTCCACACACGGATTATCCTCATGAAGATAGCGTAAATATTTTCAGGGAATTCTGGCTCCCTTATAAAAGGGGGTTGAGAGGACTCTTGTGCTTTCTTTCTGGGGGAGGTGGGGGAGGGTGGTGAGAGGGAGGGGGCTGGGACCCGTTGCCAGAACTCCTGACTGCCCTTTCCACCATGGTAAGCATGTAAGATGCACCTGTCATTGGTATTATAATGAGATAACCGTCTCTTGGCCCAGTGATCTTTGGTAGAGTTGGTGTCAAAGGTCACCAGGGTGCAGATCCCGGCATTTACACCAGGATCAAAGGCATTAGTTCCTATATGTTTGCAACAAAATAATTTTAAAAAGGATAGCCACACATCTTTTCATGAGGGTAATGTTCCTTTAATGGATATTCAATCTTGCTTGGGAAAATTGCCAAAAATGGAAACATTCCTAATAAGAAAAATGTGCACTGGTTAGGTCTGAGCTATCAAATACCCGATGCCTTACTCTCTGTTGGCATACTATTACTATTCATTTACAGGCCACAACTGGACAATGAGCATAAAACCTCTTAATATCCATCGGAAATTAATGTTCAGTGACCACTGACATATTTACCCAGAAGGGATTCGTTCAGTGCAGATTAGAAGGTAATAAAGATTGCTGTAAGTGGAAAGGGGCCACTCTGCAAAGATTGTGCATAAAGACCACAATAAATGAATACTTGGAATTATTTAGTCAATGTCACTGTATTATAGTGCAGCATGTTACAATGCGATAACAGGAGTGTTGATGGAACAACTCAAACTATATCCCATGATCTTCAGCTGTTCTTTGTTCACTGCTGAACGACCCTCTTACATACCACTCAGAATGCTTTGGAGTGAATAATGAAAAAATAGATATTGAATGTGATTTTTTAAGAGATTCTCTCTACTAACTCAATTAAATTGAAAACGTATTTCATTTTTCTAAGCATTTGTGCTGTTTCTGCAGCCCATGGCTTAGATTACTACAAAATCACTGCCAGATATGTGCCAATTGGCATCAGTTGTTTGTTAGGGTTACGCTGCCACCTTTAGCTATGGACACGGTCTATATTTAAAATGTGTTCGCCAGTCATTTTGTTTCAGAAAAGAGAAGAGGCAGAAAGGGCATGCACTGTTTATATCACAAGGACATGGTGTATAAATAAAATGATGTGTTATCATGTGATTTACATCGTTGATGCTATGGTGGTTACCAAATGAAATCATCATCATCATAGGCAGTCCCTCGGAATCGAGGAAGACTTGCTTCCACTCCTGAAGTGAGTGCTTTGGTAGTTGAACAGTTCGATACGAGAGCCACAGACTCTGTCACAGGTGGGACAGACATTCATCGAGGGAAGGGGTGGGTGGGACTGGTTTGCCACATGCTCCTTCTACTGCCTGCACTTGAACTCTTCACGCTCTCAGCAATGAGATAGAAACATTGAAACATAGAAAATAGCTGCAGGCGTAGGCCATTCGGCCATTCGAGACCGCACCGCCATTCAATAAGATCATGGCTGGTCATTCACCTCAGTACCCCTTTCCCGCTTTCTCTCCATACTCCTTGATCCCTTTAGCCGTAAAGGCCATATCTAACTCCCTCTTGAATATATCTAATGAACTGGCATCAATAACTCTCTGTGGTAGGGAATTCCACAGGTTAACAACTCTTTGAATGAAGATGTTTCTCCTTATCTCAGTCCTACATGGCTTACCTCTTATCCTTAGACTGTGACCCCTGGTTCTGGACTTCCCCAATATCGGGAACATTCCTCCTGCATCAAATCTGTCCAGTTCTGGCAGAACTTTACATGTTTCTATGAGATCCCCTCTCATTCTTCTAAACTCCAGTGAATACAGGCCCAGTCGATCCAGTCTCTTCTCACATGTCAGTCCTGCCATCCAGGGAATCATTCTGGTGAACCTTCGCTGCACTCCCTCCATAGCAAGAACGTCCTTCCTCAGATTAGGAGACCAAAACTGAACACAATATTCCAGGTGAGGCCTCACCAAGGCCCTGTACAACAGCAGTAAGACCTCCCTGCTCCTATACTCAAATCCCCTAGCTATGAAGGCCAACATGCCAGTTGCCTTCTTCACCGCCTGTTGTACCTGCATGCCAACTTTCAATGACTGATGTAACATGACACCCAGGTTTCGTTGCACCCCGTTTCCTAATCTGTCACCACTCAGATAATATTCTGTCTTCCTGTTTTATCCACCAAAGTGGATAACCTCACATTTATGCACATTGTACTGCATCTGCCATGCATTTGCCCACTCACCTAACCTGTCTAAATCACCCTGCAGCCTCTTAGCATCAACCTCACAGCTCACACCGCCACCCAGCTTAGTGTCATCTGCAAACCTGGAGATATTACACTCAATTCCTTCATCTAAATCATTAATGTATATTGTAAATAGCTGGGGTCCCAGCACTGAGCCCTGTGGCACCCCACTAGTGAGCCCTGTGGCACCCCACTAGTCACTGCCTGCCATTCTGAAAAGGATCCGTTTATTCCTACTCTCTGCTTCCTGTCTGCCAACCAGTTCTCTATCCACATCAGTACATTACCCCCAATACCATGTGCTTTAATTTTGCACACCAATCTCTTTTCGGGACCTTGTCAAAAGCCTTCTGAAAGTCCAAATACACCACATCCACTGGTTCTCCCTTGAACACTCTACTAGTTACATCCTCAAAACATTCTAGAAGACTTGTCAAGCATGATTTCCCTTTCATAAATCCATGCTGACTTGGACCGATCCTGTCACTGCTTTCCAAATGCACTGCTATTTCATCTTTAATAATTGACTCCAACATTTTCCCCACTACCGATGTCAGGCTAACCGATCTATCTCTCTCCATCCTTTTTTAAATAGTGGTGTTACATTAGCTACCCTCCAATCCATAGGAACTGATCCAGAGTCGATAGAATGTTGGAAAATGATCACCAATGCATCCACTATTTCTAGGGCCACTTCCTTAAGTACTCTGGGATGCAGACCATCAAGCCCTGGGGATTTATCGGCCTTCAATCCCATCAATTTCCCTAACACAATTTCCTGACTAATAAGGATTTCCTTCAGTTCCTCCTTCTCGCTAGACCCTCGGTCCCCTAGTATTTCCGGAAGGTTATTTGTGTCTTCCTTCGTGAAGACAGAACCAAAGTATTTGTTCAATTGTTCTGCCATTTCTTTGTTTCCCATTATAAATTCACCTGATTCTGACTGCAAGGGATCTACATTTGTCTTCACTAATCTTTTTCTCTTCACACATTAATAGAAGCTTTTGCAGTCAGTATTTATGTTCCCAGCAAGCTTCCTCTCATACTCTATTTCCCCCCTCCTAATTAAACCCTTTATCCTCCTCTGCTGAATTCTAAATTTCTCCCAGTCCTCAGGTTTGCTGCTTTTTCTGGCCAATTTATATGCCTCTTCCTTGGATTTAACACTATCCCTAATTTCCCTTGTTAGCCACGGTTGAGCCACCTTCCCCGTTTTATTTTTACTCTGGACTGGGATGTACAATTGTTGAAGTTCATCTATGTGATCTTTAAATGTCTTCCATTGCCTATCCTCCGTCAAATCTTTAAGTATAATTCGCCAGTCTATTCTAGCCAATTCACGTCTCATACCTTTGAAGAGCTCAACGCCCTCCCAGATGCACTTTCTCCACCCAGGATGGTCTTCGGCCAGGGACTTCCAGGTGTCAGTGGTGATGTCGCACTTTATCAGGGAGGCTTTGAGGGTGTCCTTGTAACGTTTCTGCTGCCCACCTTTGGTTCGTTTGCCGTGAAGGAGCCGGTCCGCATAGTGCATTTGCTTAGGGAGTCTCGTGCCTGGCATGCGAACTATGTGGCCAGCCCAGTGAAGCTGATCGAGTGTGGTCAGTGCTTCAATGCTGGAGATGTTAGCCTGGATAAGGACACTGATGTTGGTGCGTCTGTCCTCCGAGGGGATTTGCAGGATCTTGCAGCGACATTGTTGGTGATATATTTCCAGTGACTTGAGGTGTCTTATGTACATTGTCCATGCTTCTGATCCATACAGGAGGACGGTTATTACTACAGCCCTGTCGGCCATGCGCTTGGTGGTAGATTTGAGGGCCTGGTCTTTGAACACTCTTTTCCTCAGATGGCCGAAGGCACACTGGAGGCGATGTTGAATCTCCGCATCAATGTCTGCTTTGGTTGATAAGACCAAATGAAAACAGGTTTGCCGAACATTTATTTTCTACTTTATCCTTCTTACAAATGTTTCCTTTTCTCAAGGCAATAGTTCATATAAATGACCAGATAATTGGTTTTGGTGGTGCTGGTTAAGGGATAAATATTGGCCAGGACATCAAGAGAACTCCCCTGCTCTTCTTCAAATAGTAACCTCGGATCTTTTCATCCTGCCAAGAGGGAAGACGGGGCCTCAGTTTAACATCTCATCTGAAAGACGGTATCTCCAACAGTGCAACATTCCCTCAGTCCTGCACTGGAGCGTCAGCCAAAATTATGTACTCAAGTCTCTGGAATGGAGTTTGAACCCACAACTTTGTGACTCAAAGGTGAGAGTACTACCACTGAGCCAAGACTGACACCAGTGGCCATTTTTCATATACTAGCTTAGACATTGGGTGCCAACAGACTACTCAACCATGGAAGTCCCTGACCAGAGACCGCCCTAAGTGGAGGAAATGCATCCAGGAGAGCGGTGAGCACCTTGAGTCTCATCGCCGCTAACATGCAGAAATCAAGCGCAGGCAGCGGAAAGAGCGTGCGGCAATCCTGTCCCACCCACCCTTTCCCTCAACGTCTATCTGTCCCACCTGTGACAGAGACTGTGGTTCTCGTATTGGATTGTTCAGCTACCTAAGGACTCATTTTAAGAGTGTAAGCAAATCTTCCTCGATTCTGAGGGACTGCCTATGATAATGATGATGATGATGACAACCATGGAGGCCATAACAACGGAGCCCCATCTGGTCCATAACTACCATCCATGCATGGACTTCCAGTTTTATAATCGTCAGGTGCTTGTTGATTTTCCCCCTACCTTTTAGAGGAACACTGAGGCAAATTCTGAAAAAGGTCTTATCTTGCCAACCTGGTTGAATTCTTTGAGAAGATTTAACAACTTTAGTGTTAACTACAATCTGCTTAATGGTAACTGAGCACAGTCTGAAGGAGTAAAGACTGAGGCAAAATAGATATTTGAAACCTGTCACGTCAAACTCTAGAGTGTGAGTATTTTTAAACCAAAATGAGTGATTACAATTCTAATAAGTGACATTTAGAAGGTCTATGCATATGTCAATGCATTATTTCACCCATTTCATGAAGAAAGCAGCTCCATATATGTAACCAATTTGAATACTTTGATGTACCCTACTCCCACCTTTGCACCAATTTTTGTTGCTTGCACAAAGGAGAAATTATCTTAAATTACATCAAAATAAGTGGCTATTCCTGCCAGCTTTGCACAGACTTCAAAGATCTTAATTGGCCAAATCAAACATGAGGATTAATCTCTGGACTCCTGTGCCTACCTTTGTTAAAATGTTTCAATTTCAGAGTTTTTTAAAAACTAAGTGGGCACCGTTCACAGAGAGCTTGTGTACAACTAGAAGAAGGAATTTTAACATGAGCAATCTAAGGGATAGTTTTCTCTGCCCTTGGTACATCACAAGCAAAAGTTTGGTAAAAATCAGTAGCGATTCGCAATTTGCAAGTGAACCACAAACAGCATTACTAATAAATTCAACATGACCACACTTACAATGGCCAGGTCCAAGACCACTCCAACCTCTGTCGTCAAGCTACAGTACGCGGATGACGCCTGCATCTGTGCACACAGAGGCTGAACTCCAGGACATAGTCGACGTATTTACCGAGGTGTATGAAAGCATGGGCTTTACGCTAAACATTAGTAAGACAAAGTACTCCACCAGCCTGTCCTCGTCGCACAGCAATGCCCCCCAAACATCAAGATCCACGGCGTGGCCCTGGACAACGAGGACCATTTCCCCTATCTCGGGAACCTCCTATCAACAAGAGCAGGCATTGATGATGAGATCCAACACTGCCTCCAGTGCGACAGTGCAGCCTTCGGCCGCGTGAGGAAAAGAGTGTTTAAAGATCAGTCCCTCAAAACTGTCACCAAGCTCATGGTAAACAGGGCCGTAGTAATACCTGCCCTCCTGTGTGGCTCAGAGATGTGGACCATGTACAGTAGACACCTCAAGTCACTGGAGAAATACCACCAGCGGTGTCTTCGCAAGATCTTGCAAAACCCCTGGGAGGACAGATGCACAAACATTAGCGTCCTCGTCCAGGCCAACTTCCTCAGCACTGAAGCACTGACCACACTTGATCAGCTCCGCTGGGCAGGCCACATAGTTCGCATGCCTGACACAAAACTCCCAAAGCAAGCGCTCTACTCGGAACTCGTCCACGGCAAACGAGCCAAAGGCGGGCCGAGGAAACATTACAAGGACACCCTCAAAGCCTCCCTGATAAAGTGCGACATCCCCACTTGCACCTGGGAGTCCCTGGTCATAGACCGCCCTCAGTGGAGGAAGTGCATTCTGGAGGGCGCTAAGCTCCTCGAATATTGTCGCCAAGCGCAGGCAGCGGAAGGAACGTGTGGCAAACCAGGCTCCCTGCCCACCCTTTCCCTCAACGACTATCTGTCCCACCTGTGACAGAGACTGTGGCTCTCATATTGGACTGTACAGCCACCTAAGAACTCATGCTAAGAGTGGAAGCAAGTCTTCCTCGATTCCGAGGGACTGCCTATGATGATGAGTTACAATGCCAAAAAATGATGCTCATGTTTTTAATCACGCCATTGAGTGTGGTAAACTATACCACCAGAGATGGTATTCTGCAACAAGAACAGTCATATGTTGAACCTTAGCTCACGGGGACAGGCCAGTCATCAAATCAATTCCAAAAGGAATTTACTCACTGAACTCAGAAGAAACCTGGTCATGAACCTGATACAGAATAAATGGACAAAGAGCTAATGAAGAGGGCAGCTATGTTGCTCGAGTGGACTCCTGGCTGGATTCTATTACTGTTAGTAACCGGGAGGAGTGTTACGATAAGCAGTACACATTTTTGGTCTGGCTGCCTGGCTGTTGCAGGACAATATTACAGGTTTCCAATTTCTTCTTTTCTGTCCAGCTTGGTGGTAAGGAATTTGTTGAAATGGGTGGAGCAATTTCAAGAGGTTGAACAACCTGTCACATCAATTTTTTCCATGTGGAGGTGTAACCAGTAAGAATACTGAACGCTAGTCTCTGTCTTGGTATTTTATTAATTTTTCTCAGCTTTCAAGTTACTTTCTACAGATGGAGCTCTATTCGCAGTGGGACAGAGCTGCCCCAGTGCCTCCTAATGAGGAAAAAAAATTATAAGTAAATGGACAGATGCTGAGGGTGGACATTACGGACTCTGCAAAAAAATATCGAATGCTGCAATGTGTGGGCACTTGTACATTTAAATTTGATGGGTGAAGTTGGGGAAAGTGAGAAAAACATGCGAGTCAAATTTTCCACCTAGACAACACTCAGGAAATGCATTATTGCTGACCATTAATGTGAAACATTCAACCCAAATAATGTGGGGAGGGTTACATGATATCTTATGGTTGTAAATATGCCCCAAACTACCGATTATCTTGAACACAATCTACACTCCATGTTCACATCTTTGTTTTACCGAGTTTCAATAGGCTTGTATATAGTGGTAATAGGAGCACTGTTAATGCAACAGAGGATTGTCAGAAGTGACTGGCTGTGTTACAGAAGTTACAAGACCTTAAAGTGAGTTACACAACCTCATAAAGCATGAAAGAAAAGCTCAGTGGGATGGCTTATAAAAATAGCCTGAACTTCTGTTAAATGTTTTAACACATGATTGTTTTTCTAATATTAACACTGACGCCTCACTGTAACCTACCCCCTGAGAGTAGGGGGTTTGGTTTTTTTAGTACATTGTGGAGTTTTACCAGTTTTAGCTGGTGTACTTGGTCACTGCTTTTGTCCCTTCTGACACAGCCTGCTTGGCCAGCGCTCTGGGTAGCAGCAGACATACTGATGGTGCGGCGCTTGCTGTGATGGGCCAGGCAGGAAGCTGTAGCCCTTGGCTAAATTTCTATATTTCGGATTTTGGAGACCGGAGGCTTGAAAAGGGCTGTTATGTGTGCTATTGCCTTATTGGTGGATAACTCCTAAATCAGAAGACCAAGATCTGTTGGTATCAGCAACTTGAGATTAATGGGAACATGAAGTTTGACTCATCACGTGCCCCCCAAGGCTTCAAGGTACATAATCTATGAAGACAGAAACATGGACATCTCTTCTTTAAAGCATACAATGAGGTGCAAAAACGCATGTCTTTTCCCCCAAAGTTTTCTCGTAGTCACAATACTAAATACTTCTATTTGTTATTATATTAAAATTGGTGCAATGCCGTGACATTCTGAGGGCATTACACCATGAGGTGGTGCTGTCGGTATAACATTACGTGACTTAGCATTACATGAAGGTCCACCTTGCAGACGCTCAATTTAACATCCCATGCATTGCAGCAGGAGCTTAAAGAAAACAAAGAATCCACACAAAAGAAGACTCTAAATAAAGTCTAGCATCCGGAAACTTTGGATTTGAAAACTAGGGCAGCGAAAATCCAAATATCTGTCGGCAACACTGGTAGCAACGTGACTGGATGCTCACAAGCAAGAATATCTATCTAAGCCACAGATAGCTAGCTAAGCAAAAAGAAGATTGTTTCTGTTATGTCTTGGATAAAGAGTCAGATTGGATACTGCAAGTCTCAAAGTAAGTGTGACCGTATTCCTTTATTACAGATCTCAGAGTGCCTCTCCAGCCTGTGAGGCCTCCTTATATACAGGTGCTCCGAAGGGATTGTGTTATCCCTTGGGACTCCAGGGGATAAGCCCCATGGTGGTTAGACATGGTAATTACAGGTTTACATACATAACAACACTCCCCCCCTGCCCCCCCGCAAAGTCAATAGTGTAACTATTTACAATGTGAGTCGACCTGGGGCCTTCCTTTCCCTGGTTGATCGTCTCGGTGCAAATGCTGGTGTTGGTGAGTGGTTTGTTGGGCCTTTGCTGGGCTGCTGTGCAGCTGGCCTTGCTGGACTGCTGGGGGTGGTGAGTCTTGCTGGGCTGCTGCGGGTGATGGGTTCTGCTTCGTGGTCAATCGCTGGGTCGGTTGCCACTTGTGTGTGTGTTGGAGGGTCGAAAAAGCTAGAGTCTATTTTGGGTTGTTCTGGATAGTCCATAAATCTGAGTTTGGTTTGGTCTAAGTGTTTTCTGCAGGTGAGTCCATTTGCGAGTTTGACTACAAACACCCTATTCCACTCTTTGGACCTTGTCCATAGTTCAACACAAATACAAGATCATTTACTTCAATTTCGCATGACACATTTGCGCGATCATGATATGTATTCTGTTGAAGCCGCCTGCTCTCTACCTGTTCGTGTAGATCAGGGTGGATTAACGAGAGCCTTGTCTTTAGTGCCCTTTTCATGAGCAGTTCAGCAGAAGGGACCCTGGTGAGCGAGTGGGGTCTTGTGCGGTAACTAAGCAGGACTCGGGATAGGCGAGTCTGCAGTGAGCCTTCAGATACCCTTTTCAAGCTCTGCTTGATTGTTTGAACTGCTCATTCTGCCTGACCGTTGGATGCTGGCATAAACGGGGCAGATGTGACATGTTTGACCCCATTGCGGGTCATGAATTCCTTGAATTCGGCACTGGTAAAGCATGGCCCATTGTCACTTACAAGGACATCAGGCAGACCGTGCGTGGCAAACATGTGGCCCGTAGGCTTTTAATGGTGGCAGCGGATGTGCTTGCTGACATTATCACACATTCAATCCACATTCAAGACCATAAACTTAGTGGTGCCTCCCTGGGTGCATTGCTTAACTGGGAACATGTATTATATTTGGGCACACATGACTCTAAGTCTGCATCGATACCGGGCCACCACACGTGGGATCTGGCTATCGCTTTCATCATTACAATGCCTGGGTAGGTACTGTGGAGATCACTAATGAAAGTGTCTCTGCCCTTTTTTGGCACAACTACCCGATTACCACACAGGAGGCAGTCTGCCTGTATAGACATTTCATCTCTGCGCTGCTGGTACAGCTTTATTTCTTCCTGCATCTCTAACGGGACACTAGACCAACTCCTGTGGAGCACACAGTTTTTTTTACTAAGGACAGTAAGGGGTCCTGGCTCGTCCAGGTTCTAATTTGTCGGGTGGTAACAGGTGATTGCTCACTCTCGAATGCTTCCATTATCATAACTAAATCTGAAGGCTGTGCCATCTCCACCCCGGTGGTGGGCAATGCAGCCTACTGAGAGCATCGGCACAGTTTTCTGTGCCTGGCCTGTGGCGGATGGCGTAGTTGTATGCAGACAACGTGAGCGTCCATCTCTGGATGCGGGCCGATGCATTCGTATTTATCCCCTTATTTTCAGAAAAGAGGGATATAAGCGGCTTATGGTCGGTTTCCATTTCAAATGTGAGCCCGAACAGATATTGATGCATTTTCTTTCCCTCGTAAACACATACTAACGCTTCATTTTCGATCATACTGTAGGCCCTCTCGGCCTTATACAGACTTCTGGATGCATAAGCAACAGATTGCAATTTCCCAAATTCATTAGCTTGTTGCAATACACACCCGACCCCGTACGATGGTGCATCACATGCTAGTACCAAACGTTTACATGGATCGTACAACACAAGCAATTTGTTGAACATAACAGCTTCCTAGCTTTCTCAAAGGCATTTTCTTGGCTTTTACCCTATACCCATTCATCTCCTTTACACAGTAAAGAGTAAAGGGGTTCTAACAATGTGCTAAGACCTGGTAAGAAGTTACCAAAATAGTTCAGGAGTCCTATGGTCTTGGTGCGTTTTTGATTGCCTCCGTCTTCGAATCGGTGGGCCTGATGCCGTCCGCCGTGATTCTTCTCCCCAGGAACTCCACTTCAGGCGCCAGGAAAACGCACTTTGAGCATTTTAGCCTGAGCCCCACACAATTAAGCCGACTAAGAACCTCCTCCAAGTTCTGCAGGTGCTCGACAGTGTCCCGACCTGTAACCAAGATGTCGTCCTGTAAGACCACGGTGCGCAGGACCGAGTTAAGCAAGCTTTCCATGTTCCTCTGAAATATCGCCGTGGCCAATCGAATCCCAAACGGGCATCTGTTGTAAATGAAGAGACCTTTGTGCGTGTTGATGCAGGTGAGGCCTTTCGAAGATTCCCCCAGCTCCTGTGTCATGTAGGCCGAGGTCAAGTTCAGCTTTGTGAATGTTTTCCCTCCCGTCAGCATCGCAAATAGGTCGTCTGCCTTTGGTAGCGGGTACTGATCCTGCAGTGAGAAACGATTAATAATTACTTTGAGGACTGGAACAATTGGACTGGCCCACTTATTGAATTTGATCGGCGAAATGATGCCCTCTCGTTGCAGCCTGTCGAGCTCGATCTCCACCCCTCTCTCACCATGTAAGGTACCGCTCTCGCCTTGTGATGGATGGTTCACGCCCCCGGAATTAAATGGATCTGCACTTTTGCTCCTTGGAACTTCCTGATACCTGGTTCGAACAATGAGGGGAACTTGCTTAGGACCTGGGCACAAGAGGTGATGTCGACAGACGAAAGCGCTCGGATGTCGTCCCAGTTCCAGCGTATCTTTCCCAGTCAGCTCCTGCCGAACAGCGTGGGGCCATCGGCAGGTACCACCCAGAGAGGTAAATTGTGCACTGATCCATCGTAGGAGACCTTTACGATAGCACTGCCAATTATGGGAATCAGTTTCTTTGTGTACATTCTAAGTTTGGTACGAATGGGAGTCAGGACTGGCCTTGAAGCCTTGTTGCACCACAACTTATCGAAAGTCTTTTTACTCATTATGGACTGGCTTGCGTCCGTGTCCAGCTCCATTGTCACCAGGAGTTCATTTAATTCAACCTTCAGCATTATCAGAGGACACTTTGTGGTAAATGTGTGCACCCCATATACCTCTGCTTTCTCGGTCTGAGGCTCTGATTCGTTATGATCCACCATGGATCTGTCCTCCTCTGCAACATGGTGGTTTGCAGGATTAGCAGCTCGCCTGAACATACGTTGGAGGTGCCCCATTGTACTACAGCCCTTGCAAATGTATCCTTTGAAGCGGCATGAATTGAATCGATGATCACCCCCGCAGCGCCAACAAGGTGTTAATTGCCTTGTGTTCACCACTCTTGATGGCGGACTCTGAGTCATCTGCGGACGTGTACATTTCGTTTCGAAAACAACGCTACTTTGTTCACAGTACTTGCAGCAGCACCAGTATGCTGGGAAATTTGTTTGGTATTGTCACTGGTGGAGATAAACGCCTGGGCTATCTCTATAGCTTTACTCAAGGTTGGGGTCTCTACAGTCAAAAGTTTGTGAAGTATTACTTCATGGCCAATGCCAAGTACAAAGAAGTCCCTGAGCATATGCTCCAAGTGTCCTTCAAATTCGCAATGTCCTGCAAGGCACCTTAGCTCAGCGACATAGCTCGCCACTTCCTGGCCTTTAGACCTCTTGTACGTGTAGAACCGATACCGCGCCAGCAGAACGCTTTCCTTTGAGTTTAGATGCTCCCGGACCAGCGTGCACAACTTATCGTACGACTAGGCTGTGAGTTTTGCTGTGGCGAGCAGGTTTTTCATGAGGCCATATGTTGGTGCCCTGCAAACGATGAGGAGGATCGCCCTTCGTTTGGCAGCGTTCCCTTCTCCTTCCAGCTCGTTGGCCACAAAGTATTGGTCAAGTCGCTCCACAAAGGTTTCCCAATCATCTCCCTCCGAAAATTTCTCCAGGATGCCCACAGTTCTCTGCACTGTTGCGCTGGGGTTCGTCATCTGTATCTCGTCGCCAGTTGTTATGTCTTGGATAAGGAGTCAGACTTGATACTGCAAGCTCAAAGTAAGTGTGACTGTCGTCCTTTATTACAGATCTCAGAGTGCCTCTCCAGCCTGTGAGGCCTCCGAAGAAACAGGTGCTCCCAAGGGATTGTGGGATCCCTTGGGACTCCAGGGGATAAGCCCTCTGGTGGTTAGACATGGTAATTACAGGTTTGCATACATAACAGTTTCCGTGGAAGCAACTGTGGAGAAAGTGACACTGAGGAAAAAAATCACCCTCCCCCAAAACCTCCTCCCTACTGATCACAATATAATGTATTGTCTATGGTATCTTGCTTCCATCTCTCCCTTTTTCTCCCTGACCCGTCTCCAGCTCTCCAATGACCCTCTTCCCTCCTCATCTCATCTACCCTTTCTCTCTCCTCCTCCTTCCCTCCTTTCTCCATTTGCCTTTCTCCATCCCCTCCTCTTGCTTTTCCCTTAACCCTCACCTCACCTTCTGTCCTCCCTCTCTCCACCTTCCCTCACCCCGTCTCTCTCATCCTTCCACCGTCCTTGCCTCTCTCCCTTTCCCTCCCATCTTCCTCCTTGCCTCTTTTTACATGGGTCCAATTATTTCCTATCTTCCAACCCTACCTGACTTGAAAAATGCCCTTGGTCTTGACTCCTTGGGGGTAATTTTGCTTTTGTGCAATAGTGTAAAACAGAGTAGTGCGCAGTCCACTTTATACCTCTCCCAATTTTAATTTCAATTATCGGCAAACTTGGCAGACATTTTGTGCACAACAATGCCCCACTAATAGCATTTCCGATGAGTAAGCTTTTTTTACTCAGTAATATTTTGCCATGGATTGGTGTCAACACTCGCACCTCTGAGTCCGAAGGTCATAGGTTCAAGCCCCACTCCAGAGTTGAGCACAGTTGAGCCAAATGGCCTGTTTCTGTGCTGTTAATTATATGTAATAATCCAGGCTGACACTTCAATGCAGTACTGAGGGAACACTGCACTGTTGGTGGTGCTGTTTTTTGGATGAGATGTTAAACTGAGGCCCCACCTCTCCTGTCAGTTGGACATAAACAATCCAATGGCACTATAAGAAGAGCAGGGGATTTCTCTATCACTAAAAACAGATTATTTGGTCATCTCATTGCTGTTTGCGGGACATTGCTGTGCGCAAATGACCAGCCATATTTCCTACATCATCACAGGGATTATATTTTAAAAGTATTTCACAGCCATAATGTGTGAGGATTCTTCATCGCAGTCAAGGCCACCTACGGTCCAAACACCCAAGGCCCCACCTTGCTGCTGGCCAAGAATAGGGAAACACTCAAGGACACCGAGGCAGTCAGGGCCCACTGGAAGGAGCACTTCGAAGATCTCCTCAGTTGAGACTCTGCCTTTGACCCGAGTGTTCTTGACTCTATCCCACAGCATGCTACCCGCCACCACCTCAGTAAAACCCCAACACTGCATGAGGTAGAAAAAGCCATAAGACAACTTAAGAACAACAAGTCTATGGGAGCGGATGGAATCCCTGCTGAAGCACTGAAGTATGGCGGAGAGACACTGTTGGTGCAGTTACATGACTTCATCTCTCTCATCTGGGGGGAGGAGAGCATGCCGGGAAATCTCAGAGATGCAGTGATCGTGACCATCTTTAAAAAAGGGGACAATTTCGACTGCGGCAACTACAGAGGAATCTCCCTGTTATCGGCCACTGGGAAAGTCGTCGCTAGAGTCCTCCTCAACCGTCTTCTCCAGGAGTCACAGTGCAGATTTCATCCTATCCGGGGCACAATGGACATGATTTTTGCAGTGCGACAGCTGCAGGAAAAATGCGGGGAACAGCACCAGCCCTTATACATGGCCTTCTTCGACCTTACAAAGGCCTTTGACACTTACTACAGTTGTACAGGGCCTTAGTGAGGCCTCACCTGGAATATTGTGTTCGGTTTTGGTCTCCTAATCTGAGGAAGGACATTCTTGCTATTGAGGGAGTGCAGCGAAGGTTCACCAGACTGATTCCAGGGATGGCAGGACTGACATATGAGGAGAGACTGGATCGACTGGGCCTATATTCACCGCAGTTTAGAAGGATGAGAGGGGATCTCATAGAAATATATAAAATTCTGACGGGACTGGACAGGTTAGATGCAGGAAGAATGTTCTCGATGTTGGGGAAGTCCAGAACCAGGGGACACAGTCTAAGGATAAGGGGTAAGCCATTTAGGACTGAGATGAGGAGAAACCTCTTCACTCAGAGAGTTGTTAACCTGTGGAATTCCCTGCCGCAGAGAGTTGTTGATGTCAGTGCATTGGATATATTCAAGAGGGAGTTAGATATGGCCCTTACAGCTAAAGGGATCAAGGGGTATGGAGAAAAAGCAGGAAAGGGGTACTGAGGTGAATGATCAGCCATGATCTTATTCAATGGTGGTGCAGGCTCGAAGGGCCGAATGGCCTGCTCCTGCATCCAGTTTCTATGTTTCTATGTCAATTGCAAGGGTCTATGGAGTGTCCTCCTCCATTTCGGAAGTCCCCAAAAGTTCATCACAATCCTCCACCTGCTCCACGATGACATGGAGGCCGTCATTCTTACCAACGGATCCACTACAGACCCAATCCACATCCGGACCGGGGTCAAATAGGGCTGTATCTTTGCCCCAACCTTCTTCTCAATCTTCCTCGCTGCCATGCTCCACCTCACAATCAACAAGCTCCCCGCTGGAGTGGAACTAAACTACAGTCCCATACTGGGAACCTGTTCAAACTTCGCCACCTCCAGGCCAGGTCCAAGGCTACCCCAACCTCTGTCATTGAGCTACAGTACGCAGACCACGCCTGCCTCTATGCACATACAGAGGCTGAACTCCAGGACATAGTCGATGTATTTACTGAGGCATACAAAAGCATGGTCCTTATGCTAAACATCCGTAAGACAAAAGTCCTCCACCAGCCTGCCCTCACCGCACATCACTGCCCCCCCAGTCATCAAGATCCACAGCGCATTCCTGGACAACGTGGACCATTTCCCATATCTCGGGTGCCTCCTATCAACAGGAGCAAGCATCGACGACGAGATTCAACATCGCCTCCAGTGCGCCAGTGCAGCCTTCGGCCGCCTGAGGAAAACAGTGTTTGAAGATCAGGCCCTCAAAACTGCCACCAAGCTCATGGTCTACAGGGCTGTAGTAATACCCGCCCTCCTGTATGGCTCAGAGACATGGACCATGTACAGTAGACACCTCAAGTCACTGGAGAAATACCACCAACGATACCTGCACAAGATCCTACAAATCCCCTGGGAGGGCAGACGCACCAACATTAGCGTTCTTGACCAGGCCAACATCCCCAGCATTGAAGCACTGACCACACTTGATCAGCTCCGCTGGGCAGGCCACATCGTTCGCATGCCAGACACGAGACTCCCAAAGCAAGCATTCTACTCGGAACTCCTTCACGGCAAACGAGCCAAAGGTGGGCAGAAGAAACGTTACAGGGACACCCTCAAAGCCTCCCTGAAAAAGTGCAACATCCCCACTGACACCTGGGAGTCCCTGGCCAAAGGTCGCCCTAAGTGGAGGAAGTGCATCCGGGAGAGCGCTGGGCACCTCGAGTCTCATCACTGAGAGCATGCAGAAATCAAGCGCAGGCAGCGGAAGGAGCGTGCGGCAAACCAGTCCCATCATCCCTTACCCTCAACGATTATCTGTCCCACCTGTTGCAGGGATAGTGGCTCTCGTATTGGACTGTTCAGTCACCTAAAGACTCATTTTAAGAGTGGAAGCAAGTCTTCCTCGATTCCGAGGGACTGCCTATGATGATGATATTTCAAAAGTATTACATTGGTTGTTGTGGGGTTGTGAAAAATGCTATATAAATGCAAGACTTTCTTTTTTGCTTTACTGGTGCTGGTTGAGGAAGAAATGTTGGCTGCAGCTCTCTGCCTTTTATCAATTACAACCTTGGGAACACTCAGGTCGTAATTGACATGAACAGGCAGATAGGGCCTCAGTTTAATGCCCCATCACAAAGACAGTACCGTCACAATGCTGCTCAGTACTGCACTTGAGTGTGAGCTTTGATTATATGCTCAAATTGTAGAACCCCATTCAACCGAACTGATCACTTGTGGAACAAAACAAGCCGTTGGCCAAATAGCTCTCAAATGAAAAACATTTACTCTTCAGTTTTGCGAATAAGGAGCTTGAAAAACCACAATCCTACTCTGTTGCCATAACAATAGTAGGGAGGGGCTTTCGCTGCAGTGGAAACTTGCATGCCTGACTTTGTCAGAGTCAGGCAATTAGCATATTTTTGTTTGGCACCCATTTGCGTGGGGGATGGGAGAGCAGGAATTATATGGTTGTTTATAACCACTTGGTTTCAGAGTCGGTAGAAGACCACACACACAAGTAGAAAAATTGAATCCTTATTACGAACGGCACTTTACTTACTGCTGTAAAGAAGCCAGCTTTAAACCTGTGGGCTTTATTCCTGCCACTGTGAACGACATGGGTTACTGGAGGTGGGAACAGTGAGATTTCTGACGGCTGATCTCGTCATCGTCTTTCCTCCATTTCTGGCATCACGAGTCAAGGGGGTGGATGTAATGACTTCAATGGAAAATAAAATCGGGCAGGGTGTAAAACACTGATTTGCTATTGCCCATTCTCTGCTCCCATCGAAGTCAAATTTCACCTCCGATATCTCTTCAGTGTGAGTCATATTATATAACAACAACTTGCATTTATATAGCACCTTTAATTTAGTAGAAATGTCCCAAGGCACTTTACAAGAGCGTTATGAGACAAATTTTGACACCGAGCCAAAAAAAATATTAGGGCAGGTGACCAAAAGCTTCGTCAAAGATGGTTTAGTCAAAGCGACTAAAGGGGCTGAGAGAGGTAAAGCGAGATGGAGAGGTTTATAGAGGGAATTCCAGAGCTTAGGGCCAAGGCAACGGAAGGCACGGCCACCAATGGTGGAGTGATGTAAATTGGGGATGCCCAAGAGGACAGAATTCGAGAAGTGTAGAGATCTCAGAGGGTTGTAGGGCTGGAGGAAGTTACAGAGATAGGGAGGCGTGAGGCCTTGGAGGAATTTGAACACAAAGATGAAAATTTTAAATTTGAGGCATTGCCGAACCGTCAGCGAGTGCAGGGAGTGATGAGCAATGCCCCCTTTAACTTTGGGGGGAGGGGCGGGTGCGGCCCCTTTAAGGGACTGTGTGACCCATTCAAATTTTCGTGCATTAGCGATTTTTCCCATTGTAAAGCCAGCTTAACAGGAATATTGATGATGGGTGAATGGGACTAGTTGCGAGTTGCAATACGAGCAGCAAAGTTTTGGATGAGCTCAAGTTTATGAAGCCACATGTAATTGGGTGCTCTGGACTCCACTAATACTTGAAGCACCACTCTCTATAGAGGTATGTGCCTACACATACATAATGGTAGTCAATGTTTTGGAGGAAGCCAGATGCATATACACAGCGCTTATTCGCCATATAGACTTATGCCTAACTATTGGCACATCAACCAAGTTGGAATGGTGTCAGTAGGTACAGTAGCTCCAACGTGCATCATGCCAATATGACTTGAAGTAACACAATGTTACTCCAGTGGACTACTATGTTGGATGGGGCTCAGTAAATGTAAGAACATAAGAACATAAGAAATAGGAGCAGGAGGTCGCCATACGGCCCCTCGAGCCTGCTCCACCATTCAATACGATCATGACTGATCCAATCATGGACTCAGGTCCACCTCCCTGCCCACTCCCCATAACCCCTTACTCCCTTGTCATTTAAGAAACTGCCGATTTCTGTCTTAAATTTATTCAATGTCCCAGCTTCCACAGCTCTTTGAGGCAGTGAGTTCCACAGATCCACAACCCTCTGAGAGAAGAAATTTCTCCTCATCTCAGTTTTAAATGGGCGGCCCCTTATTCTAAGATTTTGCCCTCTAGTTCTAGTCTCCCCTATCAGTGGAAACATCCTCTCTACATCCACCTTGTCAAGCCCCCTCATAATCTTACACGTTCCGATAAGATCACCTCTCATTCTTCAGAATGAGTAGAGGCCCAACCTACTCAACCTTTCCTCATAAGACAACCCCCTCATCTCCGGAATCAACCTAGTGAACCTTCTCTGAACTTCCTCCAAAGCAAGTATATCCTCTCGTAAATATGGAACCCAAAACTGCACACAGTATTCCACGTGTGGCCTCACTAATAACCTGTACAACTGTAGCAAGACTTCCCTGCTTTTATACTCCATCCCCTTTGCAATAAAGGCCAAGATTCCATTGGCCTTCCTGATCACTTGCTGTACCTGCATACTAACCTTTTGTGTTTCATGCACAAGTATCCCCAGGTCCCGCTGTACTGCAGCACTTTGCAATCTTTCTCCAATTGAATAATAACCTGCTCTTTGATTTTTTTCTGCCAAAGTGCATGACATCACACTTTCCAACATTATACTCCATTTGCCACATTTTTGCCCAGTTATCCTGTCTATGTCCCTTTGCAAATTTGTTGTATCCTCCTCACACATTGCTTTTCCTCACAACTTTGTATCATCAACAAATTTGGCTACCCTTCTTCCAAGTCATTAATATAGATTGTAAATAGTTGGGGTCCCAGCACTGATCCCTGTGGCACACCACTAGTTACTGATTGCCAACACGAGAATGAACTATTTGTCCCGACTCTCTGTTTTCTGTTTGTTAGTCAATCCTCTATCCATGCTAATATATTACCCCCAACCCCGTGAACTTTTATCTTGTGCAGTAACCTCTTATGTGGCACCTTGTCAAATGCCTTCTGGAAGTCCAAATACACCACATCCACTGGTTCCCCTTTATCCGTCCTGTTCATTTAATCCTCAAAGAATTCCAGTAAATTTGTCAAACATGACTTCCCCTTCATAAATCCATACTGACTCTGCCTGACCGAATTTTGCTTTTCCAAATGTCCTGCTATTGCTTCTTTAATAATGAATTTGACACAAATGCTGTCCCTCCGGATCCAGTGGTTCTAGACTAGGATTTTCACTTCCCGTTTTCCCTGCTGCAATTGTAAAACTGTTAACACAAGATTAAAAGAAGACTTTGCTGTTAAATAAATATTTACATACAAGCAGTCAAAAACACTCAGCTTACCTCCACCGAAAGGAGCCCAGATCACTCTGCGAATAGTCTTCACCCAGTCTTCCATGTCATTCTGTGCGCTGGCCATGAGAAGGTATGTTTCATGATTGGCGGTCATCCGATCACGATCTCCACCTTGAAGGCACAATACAGTATTTGGTGATACTAGACCCCAGTTTTGTTTTCTCATCTCTTTAGTTTCTCTTTGCCATACATCAGTGCCTGACAGTGACGGGGTGAGTGAACCTTTTACCAGTCCCCTGCCAATGCCACAGCTAAACAGCCTGCTAATTAGTTCACAAGAGAGACCTGGGACAACTCAACTCCTTCAATTGCATCTAAGATGGAGAATACGTTGAGAACAGCTGGTAGAAGCACTTCTGCCACCGGGTGCTCACTGACGAACATGCTGTGTCACCATGACATCCTGCCAACAATGGCAAATCGCATAAATAAGTCCATGTTTGAGTTAAAAGTAAGGAGTATATATTTTGACCACAATTTTCTTTTCTCTTCTCTTCAAAGTCCTGTCGATTGCTGGGGTATGGCGCCCCAAACTCCAGTACTTTAACCAAGTGATTATTCTTCCATTGTGAGCCTAGACAGTAAGCTATTTGACTGCGAAGGCCAGCACAGTTGAAGTCAATCCTCGTCCCACCTGATGTCCATACACTTGCCCTTTCCAGCAGGGGTCATGGAAAAGCAATCAGAAATAGCTGGCTGATTTTTTCCCTCTCCCTAATAATAGAGCACTGATGTAATTTGCATTGCTCACAATTACAGTCCCAGCTGAGGAAGATGAATAATGTGGGGCCAGTGGTTGTTTGACAGAAAACTATTGGGTGCTTGATCTGAGATGTTGTGAAGCATTGCTCATCTCCACCCTTACCTTTCTCCCTCTGTTGCTTCAATCCACCATAAATTACAAATCATTCAGAATGCTGCAGTCTTCATTCTCACCTGGCCCACATTCCCCTCACATCGTCACTTTCCAAGTTCCATTGCCCCCCGCCCCTGCATATTCCACAAAATCGGCTTTCAGATTTTCGTCCTCATCTTAAATTTCCTCCATGACTTTACCTCTCCCAAAATCCATGATCTCCTTCACCCCTGTGTCCCTGCACACTTCTGCCCCTCCACCATCAGAATATTTCTTGCTGCCTTTTCCATCCACTTCACCATTGGCTACTCTTTCAGCCACTAATGGTCCCTGCCCCTGGAACTCCTTCCCTTAGTATCACCCATCCTCTTTCTCTGCCTCCAGAAGCCACAAAAAGACAACTTTTCTTCAGCTCTGCTTCCATCCCCTCCTAATCCTTGGTGCCATTTGTTGTTTACTGCCGAGTAAATTGCTCTGAGACATCTCATTGTATGTAAAGGATGTTACAGAGAGAGATGGCAGTTGTTGTTACTGCGGAAGAGACAAAAGCAGGTCTCAGTGCCTCAGCCCTGTTTACAATCCAGACACATAGAGGTTGGGGGGGAAATTGTTTAGCGCCTGATATATGGTGTCTGATATATTTCAGGCGCTGTTCGGGCATGGGACATCGCGCCTCTAAATTGCTCTTTTTTGTCCATGTTTTACGCCTGAAAAATGGATGAAATGGGGTCCAATATCTCTCCCATTGGAGTAGATCTTGACTTTGTGCAATACTATGCACCGGCTGATAGCAGGTCGAAAGCCCACTTTACATCTCTCCTGATTTCTATTTCCATTGAAGTCAATCTTTGGTCAGTGAAGGTCAATCCCGATCTTTGTCCTCGCTAGCTCGTGGAGTCAGTTTATTTACAGTCATTTTTTTAACATTGAAAGCAATGATTGGGCTTCTTGTCTACTGCTAGAAACCTTTCCTCCATAGCACGATTCAAAAAACAGGAAAATGCATCCAAAATAAACTCAAGAATTATAGAGAGAGAAATGTATCCAACGCAATTTACCTAAAAACGATGATGTTCTTTTAGGTTTGACAAAATGACCCATGCAACTTGCCTTTGATACCTGGTCAGAAGTAGTTCTGGGCAGTACTTTCACTCAGACATCAGAAGATTTGATAAGTCTACTAAAGCCCATCATAAGCAGGCAGCCTGCATGAAAGTTGAAGCCCCACTCAGAATGAGCAGGTCAAAAGGCAGGAGCACAGTCCCAATGGAATATATTAGCAGGAACTGGACAGGAGCAAACAACACCCAATTCCTGGTTGTCAAATGTTGCCAGCAGGACCAAGCAGAAAACTTACCCTAATATATTTGAGCTGACTTCCACACTCAATTATTAGACAAATTGTATGTATGAGGTTTTGAGTTGAAAGCTGTATGTCTGATGCATCAATTTGCACCAAACATATATTAAAAGTGACAAATGCAGCAGATGGGCAAAAAACATCTATGTCGCCTTTTATTTCTTATTCTCTTTCTCTTTTACATTTTCTCTTATCTCTCTTGGAGATCGCTATAAAGGCAGGGCTATCCCAGCATGCATAGTGCCAGTGAAAAAAGTATTGTGTTTCAGCCACCGACAGCCAATTATCAATAAACAAATGCCGTGTGTGTGTGTGGGGGGGTGGGGGGGGGGAGTGAATCTGAGTGTGTACATATGTGGGATGTGTATATCTGTATCTGCATGTGTGTATAAATGTGTTGTGTTTATCTGTGTGTCTGTGTGTGATAGAAATGTGAAATTAGATTATTTTATCAGGTAGCGTTTCACAAGAACACCACCGGTCTAGACATTGTTGTGAAAGCAGAAAGAAACACCAAACGCTCAGGCACGATTAGACAGGTCATTAGAACAGGTCATCTGATCATTTCTTCCTGCACTTTTTCAAAACAGTTACCTTTGAATTTCCCAAGCAAGGAAGATTTGTTAATGCACTTAAACAAGATGGTTATCATTCTTCCTGCTTGAGATTAATTTGGGTCCTTCCCTGCATCGAGCCCTTATTTATACCTTCACTAAAGGGAGAACGGATTCCACTGGGCCCCTAACCAAACACAGAGAATAAACTTGGATCATTAGTTCAGGTAATTTTTTTAAAATGGCTAAAATAAAAATAAAAATCTGCAGGTTTCTGAGGCTGATTTTGGGTTCTTCTACTTGTGTGCTGTGATATGGGTTTCATTCAGGATCTGAAACCTTGAGAATGGTGCAGTGCTGGTCTGATTTGATTTTTTAACGAGAAGATTAAGGAAACTGAGCCAGGATTTTGTAAGGATGGAAATTGTCTAGACTCTCGGTGTGGATCCAAGATGGCTTCCCTCTTGAAGGTCAAGATCTGTTTTTATTTCTAATACATTAAGTGTCAAGTCTTATTTTTTACAGTGAAAGTTATCATGTTTTTTAAAAAAATAAAATAACATATTCTGCCTCATACTGTAAAAATTCTCACTGTACAAACTAGCCAAGCACCCGCCACCTTGAGTTAACTGAAAGCTGCCTCAGCCTTTTCTCTAGGGAAAAAAAAGTCACTGCTCTGAATGACCTTGGAAAATATGTTTACACTTTTACGTCTTTTGTGAAAAATGTAAACAAATATATTTGTAGTTTGTATTTAGTTCGGTTAATAATAGAATTGCTATGGCAGAAAAGATCAAGTCTATTAAAATGCATGTTGACTCATTGGGTTGATTACATATAAATTGTGAAGCAAAGGGCACTAAGTCCCGAGGAGAGATTGACAAAATTAAACTTGTTTACATAGAGAAAAGAAAACAGGGGGAGGAGCAAACATGATCCAGGTCTTTAAAATGCCGAGAGGTATTGCTAATGTAGATGTAAGCAAGATATTTGATGTAGACTGTGAGCACAGAAAAAAAAGACAAGGAGTGGAAATTGGTTGTGACCAGTTTTGGGTTCTGAAACAATGGGCATGGACAGATGACATGATGGAAGCCCGAGGCTGGTCTGAAATTCAGTGGGGTGGTGGTGCAGGGAAGGCAAACAGCAGGAGGCGATTGTGGGCCGGCAGCAAGCCTGCAGGAGTGATGTGGATCCTGGAGAGGCGCTCCTGCTTTTCCTGGCTCCACCACAACCTTAGAAAAAAAACTACCTTTTAATGCAGAACTTTCCTTCAGGATACTAAATGGATGGGCATGATTCTAGGCTGGGGTAGATTATACAATAAAAAGGAAATTCTACTAATATTAGCAATCAGAAATAAAAACAAAAAATGCTAAAAATACATAGCAGGTCTGTAAAGAGTTAAGTTGGGATATGAACATTCGGGTGTGCACCCTTTATTAGTTCTGATGAAGCATTATACACACAATGACCAGAAATTCTGGTCAAACCCTGAATGGAACTGGGGCGAATCAACTCATCGGGGTCTTGAAAATAGGCTAATCCCGGCTCTGCTTGAAATCCGGCCCATATTTTCTGTTCTGCTATTTTCGGGCCTGGGTGGGTCTTCTATATTCATCCCCATGTCAAGAGGGTGTGCCTGCGATTGTTCTCGAGCAACAAATGGAAACCCACCCTTTCCATAGCCCTCAGGGATCTCATGCTAGCCGAGAGCTCGAGGCAAGCGATCACCTCCCCCAAAAGCCTCACTTGTTCTATTGGGAACAGGAGAACCAAAAAGGGAGCTTTTCTGTGAGACGTTCACTCTGCCATTGGAACAGCATGATGCTGTTCCAGCATTTCCACTAGCGATTCAGGACCAGTAACAATGTTGCCCACTTGCAGGCATGGGCAGCCCATCCAGCCATAGAGATGACTCCATCCCCTGAATTTGGGACTGGGCCTCCAGTCTAGGGCTAGGGCAGGTGGGGGCTCCACTCCACTGCAATTACACGGGTGGAGCAAACCCCAGGAACTTCAGGCCTGATATGCCATAAACTGACTTCCGGAGGACACAGACAGACTGGTGAAATGGCAGACACACGGCAGATGCAATTTAATGCGGTTAAGTGTGAGGTGATGTGCATTGAAAAAACAACATGGAGAGGCAGTGTACTCCGGAGAGGCAGTATACTCTAAATAGTACTAATTTGAGAGGCGGGGGTGCGGGGGGTGCAAGAAAAGGGAGACCTGGGAGTGCACATTCACGAATCTTTGAAGGTGGCAGGGCAAATTGAGAAGGCGGGTAAGAAAGCTTATGGGAAACTTGGCTTTATAAATAGAGACATTGAATACAAAAACAAGGAAGTCAGGCTAAACCTTTACAAATCACTGGTTAGGCCTCAGCTGGAGTATTATGGACAATTCCAGACACCACACTTTAGGAGAGATGTCAAGGCCCTGGAGAGGGTAGAGAGGAGATTTACCAGAATGATACCCGGGATGAGGAACTTCGGTTATGTGGAGAGATTGGAGAAGCTGGGATTGTTTTCCTTAAAGCAGAGAAGTTTAGGGGGAGACCCAATAGAGGTATTCAAAATTATGAGGGGTTCTGATAGAGCAAGTAGGGATAAACTGTTTCCTCTGGCAAATGGGCCAGTAACCAAAGGTCATAGATTTAAAATAATTGGTAAAAGGACGAGAGGGGAAATTTGGAAACATTATTTCACACAGTGTGTTATTAAGATCTGGAATGAACCACCTGAAAGGGTGATGGGATCAGATTCCATTGGAACTTTTAAAAGGCAATTCGAAATGTACTTCAAGAGGACTAATTTACCAGGTTATGGGGAAAAAGCTGGGGAGTGGGACTAAATTGAACAGCTTTTTCAAAGAGCTGGCACAAACATGGCAGGCCAAATGGCCTCCTTCTGTGCTGTAGGATTCTATGATGCTATGATTTTAACCTCCCTTTTCTCTTTACAGCTGGTGACTAACCTGAAGTGTGTTTCCAGCATTTGTTTTTATGAGTAAATTATTCGTTCTCTGTGGAAGGACTGAGCTTGTTAGGATAAATGATCTTTGCTTTCTCCTTGTTTTCTCATGTATTGATGTAATTTTATAGTTGGCTATTTTTGGAAGACATCAATAGTCTCATGACTCTCTTGAATAAATCTGCCCACGGCTTCAAAAGGCAAAAGGATTCAATATGTAACTGGAATATCCCTCACAGTGCAGCTTCCTGTCTGACAAGCAGTATTATAAATCAGTATTATTGGTCTTACTACCTTTGCTACTACGCTATGTATATTTTATGAAGAAGAAATCTTTTTACAATATTATGCTGTTTACATAATTACAATCCTGTGGCTTTAAAATGCATTAAAATGCATTAAAATAAAGTTCAAAGCATTGCAATTGGACAATGAAGATGAGATGACTACGAAGAAACCCCTGAACAAACCAGAAGAGATCTTTCCACTTCAACTTTTAAGAATCTAGTTGGCATCTCTTGGATTGGATTGAAAGGATTCAGATTAAGGGGTGGAAGGCCTCAGGCTGTGTGTCCAATAGCGCCCGGGATGCACTACCCACTGGAAGCATCAGATCGCTAAATCAGCCCCTAACCTTCCCTTTCCTGAGATGTTTCACCCGGAGGAAGCAGGTGATTACAATTGCCCTGGTATGTGACCACTTTGACTACTTGCCACCTACTTCGAGCTCTCATCTTCCTTCCTTTATAGCAGATCAGATTCTGGACCCTTTTTACCTTCCTCTGTCCCCTTCCCCACTTCGAGCCTGAAGTTGCCATTTTTCATGTAGAAACCCAGGCAGTGAGGGAGTGAAATTCCAAAGGGCTTTTGCTGTCAAAATTCACCCGTGAGTGTCAATTTAACTGCAATGGGTTTCCCAATTGATTCTAATTCTTTTCATACACGTCGTAAGTGATCAGGAGCAGAAGCAGGGCTGCCTGGCTGCTGATCAAAAGGCAGCCACTTACATTCCCTGATACTTCTGTGCTGGAGGGCCTCTTACTTGAATGGCAATCACTCTAGGAGCCAATGCCATTTACATACTGCGTCATGGAATCTACATACAGGAGATGTAACTGCAGAGATTTCTGGGGGAGTTTGCGATCCCGTTGAGCACAGGCGGAAAAGTGACATCAGAACCTTGGGCACGGGCACCAGTTCCCACCCTTCTCCCCAGCAGAATTTCTCTCGATGGTGACAACCCAGAGCCAGCAGGTTCCGACCCAATTTCCTGTCCCGCTGTTTCCAATACGTTGAATTTTCACTCCAAAAAATAGTGAGCAGCCTTTATGGCTCATCTACTCACTGCTTTAATCAGCTGAGCAGTCGGGGAACTGTTTCAGGTGGACCATCTTTGAGTGGTCTGGTTTATTTGTATTTTACTATTAATCATCATCATCATCATAGGCAGTCCCTCGGAATCGAGGAAGACTTACTTCCACTCCTGAAGTGAGTTCTTTGGGGGCTGAACAGTCCAATACGAGAGCCACAGTCTTTGTCACAGGTAGGACAGATAGTCGTTGAGGGAAGAAACATAGAAACATAGAAAATAGGTGCAGGGGTAGGCCATTCGGCCCTTCGAGCCTGCACCACCATTCAATAAGATCATGGCTGATCATCACGTCAGTACCCCTTTCCTGCTTTCTCTCCATACCCCTTGATCTCTTTAGCCGTAAGGGCCATATCTAACTCCCTCTTGAATATATCCAACAAACTGGCATCAACAACTCTCTGCGGTAGAGAATTCCACAAGTTAACAACTCTGAGTGAAAAAGTTTCTCCTCATCTCAGTCCTAAATGGCTTACCCCTTATCCTTAGACTGTGTCCCCTGGTTCTGGACTTCCCCAACATCGGGAACATTCTTCCTGCATCTAACCTGACCCGTCCCGTCAGAATTTTATATGTTTCTTTGAGATCCCCCATCATCCTTCTAAACTCCAGTGAATACAGGCCCAGTCGATCCAGTCTCTCCTCATATGTCAGTCCTGCTATCCTGGGAATCAATCTGGTGAACCTTTGCTGCACTCCCTCAATAGCAAGAATGTCCTTCCTCAGATTAGGAGAACAAAACTGAATAAAATATTCCAGGTGAGGCCTCACCAAGGCCTTGTACAACTACAGTAAGACCTTCCTGCTCCTATACTCAAATCCCCTTGCTATGAAGGCCAATATACAATTTGCCTTCTTCACTGCCAGCTGCACCAGCATCCCAACTTTCAATGACTGATGTACCATGACACCCAGGTCTCGTTGCACCTCCCCTTTTCCTAATCTGTCACCATTCAGATAATATTCTGCCTTCGTGTTTTGCCCCCAAAGTGGATAACCTCACATTTATCCACATTATACTGCATCTGCCATGCATTTGCCCACTCACCTAACCTGTCCAAGTCACCCTGCAGCCTCTTAGCATCCTCCTCACAGCTCACACCGCCACCCAGCTTAGTGTCATCTGCAAATTTGGAGATATTACACACAATTCCTTCATCTAAATCATTGATGTATATTGTAAATAGCTGGGTCCCAGCACTGAGCCCTGCGGCATCCTACGAGTAACTGTCTGCCATTCTGAAAAGGACCGTTTATCCCGACTCTCTGCCAACCAGTTCTTTATCCACGTCAATACATTACCCCCAATACCATGTGCTTTAATTTTGCACACCAATCTCTTGTGTGAGACCTTGTCAATAGGCTTTTGAAAGTCCAAATACACCACATCCACTGGTTCTCCTCTGTCCACTCTAGTAGTACATCCTCAAAAAATTCTAGAAGATTTGTCAAGCATGATTTCCCTTTCCTAAATCCATGCTGACTTGGACTGACCCTGTCACTGCTTTCCAAATGCACTGCTATTTCATCTTTAATAACTGATTCCAACATTTTCCCCACTACAGGCTAACCAGTTTATAATTCCCAGTTTTCTATCTCCATCCTTTCTTAAGTTACATTAGCTAACCTCCAGTCCATAGGAACTGATCCAGAGTCGATAGATTGTTGGAAAATGATCACCAGTGCATCCACTATTTCTAGGGCCACTTCCTTAAATACTCTGGGATGCAGACTATCAGGCCCTGGGGATTTATCGACCTTCAATCCCATCAATTTCCCGAACACAATTTCTTGACTAATAAGGATTTCCTTCAGTTCCTCCTTCTCACTAGAGCCTCGGTCCCCTAATATTTCCGGAAGGTTATTTGTGTCTTCCTTCGTGAAGACAGAATCAATGTATTTGTTCAACTGGTCTGCCATTTCTTTGTTCCCCATCATAAATTCACCTGATTCTGACTGCAAGGGACCTACGTTTGTCTTCACTAATCTTTTTCTCTTCACACATCTATAGAAGCTTTTGCAGTCAGTTTTTATGTTCCCAGCAAGCTTCCTCTCATACTCTGTTTCCCCCCTCCTAATTAAACCCTTTGTCCTCCTCTACTGAATTCTAAATTTCTCCCAGTCCTCAGGTTTGCTGCTTTCTCTGGCCAATTTATATGCCCCTTCTTTGGATTTAACACTATCCTTAATTTCCCTTGTTAGCCATCTTCCCCGTTTTATTTTTACTCCAGACCAGGATATACATGGATGTTGAAGTTCATCCATGTGACCTTTAAATGTTTGCCATTGCCTATCTACCGTCAACCCTTTAAGTATCGTTTGGCAGTCTATTCCAGCCAATTCACGTCTCATACCATCGAAGTTACTTTTCCCTAAGTTCAGGACCCTAGTCTCTGAATTAACTGTGTCACTATCCATCTTAATAAAGAATTCTACCATATTATGGTTACTCTTCCCCAAGGGGCCTCGCACAACAAGACTGCTAATTAGTCTTTTCTCATTACACATCACCCAGTCTAGGATGGCCAGCCCTCTAGTTGGTTCCTCGACATATTGGTCTCGAAAACCATCCCGAATACACTCCAGGAAATCCTCCTGCACCGTATTTCTACCAGTTTGGTTAGCCCAATCCATATATAGGTTAAAATCGCCCATGATAACTGCTGTACCCTTATTGCATGCATCCCTAATTTCTTGTTTGATGCTGTCCCCAACCTCACTGCTACTGTTTGGTGGTCTGTACACAACTCCCACTAACGTTTTCTGCCCTTTGGCCTTCCGCAGCTCTACCCATACAGATTCCACATCATCCAAGCTCATGTCCTTTCTTACTATTGTGTTAATTTCCTCTTTAACCAGCAATTCTACCCCACCTCCTTTTCCTTTCTGTCTATCCTTCCTGAATGTTGAATACCCTGGATGTTGAGTTCCCAGCCTTGGTCACCCTGGAGCCATGTCTCCGTAATGCCAATTATATCATATTCGTTAATAGCTGCCTGCGCAGTTAATTTGTCCACCTTATTACAAATACTCCTCGCATTGAGGCACAGAGCCTTCAGGCTTGTCTTTTTAACACACTTTGCCCCTGTAGAATTTTGCTGTAATGTGGCCCTTTTTGATTTTTGCTTTGGGTTTCTCTGCCCTCCACTTTTACTTTTCTCCTTTCTATCTTTTGCTTCTGCCCCCATTCTACTTCCCTCTGTCTCCCTGTATAGGTTCCCATCCCTCTGCCATATTAGTTAACCCCTCCCGAACAGCATTAGCAAACACTCCCCCGAGGACATTGGGATGGGTGGGACTGGTTTGCCGCACGCTCTTTCTGCTGCCTGCGCTTAATGGGGCAAGTAAAAGACAATTAATAAAAAATAAAATGAGTATACTTGTGGCAACCACAGGATTCATTCTGTCAATGAACATGCAGTGCACCCTTCAGGCCCAATTTGAGTGATTTTTTTTTTTTAATACTGCAGCAGTTTCAACGTTTGCATTAAATTCAAAATAGGCTGGCAGAGTTCTTCCCACATACTGGAGTGGTCGTAAAATCCAGCTACGGATTTTCAATTGGAGGATCTGGATTTGAGATCCTCCAACACCAAAGTCCAGATTTATCTGAGTACTAGTTTGGTGAAGTGCACTATTTCAGGTTTGACTGCTACTCAGGGCCTCTCATAAAACCATAGGCCTCCCCCTGCCAGGGTTTCCCTCCCCCACAGCCCCGACCACGAAGCCTTCCCAACCGTCTTCCTATGCACTTACCCGACCGCCAGGGACCATACGTTCAGGTTCTCCTGCAGCAGCATCCTGCCGCGCACAATCCCACTCCTGCCATTCAGCCTGCTTGGGCTTCCCGTAGGTTGGGTTGGAAGACTGACGGCCAGCATGCGGATGAGGCACAGGAGTTAAAATCTACCAGGCCAAGCGCTGCAGAGGGACAGATGGTTTGGCACTAGCCTCGGAACCCCACGTGCCATTCCTGCCAGGATTTAAAATCGAAGCTTTGGAAGCTCAAGGACTCCCTTATTACTTTAGCCCTGAAACTCTGTGGGGGTTCTCCTGATCTTCAGTTGTAATTTTGTCTCGCTACTTCTTTGGGCTTCGTTGGTCTCCCACCAGAGTTATGGCGGGAGACTGGTAGAATCCCTGTGTCAATTTAGGCCCGGTGAGGATCTCTTGTACATTTGGAAATTTTAAAAGTTGGCACGTCAGGCAAATAATTAAAATATCCTGACACACAGACTCTGGCCAATAATCCATATAATAATTCGCCAGGGAATCACATTCCAGTTATGTCCCGATAACTCCCAATTAAAGATGCCTGGAGCTGAACTATAAAATGGAATTAAAGGCAAATGAAGTGGCACGAACAGAATTCACGTTCTGACAAAATTTAAATATGGGAGGGAGAAATTGCCCTCTGCCGGAAACGGGGGCGCACCTACTGTTTTTGTTATGTTCTGGCCGCCATGATGAATGTGGCGGCCTATCCAGCGAAATTAAGCTCTTTGTCTTATTTTTTCAAGCGTGATGGAAGTCGATCATAGTGGGGGCAGAAGTGGGGGCGGGATGGAATAGCTGCCGCTGTCAGTCATCAGCGCCGGGCTGGTGACATCATTGTGCTGGCGTATCACCACGTCTCTCCCCTTCAGTTAAAGGGGAGGGCTGCTGCGAACTCTGTTTATTTTAGTTAGGTCCACTGGGGCACCAGGGAGGGTTTTGGCTGGGCCAGCAGCCTGGCACCCAAGAGGGGGTGCCAGGCTGTCTGTTGGCGTCTCGGCCGAACCCAGGGGCATAATTGTAAGACGGACCTGGCATTTGATCGACAATAAAAAATAAAATGGCATTGCCGGCAGCACCACCTCCTCTTTAAGGGCGGCCGTGCCACCGACCAACAAGGAGTGCAGTGACACAAAAAGCTGTCTGGGGCACTGAACGGCGGCCAGAAGACTTTTGGTGGTGAATTTCGCTTCCGGGATGGGACTTTGGCGGTGCACGCTCTGATGACGTACTTAGGAAGCTTCGGCAGCAGCGGAGCAGAAGTGAGGGGAGTGGGGCAGATATGGTCACCACCGGAAAAACACTTGAGGGCAATAGCGTAAACGATGGACATTCCACGGAAAATTGGTGGCCATTCTGCAATGAGCCCTGGCTGCCGCTTTCCGCCGGCCAGAGGACTTCAGGAAAGGGGCAATTTTGGTCCCTATGTGTCTACAGAGCACTGCTGTTTCTTTGCAAGTTAACCTCAGTTCAGTATGTCCCAGAATAAGCTAGTTGATCAATACTTTGTACAAACCATGCTCCTGAAAGATTTGAAAATGCTTCATCAAGTTCACGTTAGAAGCAGCATTCTTATCTATTGATCTAGAGATGGTTAAGTGTAAGCAGAGCAAATGGAGAGATTGTATCGGTAGTTACTGACACCTGGGAGTCCCTGGCCAAAGACCGCCCAAAGCGGAGGAAGTGCATCCGGGAGGGCGCTGAGCACCTTCAGTCTCATCGCCGAGAGCATGCAGAAATCAAGCGCAGGCAGCGGAAAGAGCGTGCGGCAAACCAGTTCCACCCACTCTTTCCCTCAAGGACTATCTGTCCCACCTGTGACAGGGACTGTGGCTTAGGCGACTGTTCAGCCACCTAAGAACTCATTTTAAGAGTGGAAGCAAGTCTTCCTCGATTCCGAGGGACTGCCTATGAGTTAGTGCACTAATCTCCAGCTCAATAGACTACACGCAGAGAAGTCACGGGAAATATAATTCTCACTCCACATACCTCTGTCTTTCAGGCTTTTCAGAAGCTGTGTGTTCTAATCAGTGCAACCAACTGCTCTACCACTGCAGGCTTCAAACAACGACAAAGAACAGCACTATTTTCCCTGCCCCACAAATGTAAATCAACTTACATTCCTGAATAACTGTTACATCTAATGTGTTGCATTATGCATTCTTGATTGCATCTATGATGTTGATCTCCCGCATGACTTTTCCGAGCTCATGCTGTCCATGAGACCCACTTCCTGCTCTATTAACCCTATTCCTACCAAACTGCTGACCACCCAACTTCCACTTCTGGCTCCCATGTTGGCTAACATTGTGAACAGTTCTCTCTCCTCAGGTACTCGACCCCTCCGTCCTTGCAAACTACCGCCCCATCTCCAACCTCCCTTTCCTCTCGAAAGTCCTTGAATGTGTTGTCCCCTCCCAAATCCATGCCTATCTTTCCTGCAATTCCACGTTTGAATTCCTCTAATCCGGTTTCCGCGCCTGCCACAGTACCGAAGCAGCTCTCAAAGTTACAAATTACATCCTTTGTGACTGTGACAAAGGCAAATTATTCCTCCTCGGCTTTCTTGACGTGTCTGCAGCCTTTGATACGGTTGACCACTCTATCCTTCTCCAACACCTCTCCACTGTCATCCAGCTGGGTGGGATTACACTTGCCTGGTTCCATTTGTACCTATCTAATCATAGCCAGAGAATCACCAGCAACTGTTTCTCTTCGCGCCCCCGCACTATTTCCTCGGGTATCTCCCAAGGATCTATCCTTGGTCCCCTCCTATTTCACATCTACATGTTGCCCCTAGGTGACATCATCCGGAAACACAGCATCTAATTCTGCCCTCTTGAGCATCCCTGATTGTAATCGCTCAACCATTGGTAGCCGTGCCTTCTGTTGCATTTCATTTACTTTGCATTCAATTTCCACCCTTCCCTCACCTTCACATGGTCCATCTCCGACTCTCCTCTTCCTCGACTTCTCTCTCTCCATTTCTGGGGATAATCTTTCGAACAGTATCCACTATAAGCCCACTGACGCCCACAGCTACCTGGACTACACTTCCTCCCATCCCGCATCCTGTAAGGACTCCATTCCATTCTCCCAGTTTCTCCGTCTCTGTCGCATCTGCTCTGACGACGCCTTTCACACTAGTGCCTCTGACATGTCTTCCTTTTTCCTCAATCGAGGATTCCCCTCCAACGTGGTCAACATGACCCTCAACCATGCCCGTTCTATTTCCCACAACTCTACTCTCACCCCTTCCCCTCACTCTCAGAACCATGACAGGGTTCTCCTTGTCCTCACCTTTCACCCCACCAGCCTCCACATTCAACGGATCATCCTCCGCCATTTCCGCTACCTTCAGCGTGATCCCATCACCAAACACATCTTCCCCTCCCCTCCCCTCTCAGCATTTCGAGTGGACCGCTCCCTCCGTGACACCCTGGTCCATTCCGCAGTCACCCCCAGCAGCCTCTCCCCTTTCCACGGCACCTTCCCATGCAAGCGCAGGAGATGCAACACCTGCCCTTTTACATCCTCCCTTCCCACTATCCAGGGCCCCAAATAATCCTTCCAGGTAAAACAGCGATTTACTTGTACTTCTTTCAATTTAGTATACTGTATTCACTGCTCACGATGTGGTCTCCACTACATTGGGAAGACCAAGCGTAAATTGGGTGACCGCTTTACTGAACACCTCCGTTCAGTCCGTAAGTGTGACCCTGAGCTTCTGGTCGCCTGTCACTTTAATTTTCCACTCCATTCCCACTCTGATATCTCCATCCTTGGACTTCTCCACTGTTCCAATGAAGCTCAACGCAAGCTCAAGGAACAACACCTCATCTTTCGTTTAGGCACATTACAGTCTTCTGGACTCAACATTGATTTCAACAATTTCAGAGCATAACCTCTGGTCATCTTTGGCTCCCTTTCCCTCCCCCCGATCTTATGTTTTTTTCTTCTTTCTTCTCTTTTTCCTTTTTTTCTCTTTGTCTCTAATGGCACCCTATCCAGATTAACCTTTTTCTGACCTCGCATCGTTACCATTTCAATTCGGCCCATCATCCCTTTTGTCTCTCCAATCTCTCCTGCATTCCACCCTATCACTTTTGTTCTTTTTTCCCTCCCCCTATCAGTACTTAAGAATGTGCTCTTTTCGAATATTCGACAGTTCTGACGAAGGGCCGTTGACTTGAAACGTTAACTCTGTTTTTCGCTCCACAGATGCTGCCTGACCCGCTGAGATTTCCAGCATTCTCGGTTTTTATTTCAGATTCCAGCATCCGCAGTATTTTGCTTTTGTGTTAAAATAACCTTTTTGTTTTATGTCCAAATATACATATTTGCACAAGAAACGTTTGGGGAGACAGTACTGAGCCACAAGAAAAATCACAGTGGGAGAGTATTCCTGTGATCGTTAAGTGTGGCAAAACCTTAAATGAGTTTATAAAAGTGTCCTCTGCAATTTAAGCAAAATTGCAAAAATGCTATGAAAGAGCAACAGAGTAAACATTCACAAGAGTAATAGCGCTGACAGAAAAGTGTGACCCAAAGTGGGACAACAGGAAGTAAATTTTGAAGGCAGATGGCTTGCACACTGCAGACGATTTTTTAATAACGTAGCAATTATAAACAGGGTGAGCCAGAGGTGGTCATGTGATCAACTGTCACATGATCAAGTGCCATCTGATCAAACCTCCAGAAATACAGGTAAGCAGAGTCGGCAACCCTGACCTCTGTAGCTGGGAACATTTTTTATCAACCTCTTCTGTCCTTTAGTGTCTCTTGCCGCCCCGTTGGAAGATGGTCTTTGTAGCATTACCTCATTCTCCTCTTCCACAGCAGTGCGCTCCCTCTTTGCAGCAGGAATCTTGCTGGGAGCCAAACAAGCTGCAACCCTGGAAAAATAGCGGGGTTATGGCGAGGTGTAGCAACAGACGGAGCTCTCATGCCCCTCCACTATTCTGCCCCAAAGAGGAGAATCCTGCCCATAGACTAAGATGGTCCCAGATTTGATCCGTGGCCTGTGCTGAGTCAGCTGATCTCAATTAGGGTGCAGGTAGATTTGTCTAATTATTTTTAGCATCCTGAGTAAGGCGGGGAAAATTGGCCAGGATTCGCCACTCCTGATCAGTCTCCAGTAACCCATGTTTAAAGTGTGGATGTTGCATTAGGATCAGGCTTGCTTCTGATACCTTCCATGTGCAAACAGATAAAGAATAACCACTTGGTAAGGTACTGTATGGTGCCTGGTTACTGTTGAACTGTATCCCAGCCAGGGATCAATAGCATCAGGAGGGGAGGAGGAGAAATTGACAAAAAAAGGAATGGGTGAGAAAAAATTAAGTTAAACCGAACAGCTATTCATCACTTACTGAACTTTGGTTATTGCAGTCGGTCCTCTTATGGAAACTCTATAGGTTGCCCAGTGGTACCTCGGTACAACAGGGCCAATTGTCTGAATTCACACTGTCGGCAGAAGGCCTCGTCCACTAACCACATGGAGTAAGAAAGTGCTGCCGTCGATTATCCGCCCATTGAAATGAATGGTGAGGTTCCCTGCTGCCAGAGCAAACTCGGGGAATTGGCCCGAACATTTCTAAGTCTTACTGTGCTCCAAGTAACCAATGGATTTCTACATAGTCTGCCCTTGTAACAGTTGATTCTGTCTCCATCCTCTTGTTATGCTGCCTAATATACAGCTGGAGGGGAGGGAGGCGAGGTGTAGAGGGGAGAAATCAAGTGCTTTGTAAATCAGGGATCTTATTGTGAATTCAGTGCTTCTGAAGGGTCCCACCTGAAATGTCAAACTGCCCTGCATTTCCATCATCTGTTTTTGCTATGCCATGATAATGTATTAACTGATGTTAACAGGATTTATTTTCTTGACTATAGTACTATCAGGAATCCAGTGTAATGCCCCATATTATGTGTTATGGCAGATTGGAAATGATACAATGTGCAATTTACAGCTAATATCTCAGCCTGTTATCTGACAGCTTACTGTGTTTTGTAATGAATTCATTACAGATTGAAAAGGGGAGGTGGATTCTGCTCTGTCTATCTCTCTGTCCTAAAATATCCAATTAATTTCCTCCACAGACAATATTTCTTTCATGTGTGCAAGGTCAGCTGTCTACAGTAATGGTGCATGATCGACAGCTGATAGTTCCCACTGAGCTGATCAAGGATTATAGGGAATTTGTAATTGTAATGCTGCTCCTCTTTGAGGGAATGGAGCTTTTCTTTCACGTGCTCCTGCTGGGCAAATATCTAAACTTCCGCAATAACATAATAAAAAGTTGCAAATGAAGGATGATTACTTTTTAATGCATTCTGATGAAAACCTGTGTGTCTATAATTCACCTGGAGCCAGCAATGCTGGGTTGGAATGTTAATGTGATATCTATGGGCAAAGATTCATTGGATGTGAACTTTGAGTGAAGCTAATATAAAGTTGTTCAGTTGCACTTTGTTGTTGAGATCTAACAGCAACTTACAGCCCCATCCTTTATACAGTTTGCTGTTGTAATCCCTTTTCCACATCAGATTCTATTTGATTGTAATTACATCATTATCTTCGCACAAATCTGTCCATTCGAAACACGTTCAAACACTGACAATAGAATATTCCATCAATTATAAATGAGAAATTAAAAGACAAGCCATCATGTCTAGTTTAATAAATATAAATAAGTTCGGTCCGTGTTTTGAGCTGGTAAACTCTCTGGAGATTAACCCTTTAATCTCACTGAGCTAAAGCATGAGGCCCAGGAGATTTTAACTCCTGGACTTCATTTGCCAACACTGACTCCCACTAGAAGCCGGCGGTAATGATGTCATTGCCGTTGTGTGGGAGTCAAAATTACTGGAGAGTCAGGGCACAGCAAAGTAAGTACATATGGAGGGGGAGCGATAGGATGGCATGTTTGCGAGCAGGGGTTGTTGGGTGGGGGGGGGGAGGGGGGCAGAGGTGGTGTGGGGAGGCCCAGGGAAGGGAAGTCCACAAGGAGCTTTGAAAAACCATTTTTTAACCATCTGTCTAGGCCTCCTGTGACCAGGATTCTAGCTGGCAGGTCTGGGATGCTACGACCCTTAGTCAGACCCACGGTTAAAATGTCTTGCATGACTTGGTGATGTCATCGGGACACGGCACTACTATTTAAATTAGGCCCCACTCCTCTGGGGTGGGTGACCTTCCTGTGCTTGAATACAGGCAAATAAAAATGGTGGGGGCTGTGAATGAGGTAGAAACACAGAGTGAATCCCCCCCCCCTCCCAACCCCTGTCATTGTCTTGATGCCTCAACTGCACCATTCCCACCAGCCTTGGGGGAGGGGGTGGTTAAAAGCAGCCGTATCGTGTCACGTGCAGAGTGAGATAATCTCAATCTATATTTATCCCTTCAAATCCAATCCCAGCCAGATAAATTATTCAGCTGTATTTTGGAGAAACTAATCAACAAAGCATTAAATGTTTTTGCTGTGAATCTGGTCCATATATTGGCTATTCTGTGGCAGCAGAAATATTCTCAGCTCAACAAACATAGAAAATAGGTGCAGGAGTAGGCCATTCAGCCCTTCGAGCCTGCACCACCGTTCAATATGATCATGGCTGATCATTTTTGCAACTTCAGTACCCCATTCCTGCTTTCTCTCCATACCCCTTGATCCCTTTAGCCGTAAGAGCCACATCTAACTCCCTTTTGAATATATCTAACAAACTGGCCTCAACAACTTTCTGTGGTAGAGAATTCCACAGGCTCACAATTCTCTGAGTGAAGAAGTTTCTCCTCATCTCAGTCCTAAATGGCTTACCCCTTATCCTTAGACTGTGACCCTGGTTTTGGACTTCCCCAACATTGAGAACATTCTTCCTGAATCTAACCTGTCCAATCCCGTCAGAATTTTATATGTTTCTATGAGATCCCCTCTCATTCTTCTAAATTCCACTGAATATAAGCCTAGTCAATCCAGTCTTTCTTCATATGTCAGTCCTGCCATCCCAGGAATCAGTCTGGTGAACCTTTGCTGCATTCCCTCAATAGCTAGAATGTCCTTCCTCAGATTAGGAGACAAAACTATACACAATATTCAAAGTGTGGCCTCACCAAGGCCCTGTACAACAGCAGTAAGATCTCCCTGCTCCTATACTCAAATCCTCTTGCTATGAAGGCCAATATGCCATTTGCCTTCTTCATCACCTGCTGTACCTGCATGCCAACTTTCAATGACTGATGTACCATGACACCAAGGTCTCGTTGCACCTCCCCTTTTCCTAATCTGTCACTATTCAGATAATATTCTGCCTTCCTGTTTTTGCCACCAAAGTGGATAACCTCACATTTATCTACATTATAGCGCATCTGCCATGCATTTGCCCACTCACCTAACCTGTTCAAGTCACCCTGCAGCCTCTTAGCATCCTCCTCACAGCTCACACTGCCACCCAGCATAGTGTCATCTGCAAACTTGGAGATATTATATTCAATTCCTTCATCTAAATCATTAATGTATATTGTAAATAGCTGGAGTGCCAGCACTGAACCTTGCGGTATCCCACGAGTCACTGCCTGCCATTCTGAAAAGGACCCATTTATTCCTACTTTTTGCTTCCTATCTGCCAACCAGTTCTCTTTCCATGGGTCAATACATTACCCTCAATACCATGTGCTTTAATTTTGCACACTAATCTCTTGTGTGGGACCTTGTCAAAAACCTTTTGAAAGTCCAAATACACCACATCTACTGGTTCTCCCTTGTCCACTCTACTAGATACATCCTCAAAAAATTCTAGATTTGTCAAGCATGATTTCCCTTTCATAATTCCATGCTGACTTGGACCGATCCTGTCAGTGCTTTCCAAATGCGCTGCTATTACATCTTTAATAATTGATTCCAACATTTTCCTCACTACCGATGTCAGGCTAACCAGTCTATAATTCCCGGTTTTCTCTCTCCCTCCTTTTTTAAAAAGTGGAGTTACATTAGCTACCCTCCAATCCATAGGAACTGATCCAGAGTTTATAGAATGTTGGAAAATGACCACCAATGCATCCATTATTTCCAGGGCCACTTCCTTAATTACTCTGGGATGCAGACTATCAGGCCCTGGGGATTTATCGGCCTTCAATCCCATCAATTTTCCCAACACAATTTCCTGACAATAAGGATTACCTTCAGTTCCTCCTTCTCGCTAGACCCTCGGTCCCCTAGTATTTCCGGAAGGTTATTTGTGTCTTCCTTAGTGAAGACAGAACCAAAGTATTTGTTCAATTGGTCTACCATTTCTTTGTTCACCATTATAAATTCACTTGAATCTGACTGCAAGGGACCTACATTTGTCTTTACTAATCTTTTTCTCTTCACATATCTATAGAAGCTTTTGCAGTCAGTTTTTATGTTCCCTGCAAGCTTACTCTCATACTCTATTTTCCCCTTCCTAATTAAACGCTTTGTCCTCCTCTACTGAATTCTAAGTTTCTCCCAGTCCTCAGGTTTGCTGCTTTTTCTGACCAATTTATATGCCTCTTCCTTGGATTTAACACTATCCCTAATTTCCCTTGTTAGCCACGGTTGAGCCACCTTCCGTGTTTTATTTTTACAATGCCAGACAGGCCTCATTGAGTACTTACCCATTTGGAATAGAAACATAGAAAATAGGTGCAGGATCAGGCCATTCAGCCCTTCTAGCCTGCACCGCCATTCAATGAGTTCATGGCTGAACATGAAACTTCAGTACCCCCTTCCTGCTTTCTCGCCATACCCCTTGATCCCCTGAGTAATAAGGACTTCATCTAACTCCCTTTTGAATATATTTAGTGAATTGGCCTCAACTACTTTCGGTGGTAGAGAATTCCACAGGTTCACCACTCTCTGGGTGAAGAAGTTTCTCCTCATCTCGGTCCTAAATGGCTTACCCCTTATCCTTCGACTGTGACCCCTGGTTCTGGACTTCCCCAACATTGGGAACATTCTTCCTGCATCGAACCTGTCTAAACCCGTCAGAATTTTAAACGTTTCTATGAGGTCCCCTCTCATTCTTCTGAACTCCAGTGAATACAAGCCCAGTTGATCCAGTCTTTCTTGATAGGTCAGTCCCACCATCCCGGGAATCAGTCTGGTGAATCTTCGCTGCACTCCCTCAATAGCAAGAATGTCCTTCCTCAAGTTAGGAGACCAAAACTGTACACAATACTCAAGGTGTGGCCTCACCAAGGCCCTGTACAACTGTAGCAACACCTCCCTGCCCCTGTACTCAAATCCCCTCGCTATGAAGGCCAACATGCCATTTGCTTTCTTAACCGCCTGCTGTACCTGCATGCCAACCTTCAATGACTGATGTACCATGACACCCAGGTCTCGTTGCACCTTCCCTTTTCCAAATCTGTCACCATTCAGATAATAGTCTGTCTCTCTGTTTTTACCACCAAAGTGGATAACCTCACATTTATCCACATTATACTTCATCTGCCATTCATTTGCCCACTCACCTAACCTATGCAAGTCACTCTGCAGCCTCATAGCATCCTCCTCGCAGCTCACACTGCCACCCAACTTAGTGTCATCCACAAATTTGGAGATACTACATTTGATCCCCTCGTCTAAATCATTAATGTACAATGTAAACAGCTGGGGCCCCAGCACAGAACCTTGCGGTACCCCACTAGTCACTGCCTGCCATTCTGAAAAGTCCCCATTTACTCCTACTCTTTGCTTCCTGTCTGACAACCAGTTCTCAATCCATGTCAGCACACTACCCCCAATCCCATGTGCTTTAACTTTGCACATTAATCTCTTGTGTGGGACCTTGTCGAAAGCCTTCTGAAAGTCCAAATATACCACATCAACTGGTTCTCCTTTGTCCACTTTACTGGAAACATCCTCAAAAAATTCCAGAAGATTTGTCAAGCATGATTTCCCTTTCACAAATCCATGCTGACTTGGACCTATCATGTCACAATTTTCCAAATGCGCTGCTATGACATCCTTAATAATTGATTCCATCATTTTACCCACTACTGAGGTCAGGCTGACCGGTCTATAATTCCCTGTTTTCTCTCTCCCTCCTTTTTTAAAAAGTGGGGTTACATTGGCTACCCTCCACTCGATAGGAACTGATCCAGAGTCAATGGAATGTTGGAAAATGACTGTCAATGCATCCGCTATTTCCAAGGCCACCTCCTTAAGTACTCTGGGATGCAGTCCATCAGGCCCTGGGGATTTATCGGCCTTCAATCCCATCAATTTCCCCAACACAATTTCCTGATTAATAAAGATTTCCCTCAGTTCCTCCTCCTTACTAGACCCTCTGACCCCTTTTATATCCGGAAGGTTGTTTGTGTCCTCCTTAGTGAATACCGAACCAAAGTACTTGTTCAATTGGTCTGCCATTTCTTTGTTCCTCGTTATGACTTCCCCTGATTCTGACTGCAGGGGACCTACGTTCGTCTTTACTAACCTTTTTCTCTTTACATACCTATAGAAACTTTTGCAATCTGCCTCTATGTTCCCTGCAAGCTTCTTCTCGTACTCCATTTTCCCTGCCCTAATCAAACCCTTTGTCCTCCTCTGCTGAGTTCTAAATTTCTCCCAGTCCCCGGGTTCGCTGCTATTTCTGGTCAATTTGTATGCCACTTCCTTGGCTTTAATACTACCCCTGATTTCCCTAGATAGCCACGGTTGAGCCACCTTCCCTTTTTTATTTTTACGCCAGACAGGAATGTACAATTGTTGTAATTCATCCATGCAGTCTCTAAATGTCTGCCATTGCCCATCCACAGTCAACCCCTTAAGTATCATTCGCCAATCTATCCTAGCCAATTCACGCCTCATACCTTCAAAGTTACCCTTCTTTAAGTTCTGGACCATGGTCTCTGAATTAACTGTTTCATTCTCCATCCTAATGCAGAATTCCACCATATTATGGTCACTCTTCCCCAAGGGGCCTCGCACAATGAGATTGCTAATTAATCCTCTCTCATTACACAACACCCAGTCTAAGATGGCCTCCCCCCTCGTTGGTTCCTCGACATATTGGTCTCGAAAACCATCCCTTATGCACTCCAGGAAATCCTCCTCCACCGTATTGCTTCCAGTTTGGCTAGCCCAATCTATGTGCATATTAAAGTCACCCATTATAACTGCTGCACATTTATTGCATGCACCCCTAATTTCTTGTTTGATGCCCTCCCCACTACTACTGTTTGGAGGTCTGTACACAACTCCCACTAACGTTTTTTGCCCTTTGGTGTTCTGCAGCTCTACCCATATAGATTCCACATCATCCAAGCTACTGTCTTTCCTAACTATTGCATTAATCTCCTCTTTAACCGGCAATGCTACCCCACCTCCTTTTCCTTTTATTCTATCCTTCCTGAATGTTGAATACCCCTGGATGTTGAGTTCCCAGCCCTGATCATCCTGGAGCCAAGTCTCCGTAATCCCAATCACATCATATTTGTTAACATCTATTTGCACAGTTAATTCATCCACCTTATTGCGGATACTCCTTGCATTAAGACACAAAGCCTTCAGGCTTGTTTTTTTAACACCCTTTGTCCTTTTAGAATTTTGCTGTACAGTGGCCCTTTTTGTTCTTTGCCTTGGGTTTCTCTGCCCTCCACTTTTCCTCATCTCCTTTCTGTCTTTTGCTTTTGCCTCCTTTTTGTCTCCCTCTGTCTCCCTGCATTGGTTCCCATCCCCCTGCCATATTAGTTTAACTCCTCCCCAACAGCACTAGCAAACACTCCCCCTAGGACATTGGTTCCGGTCCTGCCCAGGTGCAGACCGTCCGGTTTGTACTGGTCCCACCTCCCCCAGAACCGGTTCCAATGCCCCAGGAATTTGAATCCCTCCCTGCTGCACCACTGCTCAAGCCACGTATTCATCTGCGCTATCCTGCGATTCCTACTCTGACTATCTGCGTCTTCTAGTTCTGCTTTTACAGATCAGTTCACAGAAGCTTTGATTTTACTCCTAACTCTTGCTCCCTGAAGGCACTTATTCGTGGTGGATACTGGTTCCCAGCAGTTATCAAGAACCAGTGAATCAGGAGCGGAGCTGGTCCAAGCATTATTCTTCATGGGAACTTAACAAAGCCAATGAGCAACAGGCAATGTGACTGGGAGCGAGCGGACCTAGATCCTTTTTCACCACATATATAGCTGAGCTTTTCCCGTGCACAGCAAAGAGGAAAATCTACCCTCATGTTCTGATTGGACGGGATCATGGATGAATTTTTGTGGCAAGTGGAAGTCCTACCATGCTGGAGATTCACCACCAGTTTATCAACTGTGGAAAATCGGAGATATGATTTTCACATTGACATAAAACCATGAAATCAAAAATTGAGATGCAGGAAGTAAGGTAATGTCAACAGGAAATATGTGCCATAGGCAAGACAGACTACTCACACATTGGCTCTTTCCAGCAAAGGTCATTGAATATTCCCCAAAATGTAAGAACCCAGACCAAATTTTTTACCACCTACCGATACTGAGGCCATTTGCTGAGCCCTTGTTATCAGATATTTCATTATGCTGTGATGAAAGGAAAGGAAGTTTGCAAACATTTTTATGGAGATTTTTTTAACCATCTATGATTATCATTAAAGGCGAAGGAGGGTCAAGGCATCTTTTAATGGAGCAGAAGTTGCACTTTAGGCCTGGCCTGGGAGCTGAAATGGAGCAACCCAATCACGAGAAACACATTAATGGTAAAGTGGACACCATATTCATCTGCATTCCTCAACAGATTCTGGATTGGCTCCCAGACCAGTCATGAGTGGCAATCCCTATTAAAAACAATAGAGGCACACTGGGATGCAATATCTCTCCATCTGCAATGTTGCTGGATTGGTCTACATTAGAAGGAAGAGAGCTACAGTTGGGACAAGAAATGTGCTTACTGTAATATACAGCTCCACCTACTGCTCCACATGGTGGACTACTGCTCCACCATGTGGACTACTGTGGTAATGCAACTGCTGCTGTAAATACAATAAAAGTCACATGATGTATTGGAGCCATCTTGTAAAATGTGTTTGTTAGTGATGTCATAAGAAAATGTCACATTTAGTGACATAGGATGGAGCTTCTGGATTCTCGAGCTGAAATTTGTGTTGGTGGATGTTCCTTCCAACCAACAGAATGACTTTGAGAGGTTCTTTGTTTTGCAGTACAGCTAAACTCCAAGGTAAATTTCAAACACACTGTTGACATTTCCAGAGTCCAGTTGGCTGCGCCTATGGGAATAATAAGGCGCTTGGGTGAGTTCCATTGCGACCGAGACACGTTTGGAGCACATGTGGAGCAGCTGGAAATATTTTTCACCGCAAATCGTATCGCCAAAGTCCCCGATGAAGAAAACCTTAACCGTGTGGTGTTAGAAAGAAAATAGGCTATTTTCCTGACTACAGCAGGCCCTGAGCTGTATGAAACCCTTAAAAATGTGCTTGTTCCCTCCCTTCAAGCCAAAGGGAATGCCACTGACGGGGATTCTAACCAAGTTAGAACAGCACTACAGTCCTGAGCCTCTGGAAATTGCTGAAAGTTATCGTTTTGGAACACAAAATCAGTTGAATGATGAGAGTATCAGTGCGTTCATTGTAGCTTTAAAACAGTGAATCAGAAGGTTAGAGTGAAGAACCATCACCATGGTTAGAGTGAAGAACCATCACTGTGATTTGTAATTATTATCCCCGAAATTGTGAGACTTTGCTCAATGGAAGTGCAAATGAAAGAACTGGATGCCAACGTCAGTGCGCTCAATTTGTGGTGATCCTGAACTTCCAGTCATTCCTTTAAACTAGGCTACTGTATTTTGCCACCAGGACCATCATGCATTGGATCCTGGCTGTGCCTGCAGGGCTCCCAACTCACCTTGCCCCATAATGCAAGACCACTTAGTTGAAATATTTTGATAATATTCCCAGGCACAGCACATCATTGTGTGAGCAAACTTTATATGGCAATAGCACAAAAGACCTGCTCTATGGGATGCTGCACACATCAGCCGGTGAGAACACCACAGATCTCAGAACTCAACAATGCGAGGCAGCCGTGCTTGATATGTTGTGGTGTTTTGGGCACCAAGTCCTGCCTTATGTATCACAGATGTCAATGTGACATAACTCCTACATAAGGTTGCTAACACTCTTCTCTGTATCCCCTCTCCCTACATGCAGGTGAGCAATTGCCTATGACTGGCCGCTCCATGAGTTGCAGATTTAGCCCCCATTAAACAATTATGTGGAATGCACCTCACGAAAGCTGACTGTGGGTTAAGGTTATCCTTATGTCTTAAAATGTAAAAAATAACTATAGGGAGATCACACAACTGGCTTTGAAGTATCACATCTTATGTGTTTAGTCTGTAGGCCTGAACAAGCACAGTCTTTTTTCAATGATCTTCAAACCACTCCTCCTCATTCATGCTAAGACCTGGGTCTAGGATTAGTGCCTTAAATCTCTATTAGAAATACTGCCCAGAGTGATACCACAAACTTCACCCCAGAAAATACAGGTCTATCAATTAATCTTAAAGTACATTTTGAAAGTATTTTAAAATGCAGTCATGCAAACACAAAGCAGGTAGGGAGTACACAGGTGTTGGGAACAGAAAACTGCATGTAAGTGAAATTTAATGGGATGAGGACAATTAAAGTGAAGTGGTATTCTGTCTGGATCGCTGTCAGTGGCACATCGATTGCCTCAGTCAGACGATGAATGCAGGCCATTCTATGCTCCTAAGTATTAGGTTGTCCCATAGAGGTGTGGTCACACAGATGTTAGGGTATACCCAGTATTATGCAATCCCTTGGGTCGTTCATTTATTAAAAGTAGGTGTAGAAATGCTGTCATTTTCCTCACATCGAATCCACAAACTGCAGTCTCATGTCTTATAGCTGGGTTTGGACTTTTCAAATATTATCTGGTCCCTGTCCTGGACCAGCAAACATTCACATTGTGCCTTTGTTAGCCTCTAATATCATCCTATAGTGTTTTACTCTGTGGAGCACTTCCTGACTCACAGGGCTGTGGATGGTCATCTGGCTGGGTCTGCCCCTCGCCGACTGGCTGATGGGAGGAATCTGAATAGCGAGGGGATTTGAGTACAGGGGCAGGGAGGTGTTGCTACAGTTGTACAGGGCTTTGGTGAGGCCACACCTGGAGTATTGTGTACAGTTTTGGTCTCCTAACTTGAGGAAGGACATTCTTGATATTGAGGGAGTGCAGCGAAGGTTCACCAGACTGATTTCCGGGATGGCGGGACTGGCCTAACAAGAAAGACTGGATTAACTGGGCTTGTATTCACTGGAGTTCAGAAGAATGAGAGGGGACCTCATAGAAAGGTTTAAAATTCTGACGGGTTTAGACAGGTTAGATGCAGGAAGAATGTTCCCAATGTTGGAGAAGTCCAGAACCAGGGGTCACAGTCTAAGGATAAGGGGTAAGCCATTTAGGACCGAGATGAGGAGAAACTTCTTCACCCAGAGAGTGGTGAACCTGTGGAATTCTCTACTACAGAAAGTTGTTGGGGCCATTTCACTAAATATATTCAAAAAGGAGTTAGATGAAGTCCTTACTACTAGGGGATCAAGGAGTATGGCGAGAAAGCAGGAAGGGGGTACTGAAGTGCATGTTCAGCCATGAACTCATTGAATGGCGGTGCAGGCTAGAAGGGCCGAATGGCCTACTCCTGCACCTATTTTCTATGTTTCTATTGCTGGATCAAAATCCTGGAACCGGCTCCCTAACAGCACGATGGAAGTACCTTCACCTCACGGACTGCAGCGGTTCAAGAAGGCAGCTCAGCAACACCTTCCCAAGGGCAATTCAGGATGGGCAATAAATGCTGGCCTTGCCAGCGATGCCCACATCCCATGAAAGAATAAAGAAAAAAGGTATCCTACAGCGGTGAACAGTTCCACCGTCCTCAACCCCACCCATCCTCAACACCACCTCCATTCATCAGCCATTAAATAGGGGTTTGAGTGATCTTATACTGCATCTGTTGGCCACAGACTCCATCTTCTAATTCCACATTAATTGTAAAAGTCACTGGCTTTAAAAGACATTTTTTTATCCAACTAACCTTTGCCAAGGCCGAGAGATACATTAAAAATATAGCAGCTTTGGTAAATATGCCAACATTTTTATCTTCAAATGCAGCCACATCTTTAAGTGGCCTCATCTTTTTAAGTTTACCCATCACCCTTGGTGCCATCATCTGGACTGTGTGCATACTTAAGAGCTGCTTATATGCCATTTCCTGCTCCCTCTGGCAAATAGCCATCTCTTGTACCCAGATCGCCTGGCAACAAACTTATCCTGCTAAATCAGACATGCTCAGCAACAACTGTCAGGTCAGTGATAACAATGCACTGACCGATAAATAGGTTTCAATATTAAGACTCAAAGCCTAACAAAAGTGGGAGAAAGCACTGGGTGAATATATAGGTCCTGAGTTTACTCCAGGGATCCACTGGCCTCCCACCGTAACCCTGGCAGGAGTCTGGCACAATCCATCACAAAAAGGCCTGATTCCATACAACTCCGGTAATTCCCAGTTGACCTTGTAAGGGGTGGAGCCTCTGCATGCCCCATACAAGGTCAATGCCTCTTAGGGAGCCGAGCCAGGCTGGGATGTTCATCCAACCCCAGCTCAGAAGGCACTCGGTATATTACTGCAGGCCACTACACTGAGGAATGAGGCATACCGGCTTCCAAATGAGAGCAAGTGAGCCTCACTGGGAAGGGCAGGTGAGAACAGTATCCTGGATCCCCGGAAAATGGAGAAACATTTGTGGTGCGGGGGGGCAAAGGAGAAATGGTCGAGGTTTTGAGGGGTGAGGAGGTTACCTGGGCACCTCCCCCTCGCCCCCCACCCAATTGCAGGCAGAGAACCAGATTTTCCAGCCATGTTGGCAGGAAGGCACTGGACATGGGCCCACTGGCCCCATACAAATGAGGTGCCTCCTGCTTATGCCACTGGAGGGCACCATGGGGGGTCATTGCCTGGTGGTTTTAAGGGCATGAAATTTTCTGGTGGCTCTGGGCTCTTCTCCCAAACATCCAGTAAACAAAACTGTGTCAGACAGTTTATCATGATGATGTTAACCCCTCAACAAGGGACACATTGCAACACTGCAAAAAAAAAACATAGTTTCAAATGCCTTTCTTGCACTTTACTAGTTACGTATTAATAAGCAGGAAGCAACAATCCATGCTCTGTGGGAGAGTGGATAAATAGAGAGCTATAGCATAGGACTGACTGCCTCTGAGATTTGAATTTGGCTTTATAAAAGTGTTATGTATGTAAACTTTACTAGTGTGTAAGACTTGCCACCAGGGGGCGCACCTGTTGGAGACCAAGGGTCACCTGCACATCCTGGGCAAGCAGGTATAAAAGGCAGTCTATCATTCTGCTTCCTCACTCTGGAGTTACATTAACGAGACCAAGGTCACAACAGTTTGAGCTTGCAGTATACTGTCTTGTGGAGTTATTCTGAACATAACAATTGGTGACGAGTAGCAGATCACAAACTTTCACGCGGTTATGGCTGCCATTGGTACTCTTGAGAGATTTGTTGAGGGTGATGGTTGGGAAGCCTTCTTTGAGCGTCTTGACCAGCACTTCATGACCAACGAGCTGGATACGGAAGATACCGCGGTGTGGGTCCACGATATATGGTCTCGTCAAAAATCTGCTAGCATCGATGAAACCAACAGACAAAACATATGCAGAGTTGTGCATGCTGGTTCGGGAACACCTCAAGCCGAAGGAGAGCATCTTACTGGCCAGGTATCGCTTTTACATGCACTATTGCTCCGAAGGCCAGAATGTGGCGAGCTATGTCGCTGATCTAAGAAGCCTTGCGGGACCGTGTGAATTTGTTGGATTTTTTCGTGCTTGGAATCGGCCACGAGGTCATTCTTCGCAAACTGCTGTCTGCCGAATCCCCAGATCTGAGCAAGGCTATCACGATAGCCCAGATTTCATGTCCACGAACGATAACACTAAACAGATATCTTTGCAGCATCGAAGCTCACCGGCAAATACTGTGCATAAAATAATGCCTTCAGCAGGCAGAACTGTACATGACAGGGCCTATACGCCTGTAGAGGCCTAGGATGACTTAGAATCCACTGTGGTGCGTGACTGCGAATCCATTAACACCATGTTGGCGCTGCAGGGGCAATCATAGAGCCCATCAATGTCAATTTAAGCACTACGTGTGCAAGGGCTGTGGAACAATGGGGCACCTACAGTGAATGTGCACACGTATGCGACTCACCACGTGTCAGAGTCGGCAGAAGATGACCGATCCGGCGCAGATCACGCTGAACGAGTAAGAGAGGCAACTCAACCCGAGGCTGAAGAGGAAGTGTATGGGGTACACACCTTCATCACCAAAAGCCCTCCGATAATGTTGAAAGTCAAATTTAACGGCATTCCAATTTCCATGGAATTGGACACGGGGGCGAGTCAGTCAATTATGAGCCAGAAGGCTTTTGAGAAACTGTGGGGCAACAATGCACAAAGGCCCAAACTAAGCCCGATTCACACAAAACTGCATATTTACACCAAAGAGCTCATACCAGTCATTGGCAGTGTGGCAGTGAAGGTATCGTACGATGGAACTGTGCATGATTTATCACTATGGATTGTACCAGGCGATGGTCCAACGCTGTTCGGCAGAAGCTGGCTGGGAAAGATTCGATGGAACTGGGACGACATCAAAGCACTGTCTTCAGTGGATGATGCCTCATGCGCCCAAGTGCTAAACAAATTCCTGTCGTTATTTGAGCCAGGCATCGGCAACTCCACAGGCGCCAAAGTACAGATCCAGCTAGATCCTCGCACAGCCCATTCATCACAAGGCCCGAGTGGTTCCATATATGATGCGAGAGAAAGTCGAGATCGAGCTGGACAGACTTCAATGAGAGGGAATCATATCATCAGTCGAGTTCAACGACTGGGCCAGTCCAATTGTTCCAGTGTTGAAAAGCGATGGGACGGTCAGAATCTGCAGGGGCTACAAGGTAATGATCAAACGAGTCTCGTTACAGGACCAGTACCCACTATCCAAAGCGGATGACCTGTTCGCAACGCTAGCAGGGGGGAAGTCGTTCACCAAGCTGGATCTAAACTCTGCTTACATGACACAGGAACTGGCTGAACCTTTGAAAAAATTGACGCGCATCAACACGCAAAGAGAACTGTTCATATACCACAGATGCCACTGTTTCTATAAAGGAGTTAGATGAAGTCCTTACTACTAGGGGAATCAAGGGGTATGGTGAGAAAGCAGGAATGGAGTACTGAAGTTGCATGTTCAGCCATGAACTCATTGAATGGCGGTGCAGGCTAGAAGGGCCGAATGGCCTACTCCTGCACCTATTTTCTATGTTTCTATGTTTCTATGCCCTTTTGGGTTTCGCTCGGCTGCGGCCATCTTTCAAAGGAACATAGAGAGTCTGCTGAAATCGGTTCCGCGCACCGTGGTGTTTCAAGACGACATCCTGATCACTGGTCGCAACACCACTGAACACTTGCGCAATCTGGAGGAGGTTCTAAAGTGACTGGACAGAGTGGGACTCAGGCTGAAACGCTCCAAGTGTGTTTTCCTGGCGCCAGAGGTCGCATTTTTGGGGAGAAAGATTGCGGCGGACGGCATCAGACCCACGGACTCCAAGACGGAGGCCATCAAGAATGCACCCAGACCACAGAATATGATGGAGCTGCATTCATTCCTGGGACTCCTGAACTATTTTGTTAACTTTCTACCGGGGTTGAGCACTTTGCTGGAATCTTTGCATTTATTGCTACACAAGGGTGACGACTGAGTTTGAGGTAAATCTCAAGAGACAGCCTTTAATAAGGCCAGAAACCTGCTATGTTCTAACAAGTTACTTGTATTGTATGACCCATGTAAATGTTTAGTACTAGCTTGTGATGCATCTTCGTATGGGGCCGGTTGTGTGTTACAGCAAGCCAATGTGTCAGGCAAACTGAAACCGGTTGCATATGCATCCAGAAGTTTATTTAAGGCTCAAAGAGCCGACAGTATGATTGAGAAAAAAGCATTAGCATGTGCATACGGGGTTAAGAAAATGCACTATTAGCAATTTGGACTCCGGTTCGAGCTCGAAACCGACCACAAACCGCTTATTTCGCTGTTCTCAGAAAGCAAAGGTATTAACACCAATGCTTTGTCCCGCATACAAAGATGGGCACTAACATTGTCTGCATATGACTAAGTAATCACCACAACCCAGGCACTGAGAACTGCGCTGATGCCCTCAGTCGGCTACCATTACCCACCACTGGGGTGGAAATGGCGCAACCCGCAGACTTGCTTCTTGTAATGGATGTTGTTGAAAGCGAGGGGTCACCCGTCACGGCTCGCCAGATCAGGACTTGGACTAGCCAGGACCCTGTGCTACCACTTGTAAAAAGCTGCGTCCTTAATGGGAACTGGTCGGCTGTTCCCGGGGAAATGCAAGACTAAATTAAACCGTTTTGCTGACGCAAGAATGAAATATCCATCCAATTGGATTGTCTCCTATGGGGGAATCACGTGGTTTTGCCAAAAGAATGTAGGGAAACGTTGATATGCGACCTATACAATACCCGCCCAGGCATAGTCATGATGAAGGTTATTGCCAGGTCGCATGTTTGGTGGCCCGGCATTGAAACATAGAATCATAGAAAATAGGTGCAGGAGTAGGCCACTCGGCCCTTCAAGCCTGCACCACCATTCAATAAGATCATGGCAGGTCATTCACCTCAGTACCCCTTTCCTGCTTTCTCTCCATATCCCTTCATCCCTTTAGCCATAAGGCCATATCTAACTCCCTCTTGAATATATCCAATGAACGGGCATCAACAACTCTCTGCCGTAGACAATTCCACAGGTTAACAACTTTCTGAGTGAAGAAGTTTCTCCTCATCTCAGTCCTAAATGACTTACCCCTTATCCTTAGACTGTGACCCCTGGTTCTGGACTTCCCCAACATCGCGAACATTCTTCCTGCATCTAACCTGTCCAGTCCCGTCAAAATTTTATATTATTCTATGAGATCCCCTCTCATCCTTCTAAACTCCAGTGAATACAGGTCCAGTCGATCCAGTCTCGCCTCATATGTCAGTCCTGCCATCCCGGGAATCAGTCTGGTGAACCCTTGCTGAACTCCCTCAATAGCAAGAACGTCCTTCCTTAGATTAGGAGACCAAAACTGAACACAATAGTCTAGGTGAGGCCTCACCAAGGCCCTGTATAACTGCAGTAAGACCTCCCTGCTCCGATACTCAAATCCCCTAGCTATGAAGGCCATTTGCCTTCTCCATCGCCTGCTGTACCTGCATGCCAACTTTCAATGACTGATGTACCATGACACCCAGGTCTCGTTGCACCTCCCCTTTTCCTAATCTGCCGCCATTCAGATAATATTTTTGCCACCAAAGTGGATAACCTCACATTTATCCACATTATACTGCATCTGCCATGCATTTGCCCACTCACCTAACCTGTCCAAGTCACCCTGCAGCCTCTTAGCATCCTCCTCACAGCTCACACCGCCACCCAGCTTAGTGTCATCTGCAAACTTGGAGATATTACACTCAATTCCTTTATCTAAATCATTAATGTATATTGTAAATAGCTGGGGTCCCAGCACTGAGCCCTGCGGCACCCCACTAGTCACTGCCTGCCATTCTGAAAAGGACCCGTTTATCCCGACTCTCTGCTTCCTGTCTGCCAACCAGTTCTCTATCCACATCAATACATTACCCCCAATACCATGTGCTTTAATTTTGCACACCAATCTCATGTGTGGGACCTTGTCAAAAGCCTTTTGAAAGTCCAAATACACTACATCCACTGGTTCTCCCATGTCCACTCTACTAGTTACATCCTCAAAAAATTCTAGAAGATTTGTGAAGCATGATTTCCCTTTCATAAATCCATGCTGACTTGGACCAATCCTGTCACTGCTTTCCAAATGTGCTGCTATTTCATCTTTAATAATTTATTCCAACATTTTCTGCACTACTGATGTCAGGCTAACTGGTCTATAGTTACCTGTTTTTTCTCTCCCTCCTTTTTTAAAAAGTGGTGTTACATTAGCTACCCTCCAATCCATAGGAACTGATCCAGAGTCAATAGACTGTTGGAAAATGATCATCAATGCATCCACTAGTTCTAGGGCCACTTCCTTAAGTACTCTGGGATGCAGACTATCAGGCCCTGGGGATTTATCAGCCTTCAATCCCATCAATTTCCCAAACACAATTTCCTGACGAATAAGGATTTCCTTCAGTTCCTCCTTCTCGCTAGACCCTCGGTCCCCTAGCATTTCCAGAAGGTTATTTGTGTCTTCCTTCGTGAAGACAGAATTGGCGTCATGAGTACACCAATGTAACACTTGCTCAAAGTTGAGTAATGCACTAAGGGAGGCCCCACCGAGTCTGTGGTCATGGCCCTCCAAACCATGGTCCAGGGTCTACGTAGATTTCGCTGGCCCCTTTCTAGGAAAGGTGTTCCTAATAGCAGTGGACGCTTACTCTGAATGGATTGAATGTATAATAATGTCATCATGTACATCCACTGCCACCATTGAAAGCCTCTGGGCCATGTTCACCACCCATGATTTGCCCGATGTCCTTGTTAGTGACAATGGACCATGTTTCACCAGCTCGGAATTCAACGAGTTCATGACCGCAATGGCATCAAGCATGTCAGGTCTGCCCTGTTTAAGCTCGCATCCAATGGTCAAGCGGAACGGGCAGTCCAAACTATCAAGCAGAGCTTGAAATGCGTGACGGCCGGTTCCCTGCAGACCCGGTTATCCTGGGTTCTGCTCAGCTACCGGACGCGACCCCACTCGCTGACTGGTGTTCCCCCTGCAGAATTGCTAATGAAGAGAGCATTAAAAAGCAGGCTCTCCTTAGTCCACCCGGATCTCAATGATCATGTGGAAATCTGGTATCACCAGCAAAACGTGTACCACGATCGCGCGGCTGTATCACGTGAGATTGAGGTTAATGACCCGGTGTTTGTTCTTAATTACAGTCATGGTCCCCAAATGGGTTGCTGGCACTGTTTTAGCCAAGGAGGGGAACAGAGTGTTTGTTGTCAAACTTTTGAATGGACAAACGTGCAGAAAGCATTTGGATCAGACCAAACTGCAATTCACTGACAACCAAGAACAGCTTGAAAAGGACATTACCCAACCAGCACACACCCAACCAGCAATCGACCTCGCTGTCAATCACGAGGATGAACCCACCGTGCCCGCCAGTCTGATCAGACCAGCCGTGCTGCCGTGCAACAATGATCTGACCAACTCACCCATGCCAGGACCTCAACTCAGGCGAGCAACCCGGGAACGTAGAGGCCCGATCGCCTCAACTTGTATCTAAGACTTTGGGGGGGGAAGTGATGTTATGTATGTAAACTTTACTAGTGTGTAAGACTTGCCACCAGGGAAAGCACCTGTTGGAGATCCAAGGGTCACTTGCACATCCCGGGCAAGCAGGTATAAAAGGCAGTCTACCATGCTGCTTCCTCCCTCTGGAGTTATATTAAAGAGACCAATGTCACAACAGTTTGAGCTTACAGTATCAGTCTTGTGGAGTTATTCTGAACATAACAAAAAGTATCAGGGCTGCCTTCTGACCGAGGGTGACCATATCTCCCTGCTTTTCAGGAACAGTCCCTGGACGAAGAACTTTGTCCCTGGGCAAACAATGTCCCCAGAAGAGTCCCCTGTTCAGGAAACTCATCGCCGAATATGCGCGGGTTCTAATCAGGAGCCACGTTACTCCGAGCTGCCTTGCAGTCGGTCAATAAAGTGGGTGGGGCTGTGTGATGGGATGGGTTCCGATTGGTTGGGGGGATGTCAATCACCTGTTCTCAACCAATAGAGCGTGTGCACTCACTGAGGGACATAACTTTATGCAGAGTTCATGCTCTCTGGCCACAGTATGCAAGGTCTGCGCCCCCCCGCCCAAACACCCCCTCCTCCACTAAATCCACATTTAGCCCTGTTAAACTCGGTTGAAAAGAAATTGGCCCAGAGTCATACAGGTAACGGGGGCCGCTGGTCACCGGAATAATGATCGGCGGCTGGAGCGGGGCCATGTGAATGACCTAGGAGCCGATCAGAACGTGCTCTGTGGCCTCGGATAGTGTGGGTGTGTGTCAGGCTGTGAGGACTGGCTGGCAGATGCTGTGAACACTGGATGCATTATTCAGGCAGAAAGATCTGCCGATGCTTTTTTGCAGCTTCAGTTTGCATCAAAACAACAAAAAATATTGTCTCGCTATGCTGTGCAATCTACATTTTCCATCCTGGTTACTTTGCTTTGCTCCCACCTTGTGTGTCCCCGGATTCGGTTTAGAAAATATGGCCACCCATTCTGACCTCTTCCTGTCTCCCCCATCTCCCCGCTCCCCACCCCGCCCCATCACCGCCCCCTTCACCTGAAGGTATTGCCTCCAACAATGGAAAGTCTACTTTCTATCCAACCCCCGCTCCCGAGAATCCACCTGTACAGTGAGGTTAATAGGTCACAGTCAGTTTTTCAACTTTCTATGCATGAAGCACACAAGATTGAAATTGCACAGGGCTCAATGTGACTTTGTGCAATAGTGTAAAACGGGCGATAGCGAGTCTGCAGCCCGATTTTTAGTTCCATTGAAGTCAACAGAATTAAAAATCAGTGGATGTAAAACGGGCGGCTGATTTGCTATCACCTGTTTTACACTATCGCACAAAGTCAAAATCTACCCTGCTTGCCTCGGTCCCTCAGTCTCTAAATTGTCAGAGACTACTTGTCCGACATCTGGATGAGTAAAAATTTTCTCCAACTGAATATTGGGAAGATAGAAGCCATTGTTTTCGGTCCCCGCCACAAACTCCGTTCCCTAGCCACTGACTCCATCCCTCTCCCCAGCTTCTGTCTGAGGCTGAACCAGATTGTTCTCAACATTGGTGTCATATATGACCCTGAAATGAGCTTTCGACCACATATCCGCAGCATAACTAAGACCGCCTATTTCCACCTCCGTAACATCGGCCATCTCCGCCTTTGCCTCAGTTCATCCCTGCTGAAGCCCTCATCCATGCCTTTGTTACCTCTAGACTTGACTATTCCAATGCACTCCTGGATGGCCTCCCACATTCTACCCTATGTAAACTAGAGGTGATGCAAAACTCAGCTGCCCATGCCCTAACTCGCACCAAGTCCCTCTCACCCATCACACCTGTGCTCACTGACCTACATTGGCTCCCGATTAAGCAATGCCTCAATTTCAAAATTCTCATCCTTGTTTTGAAATCCCTCCAGGGCCTCACCCCTCCCTATCTCCGTAATCTCCTCCAACTCCACAACGCCCTTGAGATGTCTGCGCTCCTCTAATTCTGCCCTCTTGTGCAACCCTGATTATAATCGCTCAGCCACTGGTGGCCATACCTTCTGTTGCCTAAGCCCCAAGCTCTGGAAATCCCTGCCTAAACCTCAACGTCTCTCTTTCCTCCTTCAAGACGCTCCTTAAAACCTACCTCTTTGACCAAGCTTTTGGTCACCTGTCCTAATTTCTCATGTGGCTTGGTGTCAACTTTTAAAATCTCATAATATTCTTGTGAAGTGCCTTGGGACGTTTCACTACATTAAAGGTGCTATATAAATACAAGTTGCTATTGTAGTTGCTCTTCAACATTTTACAGCACAGAGAAAAACTGCAAGAATGACTGAATATACATATGCACTACGCAATGGTCAATCTGTTGTGGGAGTGGGGGGCCTGTGCGGATGTAGAGATATGTATATTCCTACTAAAGATTTGTATCATACCTTTCCGCCACTTATATGGAGTTATGGGGAGTGAGCGGGGAAGTGGAGCTGAGTCCATGATCAGATCAGCCATGATCTTATTGAATGGCGGAGCAGGCTCCAGGGGCCATATGGCCTACTCCTGCTCCTATTTCTGATGTTCTTAAGTTCTTATGTTCTTATATTGGGTTTGTATTATAGACCCACATCTACGTGAAGTGTTTTCCTAAATAGAATTGGCTGCTGGTGCCGTACAACTCACCTTGTTTACACTTCGGGTCTGATTGCACCACATCAACTGCAACAGTTAACATGCTGTTTATAGTCAGTAAATGATAACTTCTACTTCTGCCCATGGCCGATTTTGAAGGACTGTACAAGCTAACAATGCTCACCTGTTGGAAGTATAATGGGCATATATGGCACAACAGGAGATGTACCCTTTTTGAACACTTCCTATTTTTCGCTTTGCAGTCAAGCACTCACACAACAGGCGTGAGCAGCTGCGCACAGGCGGGGGTCTGCCTCAAATCCTAGAATTGACCGATGTCGAGGAACGGGTGTCTGCCCTCATTGGAGTGTGCGGCGCGTGCCCTTGATCACACGCAGCACCGCTCGAATTGCAGGCACAAGCTATGCTGCTGCTTGGTGATGTGAGGTGGTCGATGACTGGTGCCATCCTCTGTGATCCCCACTGTCCAACGGGGATAGGATGGTGCTGAAGCAGACCAGCAAGTTGTGGAGACACATCATGCTCCGGATGTTGAAGCCCAGCTCTGTCGGATTCTCAGTGGTTCCCAGGAAGTGGAAGGTGCTGTCCTTCCTCATGATGACAGCATTCCAGCTCCCACCACCGACTCTCCAGACAACCATGCACCGTACACAGTACACACCCCAGCCACCAGTGACTGCTTCCCCCGATGATGAGGCACAGCAGTCCGCAGCTGGGCCTTCCAGGCCAAGAGCTGGTCCAGGGCATCATCTGCACTGAGTGATCCCCTAACACAGCAGCCCTCAAGCAGCCTTGCTGGAGGCACTGTCACCTTATTGAGGAGCAGCAGGTGTGGGAGGGGGATGAAGGGAAAGCGGGAGGGGGTGGGAATGTGAGGCCAAGTCCCAATAAGGAGTGGGACAATGTTGTGTAAATGGCCGGATATATTCTGAGTACGCATGTAAATAAGTTATTTTCATTAATGCACTTCATTGTTGTTGCGTTACTTACAGCAGAATGCAGTTTATTGAATGGTTTTGTTTTGTTGGCGGGGGGGTGGTTCGGGGAAGGACTATTTCTTACTTTGTTGGATAAAAATGTAACTTTGACCCTTTGCCATTGGTGTTGTTTGCATCATTCCCAAATTCACTGTAAAAGAGCCTTTATGGTGGCACATAGTGTCGCAAGTCTTAGCTGCATCCCTTAGCTTCTCCATTCAAGCAAACCGGTCCATTATGAGTTGGCGACGTGCGGCTCTTGCTCCGGAAGCATCTCCATGCTGCTTCCCCCATGGATTGGGTGGCTTTGCAATCGATGCCTCGCCAGGCTCCTCTTCATTGTCCTCCTCCGCCTCCTGAGGTGGGCCTGCAGTCCGCACTGGCATTGTCTGGCCCCTCATGATAGCCAAGTTGTGTAGCAGGCAGCACACCACAATGAACTCGGAGTCCTGTTGAGGGGTGTATTGAAGGCTGCCTCCAAAGCGCTGCTTGAGCACCCTAATTGTCTGTTCAACGATGTTGTGGATTGCTGCATGGCTGTCATTGTGGCGCTGCTCCACTTCTGTGGTGGGGTTGCGGAGGGGGGGTCATGAGTCAAATGGCTAGGCTGTAACCTTTGTCTCCAATCAGCCAGCCCTGCCCTTGCCTTTGTCGCTGAAACATTTGAGAGACAGTGCTCTCACACAGGATGAAAGCATCATGTGCGCTCCCTGGATAGCGGGCATTCATTGCGAGGATCCGCTGCTTGTGGTCACACACCAGCTGCACATTTTGGGAGTGGTGTCCCTTTCAGTTTCGGAATACCTCTGCGTTGAATACTGGTGCTCACAAGGCGACGTGTGTGCAGTCAATGGCTCCTTGAACCAAGAATACAAGAAATAGGAGCAGTATTAGGCCATTTGACCCCTCGAGCCTGCTCCGTATTTTAAATAAGATCATGGCTGATCTGATCATGGACTCAGTTCCACTTCCCTGCCCGCTCCCCATAACACTTTATTCCCTTATCGCTCAAAAATTTGTCTATCTCCGCCTTAAATATATTCAATGACTCAGCCTCCACAGCTCTCTGGCGCAGAGAATTCCATAGATTTACAACCCTCAGTGAAGAAATTCCTCCTCATCTCAGTTTTAAATAGGTGGCCCCTTATTCTGAGACTATGTCCCCTAGTTTTAGTTTCCCCTATGAGCGGAAATATCCTCTCTGCAACCACCTTGTCGAGCCCCCTCATTATCTTATATGTTTCGATAAGATCACCTCTCATTCTTCTGAACGCCAGTGAGTATCGGCCCAACTACTCAACCTATCTTCATAAGTCAACCCCCTCATCTCCAGAATCAACTTAGTGAACCTTCTTTGAACAGCCTCCAATGTAAGTATATCCTTCCTTAAATACAGAGACCAAAACTTCTTGCAGTCCTCCAGGTGTAGCCTCACCAATACCCTGTACAGTTGTAGCAGGACTTCTCTGTTTTTATACTCTATCCTTGCAATAAAGGCCAACATTCCATTTGCCTTCCTGATTACTTGCTGTACCTGCATACCAACTTTTTGTGTTTCATGCACGAGGACCTCCAGGTCCCTCTGGGATGTTTTTAGTGTCTTCTAATGTGAAGACCGATACAAAATATTTCTTCAAAGTTTCTGCCATTTCCCTGTTTTGCAATTTTTCTCCATTTAAATTATAATTTGCTTTTTTATTTTTTCTACCAAAGTGGATAACCTCACATTTTCCTGCATTGAACTCCATCTGCCAAATTTTTTCCCACTCACTTAGCCTGTCTATAACCCTTTGCAGATTTTTGTGTGTCCTCCTCACAACTTGCTTTCCCACCCATCTCTGTATCATCAGCAAATTTGGCTACTTTACACTCAGTCCCTTCATCCAAGTCATTAATATAGATTGTAAATAGTTGAGGACCCAGCACCGATCCCTGCAGCTCCCCACTAGTTACTGTTTGCCAATCGGAAAATGACCCGTTTTTCCCAACTCTCTGTTTTCTGTTAGTTAGCCAATCTTCAATCCCTGCTAATATATTACCCCCAACCCCATGAACTTTTATCTTGTGCAGTAACCTTTTATGTGGCACCTTATCAAATACCTTCTGGAAATACAAATACCCCCCCTCCACTCGTTCCCCCTTAGCCACCCTGCTCGTTACATCCTCAAAGAACTCCAGCAAATTTGTCAAACATGATTTCCCTTTCATAAAACCATGCTGATTCTGCTTGATTGAATTATGCTTTTCCAAATGTCCTGCTACTGATTCTTTAATAATGACTCCAGCATTTTCCCAACGAGAGATGTTAGACTAACCGATCTATAGTTTCCTGCTTTCGGTCTGCCTCCTTTTATAAATAGGGACGTTACATTTGCGGTTTTCCAATCTGCTGGGATCTCCCCAGAATCCAGGGAATTTTGGCAGATTGCAACCAATGCATCCACTATCTCTGCAGTCACTTCTTTTAGGACCCTAGGATGCAAGCCATCAGGTCCAGGGGACTTGTCTGCCTTTAGTCCCATTATTTTACCAAGTACTACTTCATTTCCTTCCTATAGTCCCTTGATATCCCCTACTGGGATGTTTTTAGTGTCTTCTACTGTGAAGACCAACACAAAATATGTGTACAAAATCTCTGCCATTTCCCTGTTCCCTTTTTATGTACCTTTTAATGTACCTGTAGAAACTCTTACTATCTGTTTTTATATTTCGTGCTAGTCTATCTTCATAATCTATCTTCCCTCTCTTTATTATTTTTTTTAGTCGTTCTTTGCTGGCTTTTAAAAGTTTCCCAATCCTCTGGCCTCCCACTAGTCTTGGCCACATTGTATGCCCTTGTTTTCAATTTGATACCATCCCTTATTTCCTTAGTTAGCCACAAATGGTTATCCTTCTCTTATAGTCTTTCCTCCTCATTGGGGTATATTTTTGTTGAGAGTTATGAAATATCTCCTTAAATGTCAGCCACTGCTCATCAACTGTTCCACTCTTTAATCTATTTTCCCAGTTCACTTTAGCCAACTCCACCTTCATACCTTTGTACTCGCCATTATTTAAGCTGAGGACATTGGTTTGAGATCCAACTTTCTCACCCTCCAACTGAATTTGAAATTCAACCATGTTATGGTCACTCATTCCGAGAGGATCCTTTATTAGGAGATCATTTATTAATCCTGCCTCATTACACAGTACCAGATCTAAGATAGCCTGCTCCCTGGTTGGTTCCGCAACGTACTGTTCAAGGAAACTATCCCGGATACACTCTGAATTCTTCCTCAAGGCTACCCTGGCCAATTTGTTTTGTCCAATCAATATGAAGGTTAAAATCGCCCATGATTATTGCCGTTCCATTTTTACAAGCCTCCATTATTTCTTGATTTATATTCTGTGCTACAGTGTAGCTACTGTTAGGGGGCTTATAGACTATGCCCACCAATGACTTTTTCCCCTTATTATTCCTTATCTCTACCCAAATTGGTTCAATATCTTGATCTTCTGAGCCAATATCATTTCTCACTAATGCACTGATCTCATCCTTTATTAACAGAGCTACCCTACCTCCTTTTCCTTTCTGTCTGTCCTTCAGAATTGTCAAATACCCCTGAATATTTAGTTCCCAGCCTGGGTCGCCTTGCAACCACGTCTCTGTAATGGCTTCAGATCATATCCATTTATATCTATTTGTGCCGTCAACTCATCTATTGAGTTACGAATGCTGCGTACATTCAGATAAAGAGCTTTTAAATTTATTTTTTTACCATTTTTTCCTGCTTTGACCCCACTTTCTGATTCACTTTTATGTTTATACATTCTGTCCCTTCCTGGCACGCTCTGGTTTTCATTTCCTCCCCGTGCTATCCTGCTCTATTGCCTTCTCCTTATTTCTTGACTTTTAAAATTTTCGCTCAGCTGAACCCTCCCCCCCACTAATTAGTTTGAAACCCTCTCTACAGCCCTAGTTATTTGATTCGCCAGGACCCTAGTCCCAGCACGATCTAAGTAGAGTCTGTCACAATGGAACAGCTCCCTCCTACCCCAGTACTGGTGCCAGTGTCCCATGAACCAAGGTCCATTTCTCCCACACCAGTCTCTGAGCCACGTGTTTATCTTTCTGATCTTATTTACCCTATGCAAATTTGCTCGTGGTTCAGGTAGTAATCTAGAGATTATTACCTTTGTGGTTCTGCTTTTTAATTTGGCCCCTAGCTGCTTAAACTCCCTCAGCAGAACCTCTTTCCTTGTTCTACCTATGTCATTGGTTCCAAGTGGACCACGACAACTGGATCTTCCCCCTCCCACTCCAAGTTCCTCTTCAGCCCTAAGGAGATGTCCTTAACCCTGGCACCGGGCAGGCAACACAGCCTTCGGGACTCACGCTCTCGGCTGCAGTGAACCTTATCTATCCCCCTAATGATACTGTCCCTACCACTACAAAGTTTCATTTTACTCCCCCCACTTGAATGGCCCCTGTACCACGGTGCTGTGGTCAGTTTGCTCATCCACCCTGCAGTCCCTGCTCTCATCCACACAGGGAGTAAGAGCCTCGAACCTGTTGGACAAGAGCAAGGGCCGAGGCTCCTCCATCATTAACTCCTGGGTCCCCATACCTGTCTCGTTTATAGTCACACCGTCTTGTTCCTGACCACGGACCAAATGTGAATGAATGAATCTGCCTCCTGGAACACAGCGTTCAGATAACTTTCCCTCTCCCTAATGTGCCTAGTGTCTGCAGCTCATCAACACGGAGCCGAAGTTCCTCGAGCTGCAGACACTTGCTGTAGATGTGGTTACTGTGGACCTCAATGGGGTCAACCAGCTCCCACATGCAACAGCAGAAACACATCGCCTGTCCTGCCATCTCTAATGTATTAAGTTTTCAAGTTTTGTTTTTAATTCCAGCTCTTAATTCAAACCAATGCCACAGAAAACAGAGAAAAACTCACCAACCAATCACTTCCCTTCTTTCCTGTGATGTCACACTTTGATTTTGGTTCTTTTTACTTCATGTCTTCAGGTCAGTTGGTGTTTGGTCTCACGCTGCTTGGTGTTGTGCCGCTCGGGTCGGGTCTTGCGCTGCTTTTGAAGGCTGCCGCTGTGCTGCTCCTCCCGCGCTGCTTGGTAACCCATAATTCAGCCAAACCCTAAAGCCCTCTCATTCTGGCTCACAGGGAAATTTGTGAAGTCCATTCTGTGGGCATACAGAGCCTTTGTTACGTGCCGAATGCAGAGATGAGCAGCGTGTTGAGAGATGCTGCATATATCCCCTGCTGCAGCCTGGAAGGAGCCGGAGGCATAGAAGGCCATCGCCACAGTCACCTTCATTGGGCTGGGCAGCACGGTCTTGTTGGCACCGGTAGGCTGTAGATCTGCCTATAGGAGCTGGGATATCTCGGTCAGCACTCCATTTTGGAAGTGCAGCCTTCTCATGCACTGTGCCTCAGAGAGCTCGAGGTATGAGCGATCGTCCCTGTAAACCCATGGGGTCGGTAAGGCCTCCTCCACAGAGGTCTTCGACCTCTCCTCATCCGTGGGCCGACATGGCCAAGAGCTCTTCTTCTAGCTTGACGCCACCTATCAATAGCAACCAGCATGATACACTGGCAAACTAATAATGCCCCCATTCAAATCTCTCACTGACCTTGTAAGGAAACTGTAATGGCACATAAAAGTGCCGTTTGCAAGTTGGAGCTTCACACAGCGTGCTGTGCGCAGCCGTTGCAGTCAATGTCAACTGCGATGCCTAATCCTCCACCCTCCATTTAAATACGCCGCCCACACTGCCTGCTGCACCCTGGGAAGATCGATTGTTTCTGACGTTTACGGGGCAGGCATTAAATGAGGTGTAAGGGCTGAATTTTCCATCCGGGGCACTAGTGCAGCGTTGCACCGATGATTGACGTCACGATCTCAGTCAAAATGGAAGGCGGAGCGGTAAGTTTTAGTGGCGCCGCAAATCAGGAGCCGAATTTACCGGCCGGGCACTAAAACCTGAATGCCCGGCCTAACGCCCAAAAACAGCATTTACCACCACTCCGGGGCGCAAAAGAGCCGAAAATCCAGCCCCTGATTTTGCTGGGTACTGTTCCAGGAGCACCAGCAGCTGTTTTACACCTTGCTCAAATGGCTAGTTTCCATTTTTGAGGCAAGGCTGGCTATTCAACTATGTATGGCATTCACAGCCAAGCTTGATCATCTCCTCTTGTGCTGCCCACACACCTGCACTTTCCAGCAAGGATTGCTGGTAGCAATCAGAAGAAGGAATCTTTCCCCTGCCTAACCCAGACACGCTGAGGGTAATTGCCACATACCCACCATGGATCCCAATGAGATCTGTTTACTCAGCAGGAATTGATGCTGGGATTTTCTGGTCAGTATATTTCTGCACCATCATAGTTAGTGGCCTGGAAATTCCTTGGGCTCTGCTCCGCCGGCGTAGGTGCGGCAAACAGCACCCCCACCCACTCTCACCCAAAGCCTCAGACTTTGGTCCAAGTTCCAGGGTCATTTGCACAGCTGAGGAGGGCCCAAATCTTCCGGAGGCTCAAATGGGCTGAAGAGTTTTCTTTTAATTACACCTGATCAGAAAAGATAGTCAATGCCAACTGGGATCAAGTTCCTTACTCTAGTAGTGGGTTGGGGCTTTAGAAGGTCACAAAAGAAACTGGAGACATGAGAACAAAATGAACTCGGAGACCTGTGGTGGTGGGTGAATAGCACAACAGATGTAAGATCTGCAACCTGCGCATTGTTCAATATCACTAATGTTTTCACCTTGAGTTAACCATGTGATCTGTCGCTTCAGTAAATGTTTCTGTTTTACAACGATTGGCAAAACATTGTCGCATTTTGGCTGCAGCAGAACTGCGGCACTCCGGGTCCCAGGGTACCTGTGAGCTTTGCTCATGTAGAAAATAACATGACAGTTTAATTTAATATGAATGAAATGGCTTCCTGTAGGGCTTGTTTTAACGGCAGTATTGAAATAGTACTTAATAATTTTACAATCTGCTTTATTGCCTTGGATAGAAAAAAATGATAAAAATAGTCAGTGTTCAACATCAGCTCAGACATCAAGCTGCTTAATAAAAATGCAAAGGCATGAACAGCAGTCGCTGATGTATTAGATTAATATTGCTTTTTTCCCATGCACAAGCTTCTGAAGCCTCCAGGGTTCTGCCTTCAGGTAATGAAGTGATTATGCAAATGTCGATGTACTGTGATTAAAGAAGCTGTCATGCTCTGCCTAACCAGCTCATTCGTACCAACACATACGCAAAATGGCATTTTTAAATGTGATGATTACCCAACAGTGGAGCTCCATCGTAGGGCCACATGTCAATAAAATTTTCCTGAAAAAAGCCCTTGGGCGAGTTGAAGCACCCTTTGCGCAGACCAGCTTCCTCGCCCCATCCCAGAGCCCCTGTAATGTCCCCCCACCCCCCCGCTGCCAGCTCCACTACTATGGTTATCCATAATGTCTGGAGCTGGAACAGCTTCCCATTCAAATTAAATAGTGGTGTAAAAAATATAGATAACCATCTTGAACTAGCAAGCATCTGACCAGTCAAAACAGCACAATGCCATGGTGCAGCTCCAGTGCCACATGGAGCCAGCTGCAGTATGGTCCTGATTTTAACTCCAGGTGGAGTCCCCGCTCAGGGCTGTTAAAATTACAGTTGGGTCTCAATTATGTCATCGTGCCGCAACATGCATATGTATAGAAGGACACTGTTGGCTCTGGACGTGTGTCCTTGCTGGCTCAAGAATACAGGTTAAAATTGCAGATACTGCGATCATGGTGGCTTTCGGACAGGCAAGAGCCCACCAGCCAGGTTTCTCCTGAACGAGTTGAGTTAAAATCGGCATCTCCAAGTAGGTCCAACTTCCCGTTTGTGCCCTATAATCCATGGGTAGCATAATTCACTTTCAGAAATGTATGCATAATGTCATATGGCATGAACTGTATATGCACCCTCAATTTGTTTTAATCGGTAGTTACAACCAACCTGAGTTTTGTAAATCTATCTTGATTCAGAGGGAGCAGAATTTGTGGCATCATTAAATACAATAAGAGGTACAACTGGCAATGCATACACTGGTAATGCTACACTTTTCAAATTTAAACCCCAACCCACCTGTTTTGGGGGGTTAAAATTCCCCTCTTCTAGTCAATTACATTTTATCCATGTGTATGCCTTTAAAAGAACTGTCATTTTTAAACCATACCGATTACAAAATTGACAACACAAATTATTCTTTCTACAGCCACTACACTTCTCTCGATCGAGAGAGAGAGCGCTAGAGCGAGAGTGAGATCATTCACCGATAACTTTTTGATTGATTATTTCATCAAATGGATAGCGGGGCCGAAATTGCCCCTCCTGATAAGAACATAAGAACATAAGAAATAGGAGCAGGAGTAGGCCATACAGCCTCTCGAGCCTGCTCCGCCATTTAATACGATCATGGCTGGTCCAATCATGGACTCAGGCCTCTGGCCACCTGAAAGCGGCAGCTATGGTCGGCGCGGAATGGCCGCTGACTCACCGCGGAGGGGCCGCCATTTTGTAAATTGCCCTTCGTGAGTTTTGGAGCGGTGCCTGGGACCCCCTCCGCCCGTTGCACACTCCAACCCCTAACCGACTTGCGAGGACCCCGTCGTGAAATTGCCCCTCGGGAAATGGCCCCATTCCCGGTACTGCCCCGCAGGAGCAGCCCCGCTGCCGGTCGGTGCCCCGGACAGCTTTTGCTGTCAGTGCACTCTCGATGGCATGGTGTCCCGGCCGCCCGTAAAGGGGAGGGTGCACTGCCGCCATGTTATTTTCCTTATGCCCCCAGGTTCAGCCAGGTCGCCAATAGGCAGCGTGGCACCCTTTCTTGGGTAGCTGGCCGAAGCCCTCACTAGTGGCCCAGTGACCTAACTTTAAAGTATGTAGTGCTTGCAGTGCCCCCCCCCCCCAACCCCCCGCCCCGTTTAACTGTAGGGGAGAGACGTTGTGATGTGTCAGCACAACGCAGCACGTCCGCGTCGCACTGATGTCATCAGTGCAGCGCTGATGGCTGGTCGGGGCGGTGGACCCACTGCAAGGGCACTTCCTCACCTCAGCTGCCACGATTTCCCCCCCCACACCCCGAATATCGATGGCATGCCCGCCTCATGTGTTGCGGGGGAGAAAAACTTCAAAACATGGAGAGTGTGCCCCGTCTCGTGTGGAAGGCAATTTCTACCCCAGCATGTGATCTATGGGAAATACATTCAAAGCACGGGAGACAGAAGAAGAAATATGATCCATATACATGCGTATTCTTTTTTAAGTTAGTTTGTTAAAACATTTCAGCAAAACCTGGATAAAACAAAAAAAAAAAATGAACATTCGCATTCTTTGGAATTAAGGAGCAAGTTTTGGGAGATAACAAATGAAGCACATTAAAATATTTAATCAACAATGAAGGTTTGCATGTACACTCTTATGCTGCGGGGTGACCACCTCCTAAAATGTGCTATCCATGTCACTCTCAGCCTCGTGGATGCACCGCAGTGATGCCAGCCGCTGCTCAAGCTCCGAAACCCATGAATGTGAAATATATTGGGACAGAACTTTCTCGCATCTGTTCCTGTTGCACTGCTGGAACTTCACTGGAAGTGAGGCTGAAACATCGTGCTTCCTGACGAAGCTCCAGTAATGGAGCAGGAGCAGCTCCAAGGAAATTCCAGATTTTTATTGTTTTTATAAAGCTGAAAACCTAAATTTGGACATTAGTGATTTGACTGGTTCATTTGATTCATAATAAGAACATAAGAATTAGGAACAGTAGGCCATCTAGCCCCTCGAGCCTGCTCCGCCATTCAACAAGATCATGGCTGATCTGGCCGTGGACTCAGCTCCACTTACCCGCCCGCTCCCTGTAACCCTTAATTCCCTTATTGGTTAAAAATCTATCTATCTGTGATTTGAATACATTCAATGAGCTAGCCTCAACTGCTTCCTTGGGCAGAGAATTCCACAGATTCACAACCCTCTGGGAGAAGAAATTCCTTCTCAACTCGGTTTTAAATTGGCTCCCCCGTATTTTGAGGCTGTGCCCCATATTTCTAGTCTCCCAGACCAGTGGAAACCTCTCTGCCTCTATCTTGTCTATCCCTTTCATTATTTTAAATGTTTCTATATGATTCCCCCCTCATCCTTCTGAACTCCAATGAGTAAAGACCCAGTCTACTCAATCTATCATCATAAGGTAACCCCCTCATCTCCGGAATCAGCCTAGTGAATCGTCTCTGTACCCCCTCCAAAGCTAGTATATCCTTCCTTAAGTAAGGTGACCAAAACTGCACGCAGTACTCCAGGTGCGGCCTCACCAATACCCTATACAGTTGCAGCAGGACCTCCCTGCTTTTGTACTCCATCCCTCTCACAATGAAGGCCAACATGCCATTCGCCTTCCTGATTACCTGCTGCACCTGCAAACTAACTTTTTGGGATTCATGCACAAGGACCCCCAGGTCCCTCTGCACCGCAGCATGTTGTAATTTCTCCCCATTCAAATAATATTCCCTTTTACTGTTTTTTTTTCCAAGGTGGATGACCTCACACTTTCCGACATTGTATTCCATCTGCCAAACCCTAGCCCATTCGCTTAACCTATCTAAATCTCTTTGCAACCTCTCTGTGTCCTCTACACAACCCGCTTTCCCACTAATCTTTGTGTCATCTGAAAATTTTGTTACACTATACTCTGTCCCCTCTTCCAGGTCATCTATGTATATTGTAAACAGTTGTGGTCCCAGCACCGATCCCTGTGGCACACCACTAACCACCGATTTCCAACCCGAAAAGAACCCATTTATCCCGACTCTCTGCTTTCTGTTAGCCAGCCGATTCTCTATCCATGCTAATACATTTCCTCTGACTCCGCATACCTTTATCTTCTGCAGTAACCTTTTGTGTGGCACTTTATCGAATGCCTTTTGGAAATCTAAATACACCACATCCATTGGTACACCTCTATCCACCATGCTCGTTATATCCTCAAAGAATTCAAGTAAATTAGCTAAACATGATTTCTCCTTCATGAATCCATGTTGCGTCTGCTTGATAGAACTATTCCTATCTAGATGTCCCGCTATTTCTTCCTTAATGATAGTTTCAAGCATTTTCCCCACTACAGATGTTAAACTAACTGACGTATAGTTACCTGCCTTTTGTCTGCCCCCTTTTTTAAACAGAGGCGTTACATTAGCTGCTTTCCAATCTGCTGGTACCTCCCCAGAGTCCAGAGAATTTTGGTAGATTATAACGAATGCATCTGCTATAACTTCCGCCATCTCTTTTAATACCCTGGGATGCATTTCATCAGGACCAGGGGACTTGTCTACCTTGAGATCCATTAGCCTGTCCAGCACTACCCCCTTAGTGATAGTGATTGTCTCAAGGTCCTCCCTTCCCACATTCCTGTGACCAGCAATTTTTGGCATGGTTTTTGTGTCTTCCACTGTGAAGACCGAAGCAAAATAATTGTTTAAGGTCTCAGCCATTTCCACATTTCCCATTATTAAATCCCCCTTCTCATCTTCTAAGGGACCAACATTTACTTTAGTCACTCTTTTCCGTTTTATATATCTGTAAAAGTTTTTACGATCTGCTTTTATGTTTTGCGCACGTTTACTTTCGTAATCTATCTTTCCTTTCTTTATTGCTTTCTTAGTCATTCTTTGCTGTTATTTAAAATTCTCCCAATCTTCTAGTTTCCCACTAACCTTTTTGCTTTAAAAAAAATTTATATTTATGAATGTCAATTCATAAATTGTGCGCATCAGCCAATCAGCTGAAAGCAATTTGGTTGAGGCAGAATAATTTTTTTCTATCACGTAATCAAGTGCCAAAGAATTTGAATTAAATAAGTTTTTTTAATAAGTTTGCAATTAGGGCTCTTGGTGATCGAGCTCACAGTTCTCAGAAAGAAGTATACAGTAATGTCACCAATCTTGCAGGACTCCATCAATAAATACAACAAATAGTCAGTTCAACCGCAACAGAAATGTGTGACAGAAATAGACAGGGCAGGAAATGATGCAGGAAGTGCACACCATACACAGACATTTAACGTTACAGATTGTGGGCCAGAAATAGTGCTGCTGATCTTAAAGAATTAAACATGTCACTCAGTATATCGACCAGGGACAACATGGTCCCCTGGATTTGTTTTGATCGCTTAAAAGGGTTGGAGGGAATTTTCCCGATTCTCTGCACCCCACCCCCACAAATTGGTCTGAGTTTTTATCTGATTTTCAGCTCTCCGAGGAGTGGATAGTGAGTGTCTAAATTGTGATGCATAAGGCATCACAACTACATGGGAAGGTTAGATGGTATTCCCTATCTGTCATTTTCCTATGTTCGTATGTAAAACAAAATATTTAGAATGAAAGATAAACCGATGAAAGATCAGCAGCAGCTCTAAGTGTTGTACTTTATTCTTTCCTGCTAGTCCTATTTCCACACAGGCCTTTTACGCCCCATATGATCTCCAGGAATGTCATCGAGAGCGGTGTGATCAGTTCTGGTTGCAGTAATGGAGGTTAGCAACGTCACCTCACTGGCCAGCATTCCACTAAAGACTCATCACAACTATGGTGGAGTCATGTGCCAGACAAGCCTACAGTCATCTCGAGAGGAAGCCAATGTGCTCGCCTGCTGCCAAACTAAACAAAGCAGTACGAAGAAATCAGGCACACAGATCTATCCAGACTACAGGGTGAGTAATAATACTCTCAGGCCAGCAACTGCATTGCCCTTGCACAGTAGTGAGGTCGAGAAAAACTCTAAAAAAGCAATGCTGCACCCACTGATGATTTACATTAGTTGGACACAGCAGACATCATCAACACTGGCAAGATTATATGAAACAGTCTCTGATGTGATTGTTTCTAAAATCACCACTAAAAAAAAAACACTGCTTTTGAGTTTCAAATAATTCAATTGACTTTTAAATAATTATAGAACTATTTCTGTTTTTCTGGCAATTCTATACATGAGGCAAACTACAATGATTTTATAAATGCCATGATATGTCGAGAAGATCGTACCATTGATTCCAATTCTTCAATTGTTGACCTGCCAAAAGAGATACTGATTATCTGACAGATCTTATTCATTAAGAGAAAAGTCTGCTCAGTTCCAGAGACACTTCATTTACAAAATCCTAACTCAAGAATTTGTGCCAAAGTAAACATTGAAAATTGGCAACATTGCTTCCACACCATGGCTTACTGATTTACTTTGTCAGAAGTACAGTAATGTAATAATTCTAACACTGCTGGCAATCCGGAAATATCTGCAGAGGAATCACCTGCACTCACTTCAACACAAGCTGGACGCTTTGTGGAAGGTCACAGTTGTGGTGCAAGTTTACTGCTTCGAGCTGTCCCTTTGACCACTTTGCATTCTGCACCATCTTAGGTACTGGGCTTCTTACTGATAAAAACACAATTAGAGGTTTATTCTTCTGGTCAATGCATTTGTTCGAAATTCTTTCATGTCCTGCTTTGGTGGTAAACTAATAGGGGGATGAAGTTTCTCATGAGTGATAGAGCAAAATGGGTGAATTGGCAGCCACTTTTACACCCCGCCCAAATGGAAAAGAAAAAAGTTGATTTTCAATCGCCAGTTTCGCACTACTGGACATGATGAATTTCCCCACTTTTTTAAAAAAAATGTCCAGTAACTGTGTTAAAACAGCGCACAAAGGAATATGTGAATGAGTGTTTACCAGTGTGCTGTCAGAGGAAACTAAAACCCAAGGTGCAATTGAATATCTCAAACTCTACTACATATGCAGGTAAAAGAAAGGCCCTGAATTTGCGGTCCTGATGACGGTGAACTGATAGCGTACGCTGCCATTCTGCCTTTGAAACTGTCCGCAGCTTCAGGATTTAGCGCATGCGCAGCCTAATGCGGAAACCCTGAAATTGTGGTCTGTCATTCACTGTTCCTCCACAGGCTGCACTGTGCGCTCACCCCCAACCCACAGAGCTGGCAATTAGTGAAATCTCGCAACTCAAGGAAACTGACAAAAACTTCGACTCTTCGGCAGTAATTACGCTGTTAAATAACGTTAGATCCTTTTGGATTAGGTGTAACTGGGGTTTTAAAAGTATATTTACTGCTAAACAAATGGCCCTGAAAAACTGATTTTATTTTGTGAAGTGTCAAATTTATCTATTTTAATAAAAATGACAATTTTTAAGAAACTTTAAAAAAAAATTTTTATTAATAAAGTTTGTTCATCTTTATTTCAGGTTTTCCCCATGTGAGAGCCCCCAATCTTTGTTTTGTTCTCTAACATTTTTAAAAGACAGAATCAAAGGAGCTTCTTCATGACCAAGATCTCTGTCTGTGACAATTCTGCATTTTGATTGGCTGCTCAGGCAGCTTATTGACATTACAGCAGCTCTTCACTGGGAATCCCTATTAACTGCCACTGATTTTAGTTATGCGTTGGAAAACCTGAAATTCTCGCCACAGAGACCGTGTGATCTTTGCGCGAAGCTTGCTTTGGGGCCAGTGGCAAATGTCTTTTCAAATTCCGGACCAATGTATTTGCCAGAAATCTGAACAAAAACAGAAAATCCTAGAAAGGTACAACAGGTCAGTCAGCATCAGGAAGATAAAATAGGTTACTGTTTGGGGCATAACCCTTTGCCAGTTGAGATGAAGGGTCACATCTAAATCATTAACCTTGCTTTGTCTTCCGGATGCTGAGAAACCTTACGTGGATTTCTGCATTTTCTGTTTTTGTTGCATGTAAGAGTTTTGTTGCTGTTGCTTTTTCTTTTGAGTCAAGCGCTCCTCTTGTTTATGTCCATTGAAGCCATTTAAAATATGTAATCCACGATGATGGCATTCGAATGCTTTGTGTTGCATGAAATCGCAATTTCTGCCGTGCCATTGGGTGAGGCATCAAGTAGGGGTGAAGGAGGGACAGAGGGAATAACAAATCAAAGGGCTGGACACTTTTTTTTAATCCAGATGAGAATGTCCCTTTAAATGTCATTTGGTGGAGCCCACCAACTATCACAGTTTGATTTGAAGCACAACTCAATTTTCGGAAGAGGAAAGTGCACACGTACAAATATTTTGATCTAATTGCAGTGTGTATTTAAAGGAGTCATAAAACAGATTGAAACACTGTGTAGTTAGCTGTGCATCTGCTGCTTTATCTACAGAGAGGCAGATCCAGCAAGTACAAACTACATACACTGGAGCTACCCTGACATTCAGTTTTTGAAAAAACACTGCCTCCTGGTGCTGTCGCACAAATCTAACCTCAATCATTCTCACAGTCTAAATAAACCCCGGTCATCGGCATTGAGTATAATGCAAGACATTTCTGAAAAGGTTATTTGTTGTTAAATTAACAAGCTGCAGGGTGACGCCTGGCCGCCATTTTAACTCCCTCTCCCGTACCATTCTGCCAGATGGGTAGAGTCAAAATCAGGGCTTAACTCTTTAGAAGGGGTTGGCTTGATTTTTGACTTCATTCTCTGTTCTACCCACCTGACAGCACCAATTTTATGTCATCTTAAGCTGGCTGTTAATGGTCATACAAAAAGCTCGCCTCTTGTTTATCTCTGGTATTAAGCCATCTAAAATATGTAATCCATGATGGTGGCATTCGACTGCTGTGTGTCGCATGAAATCAATATTTCTGCTGTGCCATTGGGTGAGCATGAAGTAGGGGTCAACGAGGGACAGAGGGATCAAAGGACATGGCCCTCAAAATCCACAAGTCTGCACTCCAGGCAATTATATTCGGAACCTCCGCCATCAACTCCGGTGGGCTTCCTCGAGTTGGGGGCGGTTCCCTATTTTACGCACACGCCTCAAAGAGTTATTCTCGGATGGTCTTTGCCTGGTCTGGGGTGGGGGGGGCATGAGTACATCCCTCTCCCTCCCTGCTCCCAACCCAAAGAAGTTTAAAGTGAGCACCTTGTGAAGAGGCCTAGTTTAAAAAAAAAATTACAAAATGATTAGGATTCCTTTTCAGGGATCCAAGACACGCTGCCAGCTTAAACCTCAAGGTGGAACCCACCAACACCTTTTGCCGGGCCAATACACCTCTTCTTACTGGGCATATTGGTCGCCAATTCTGCCCATGCTGATTGAAAAGCCAGGAACTCAGGAATTCTAATGTTGGGGGTTTCAGTTCCCCTAGTTCAACCCCTCCGACACCACTGGTTTGTAAGAGAAAGGCAGAGGTTCTGCCCCTTACTCAGCCCTGCACAATTCCCTGATGTCAGCCAGCAGTTGTTACGCTGGACGGGCTGAGGGTTGTCAGCCCCTGTATTTTTTGGTCAACAATTACTCAATTGGTTGTTTTATCTTTGGCAGCAAACTCTGGAGTAGGCCATCAATTCGCACTAGCAATCTTTCAGTATATCTATAAGCATCTGTGGTGGAAAACATCCATCCTTTTTGTGTCTTTCTAGCACAGTATGTCAGCTCCATTTGTCAACAACCTACTGAGTAGAAACTGTGGCCCCGAATTTGGTCAAACCTAAGTTCGGTCTGTTTTTCGATGGTCCCCGGGCGATGCGTGATGGGGCCGATTGGGCACGAGATTCATCCCGGTTGTGTCGGCGGGAGCGGGAGGCATCAGCCGGTGGCGGGCGGCAGCAAGAGTCGACGGTAGGTGCAGGCCTCTCGACTCAGGATCGATCCGAAGTCGTGTATTGCGCATGCGTGAGATTTGAAATTTTTTTTTGTAGATTTTTTGGACGATGACCTCACTTTTCCCGCGATTGGGGCTGAAGAGTCAGCTGAGCATGTGCATAAATCTCATGACTGACTTGCACCTGACAGTTACAGAGGGAAGTCATTGAGAGAGAGAGGGAAGAGAATCATCAGACATCCACCCTAAAAACCCATCATGACTGGTAGAAAAGTTGCGAAGATGTCCAAGGCAAGGAGGCTGAGAGCTCCCTGTTTTACAGATGATGAGCTGGAGGCACTTGTCTGAGGTGGAGCGCTGTTTCAGAGAGCTCACCTGGGATGGTCGTGGCAGGCCAGCCCCATCCTAATATAAACACATTTGGGAGGAGTTTGGGGAGGCCATGTCCGCAGTGGACACCATGGTTCGTCATGGAGACCAGTGCAGGAAGAGATGGAACAATGTGGTAGCGGCAACAATAGTAAGTAAAGATCTTATTCTTGCACTCCCATACTACTGAAAAGGTATATGTGGCCTTTGTGTGTGTGTGTGTGTTGCATCTGCAAACCGGTTAAAGATACCAACTTTTATTTCTGCAGAGAAAAAAAACCAGCCAATCCCCCAAAGCAGTGTGACACGGGAGAGGGCCCACCAGAGGTCATCGAAGTGACTGACATCGAGGAGCGTGCTTTGGCGTTGGTGGGTGATCCCGTGCCATCACACATGGTAGTGCCAATCCCGTATTACAGCATGGTAAGTTGATCATAATCTCTGGTCTGTGTCATGCAAGGTCATGTCATGCAAGAAACATAGAAACATAGAAAATAAGTACAGGAGTAGGCCATTTGGCCCTTCGAGCCTGCACCACCATTCAATAAGATCATGGCTGATCATTCACCTCAGTACCCCTTTCCTGCTTTCTCTCCATACTCCTTGAGCCATAAGGGCCGGATCTAACTCCCTCTTGAATATATTCAATGAACTGGTATCAACAACTCTCTGCGGTTGAGAATTCCACAAGTTAACAACTCTCTGAGTGTCAGTCCTGCCAGCCCAGGAATCAGTCTGGTGAACCTTTGCTGTACTCCCTCAATAGCAAGAATTTCCTTCCTCAGATTAGGAGATCAAATATGAACACAATATTCCAGGTGAGGCCTCACCAAGGCCCTGTACAACTGCAGTAAGACCTCCCTGGTCCTATAATCAAATCCTCTCACTATGAAAGCCAACATGCCATTTGCCTGCATGCAAACTTTCAATGACTGATGTACCATGACACCCAGGTCTCGTTGCACCTCCCCTTTTCCTAATCTGCCGCCATTCAGATAATATTCTACCTTTGTGTTTTTGCCACCAAAGTGGATAACCTCACATTTATCGACATTATACTGCATCTGCCATGCATTTGCCCACTCACCTAACCTGTCCAAGTCACCCTGCAGCCTCTTAGCATCCTCCTCACAGCTCACACCGCCACCCAGCTTAGTCTCATCTGCAAACTTGGAGATATTACACTCAATTCCTTCATCTAAATCATTAATGTATATTGTAAATAGCTGGGGTCCCAGCACTGAGCCCTGCAGCACCCCACTAGTCACTGCCTGCCATTCTGAAAAGGACCCGTTTATCCCAACTCTCTGCTTCCTGTCTGCCAACCAGTTCTCTATCCACGTCAGTATATTACCCCCAATAACATGTGCTTTAATTTTACACAGATTGTGGGGCCTTGTCAGAAGCCTTTTGTTAGTCCAAATATACCATATCCACTGGTTCTCCCTTATCCACTCTACTAGTTACATCCTCAAAAAATTCTAGAAGATTTGTCAAACATGATTTCCCTTTCATAAATCCATGCTGACTTGGACCGATCCTGTCACTGCTTTCCAAATGTGCTGCTATTTCATCTTTAATAATCGATTCCAACATTTTCCCTACTACTGATGTCAGGCTAACCGGTCTATAATTACCCATTTTCTCTCTAACCTTTTAAAAAAAGTGGTGTTACATTAGCTAGCTTCCAATCCATAGGAACTGATCCAGAGTTGATAGACTGTTGCAAAATGATCACCAATGCATCCACTATTTCGAGGGTCACTTCCTTAAGTACTCTGGGTTGCACACCATCAGGCCCCGAGGATTTATCGACCTTCAATCCCATCAATTTCCCTAACACGATTTCCCGCCGAATAAGGATTTCCTTCAGTTCCTCCTTCTCACTAGACCCTCGGTCGCCTATATTTCTGGAAGGTTATTTGTGTCTTCCTTCGTGAAGACAGAACCAAAGTATTTGTTCAACTGGTCTGCCATTTCTTTGTTCCCCATTATGAATTCACCTGAATCTGACTGCAAGGGACCTACGTTTGTCTTCACTAATCTTTTTCTCTTCACATATCTATAGAAGCTTTTGCAATCAGTTTTTATGTTCCCAGAAAGCTTCCTCTAATACTCTATTTCCCCCCTCCTAACTAAATCCTTTGTCCTCCTCTGTTAAATTCTAAATTTCTCCCAGTCCTCAGGTTTGCTGCTTTTTCTGGCCAATTTATATGCCTCTTCCTTGGATTTAACACTATCCTTAATTTCCCTAGTTAACCACGGTTGAGCCATATTCCCCATTTTATTTTTACTCCAGACAGGGATGTACAATTGTTGAAGTTCATCCATATGATCTTTAAATGTTTGCCATTGCCTATCCACCGTCAACCCTTTAAGTATCATTCGCCAGTCTATTCTCACCAATTCACATCTCATACCATCGAAGTTACCTTTCCTTAAGTTCAGGATCCTAATCTCTGAATTAAGTGCATCACTCTCCATCTTAATAAAGAATTCTACCATATTATGGTCATTCTTCCCCAAGGGGCCTCGAACAACAAGATTGTTAATTAGTCCTTTCTCATTGCACATCACCCAGTCTAGGATGGCCAGTCCTCTAGTTGGTTCCTCGATATATTGGTCTAGAAAACCATCCCTAATATATTCCAGGAAATCCTCCTCCACCGTATTGCTATCAGTTTGGTTAGCCCAATCTATATATAGATTAAAGTCGCCCATGATAATTGCTATACCTTTATTGCAAGCATCCCTAATTTCTTGTTTGATGCTGTCCCCAACCTCACTACTACTGTTTGGTGGTCTGTACACAACTCCCACTTGCGTTTTCTGCCCTTTGATATTCCACAGCTCCACCCATACAGATTCCACATCATCCAAACTAATGTCCTTCCTTACTATTGCATTAATTTCCTCTTTAACCAGCAATGCTACCCCACCTCCTTTTACTTTCTGTCTATACTTCCTGAATGTTGAATACTCCTGGATGTTGAGTTCCGAGCCTTGGTCACTCTGGAGCCATGTCTCCGTGATGCCAATTATATCATATTCGTTAATTGCTGCCTGCGCAGTTAATTCATCCACCTTATTACAAATATTCCTTGCATTGAGGCACAGAGCTTTGCTCCTTTAGAATTTTGCTGTAATGAGGCCTTTTTTGATTTTTGCCTTGGTTTCTCTGCCCTTCACTTTTATTTTTCTTCTTTCTATCTTTTACTTCTGTCCCCGTTCTACTTCCCTCTGTCTCCCTGCATAGGTTCCCATCCCCCTGCCATATTAGTTTAACCCCTCCCCAACAGCAAACACTCCCCCGAGGACATTGGTTCCGGTCCTGCCCAGGTGCAGACAGTCCGGTTTGTACTGGTCCCACCTCCCCCAGAACCGGTTTCAATGTCCCAGGAATTTGAATCCCTCCTTTCTGCACCACTCGTCTTATAATGTGATGTAAAATGCAGTTTAATGTACTGTCTGTCTGTCGGTCATTTAGGGTGTGATGATGTAGCCATGGTAGTCCTTGAAATAAGACTGTGACACATGACGGTGTTCCTGTCAGCATTACCAACCTTACCCCCCCCCCACCCCCCCAGCTGCTAAACATTGAAATGTTGTATTGTCCTTGCAGGTGATGAATCGGAGAACACCGACTTAGGCACCCCATCCACCTCTGGCTCGCAAAGGCCATGTGCAACATCAACATCATCCACCTCGATCTCATCAGGAGCCCGTCCCAGAAGCTCTTCCCACAACCCCCCCTTCCCCCCCCACTCAACATCCCCCATAGCCCCCGCATCCACCTCCGCAACCCATAGAGACGACGATCAGAAGGAAGAGCAGGGAAAAGGCCCAGTGTTTATCCCACTTGAGGTCGAGGAGGTGGAAGAGGAGGACTCCATCCTCTTGACATGTGTGCCACCTGTACGCACAACATCGGTATCGGGGTCTGAGTTTTTGTGCTTTGACTCGGAGAAAGCGGGATCGAACGTTGTGAAGCGCTGCACCCGTGCCGTTAAAGCCACCAAGCCGCATCCACCCAGGTTGATGCAGCAAGGAGATGATGATGCAAGATGGGCGGAAGCAATGCAGGAAATGATTCAGCTCTCGAGGACCAGTGTTGATCTAGGTCGAGATCTCCTCCAGGCCACGGCTAGGATAGCTGCCAACATCGCCTCGTTTGCAGAGCAGCATACCAACAGTATGTCGATGCCATGCGGCAATCGATGGTCTTGGGATGTGGCATGAAACCCCCCCCAAGCGTAACCAGTCAGGCCGACAGAACCAGAGGGTCCGGAGATGCCAGCGTCTCCCAGCTCAGCGCCGCCATTCTCACCGGGTGCACTGCCACACAACGTGCTGGTACCGATGCAGTGAGGGGCAGGGGTACAGGTCGGCGTGGAGATGGGCAACCCATCAAGAGATGAATGGGGCTCACTTGGAGGGGGGGTGGGGAAAGAGAGGTGGTGGGAGTGGTAGAGGGTTGGTTGTTGGAATACTGTTAAATATTTTGTTTGACATGTTTGAATGTTCTGCCACTTTTGAATGTTGTACAATTCAATACAGACAATTTTATTTTGCCACTCTTGGCCAGTGTCTAACTTTTAGATAACGAAGGGTATGTAGTGAGAAACATACAAATGTCCTTTAAATGTAATGTAGTGAGCTAAAACTTTTGCCTTACAGTTATGATGCGACTTTTTAATGGGTCCTGATATCACGTCATTTAGCTAAGACAAGTAAAGGTCACCAATCCAGGGTGGATGGCTTTGAATGACAGATAGCTTCTTGTTGGCTGGCACGGAAACGATGGGCTGAAATGGCCTTCTTCTGTGCTGTAAACTTCGATGATTCTATTCTCGATAGTTCCAGAACTTGGAGGCCAGACATTATTGTTGGCATTTGAGTGTACAGTTTTTTAGGTAACAGATCGCTGAACCCCACCCCTAACATTAAATGTTCTTCAGTCAAATTATAACAGTGAAATCGGACCTGATGTCAGCTTTCCACCCCACACATGCCCTTCAATGGAGCATTTTAACTTCAATGTAATATCTTTTTCTGAGGGACAAATATTGCTGCAATGATTTAAATCTGACCTGGGATCTACTGTTCTGTACGGCTCAGCTCCATTGTCCGTACCGTCCGCTCAAGATCCAGTTAAGACCACCTTTTTCACAACGGTCTTTCTGGCGGGCAGTATCAGGATCTTACAAGATCCTAAGGGTGAAATTTGTGTTTTTGCCGATTTCCCCATGGGCAGGCAGTATGGACTACCATGGTGGTACTTCTCCGATGAATTTCCCGTTGGGCGGTAGGTCGGCGGTCCCTGAGTTTTTTCGGCTAAAACTGGCATTTTTGGGCGGTAGCTCAGCGGCTGTGGGTGGTAGTGGATGGTAGGTTGATGAAATTTGGGCCCTGTCTCTTTCAAAGGAAATGGACTTTCATTAGTTAGAGCTATCACAGGCTCGGCCCTAGTTTGCCAAACCACTGTATTTCTACCATTTTGTCTAAAGGAGTAATATTTTAAATTGCATTGACATAGCAGATATTTTATCTCAAAATTCTTCAAGACATCTAAAAAGTCGGGGACCTGGAGTATCTTTCTTGGGCACACACTGGATGTTAGACTCAAAAATGCGCCTAATATCAAGCCCATCTTGCCAATGTCAACTTATATCAAAGTACCCGTTCCTTCATCACATATGCCTCCAACAAATATGTCTCGGAGTTCGGCCTCTTGGGTGCCAGGCCGTTGGCCTGGCCGAAACCCTCCCTGATGGCTCAGTGGAGCTAATTAAAATAAACGCAGAGTTCGCAGCGGCTCTCCCCTTTAACTGAAGGGGATGGACGTGGTGATGTGCCAGAGTGATGATGTCATCAGCCCGGCGCTGATGATTGATGGCAGCGGAGACTCCATCCCACCCCATTATGACCGACTTCCGCCCCGCTCGAAAAAAAACAAAGAGCTGAATTTCACAAGATAGGCCGCCGCATCTATCGCGGCGACCAAAACACATCAAAAATAGGTGCGGCCCGTATCCAGCGGAGGTAAATTTCAGCCCCTCTGTCCACTGTTACCTCTTTGGAGCAACCTCTTTCACCTTTTGACAGATTGCCTCTGTCATCTCAACTTCAGCTGCCATCTATTCCATCAGCATCGGTGCCCTTAAAAAAATCTTACCTTGGTCCTCAGAATCCCCCAACACCAAATCACCAGGCACACCAACATCAGCACCAACCTGCTCCGCAATCACCTGATGCTGCACAGGACACAGGGCATCAGCATATGACCAAGTGATGTGCCAGGTTGGCACCACCCCACATCAGCATCATAAAGGATCCCTGCAATGCACAAGCCATTCCTTTCACACTCATCCCCATTGCGGAGGATACCGTTATATCTCACCGTTCACTACAATTCACTAAGCCACTTCCAAAGGTGCACACAAATCTGTCCAAGAAGGGAAAGTGCTGAAAATAAAGATCTCAGTAGTTGCTAATGTTATATATGTAAACTTGTATTTACTCTCTACAGCCACCAGAGGGCTCATCCCCTGGAGTCCCAAGGGATCCCATAATCCCTTGGTAGCACAGGTATTTAAGGAGGCTTCACAGGTTAGAGAGACTCTCTGGAAACCTGCAATAAAAGACTAAGGTCACACTTTACTTTGAGCTCACAGTATTCAATCTGACTCTTTCTCCATACACAACAGGTAACACATTTAGAGAAACTTTACATGAACATTGGCTAAAGGACCCAAGTGCCTACCCTTGTGTGTTGTTGGTTGATATGATTGGATGAGAGTGAGTGTGACGGGTGGCTAATGAGATGGGGATGTGATAATGTAGATAGAGAGGGATGGGTGGAGGTGCAAGGTAAGTTGGTGTGAGTAAGGATGTGCAGGAGTAGGGTTGGGAAGGAAGAGTGATAGGGATGTGATGAGTGGCACAACAGGATGAGGTTGAGTGTGGCTTTGCAGTAACGTTTCTTGATCTATGAGATAATTGAAAGATTTACGGCACTGCTCGGGAGTTAGCGGCGATGCTGCGCCGGATCCCGTGGCTAGAGCCCCAGGCCACTGCACACCGACGATGACATCATCGCCGTGCACGGCGACCCCTTAGCGCCACGCGCCGACCCCTTTCCTCTGGCGAGGCTGGCACGAGCGGGTGTCAACAGCCGCCTCATGGGACAGAAGTTAAAGTGGAGGTTGCCAGCGCCCTGCGCCGCTATCTTGATGGTTTTGATGACACTCTGGCCGGCTCCAATGCTTCTCCCCTGGTGTGGTTCGGGCCGCTGTTTTGCAGCCCAGAACTTTGTTTTGGGTGCCGGGTTGCAGCCCTGGTACCACACTGCCCTGGTAACCTAGTGGAGGTCATCAGAGGCCATGCAGATTGCACAGTGGCCCTCCCCTTTAAGCGAAGGGGAGGGGTGTTGAAACGTGTCAGCACTATGCAGAACATCCGAGTAGCGTGGCTGCTCACACCCCATTAGCACCGCAGGACCCACCCCAAGATGAAGTGGATTGTGTAAGATTGCGCTCCACTCCCTCTGAGGGGCGGTAAGGCCAATTCAGCATCCGGGGCGGGACCACCGCGTTGGGCACAGGAAGTACCGCCCCCAATCAGGGAGCAGGGCAATTTCTCCCCCTTAGAGTCTAAATTTCAACTCATTTAACCATCATTCATGCACATCAGGCACAGCATGTTTAGGAACCTCAATCGGGGAAGCTGTACAATTTTTAATGTGACTTATATTTCATTCCATGAAAATACATTAAAAGAAACAAAATATACAGAGCAGGTCCCTGTGAGGATAAATATTTTTTAAATGCTCAAAAACTTGACACTAAACACCAGAAAAATTAATTTGTTTCCTGCTTAAAACTTTGGTGGCAATGTTAAGAGATCCTCTGAACAAGCGCAATTGGGGAGTCGGGGATGTGATTAGTTTTGTTTGCGAAGATTTGTTCAGATGGAGTGTTTGATGAACAGACGTAAGTGATCAAGGAGACTTAGGTATGCTGTAGTTAGGCACATATCATATTACTTCTAAAATTACACAAACTTTTAAGCCGGGTAATTTGTTTGGGCCCAGATTATGTGCGTGTCTGGGTGCATGTGTGTTGGAAACCCCAGGACACTGTCTAATTAAATCATATTTGGATAATGATTTGTTCAAAGCTCAGCTACTTGGTCCACCAAGCTGGTCAGCTGGGATTTTTCCGATCATCTGCGGTAACTTTGGCAGAAGATCCACGGAATCCATGGAAACCCTGGAGGAATGGCATAAACAGGGTTTACACAGTTTCTCCGGGTTATCTGTGGATTTTCCGATGGAGTTTTGGCAGATACTCAGGAGAACCTCCATGAAAATCAATTCCCACCCTCACTCCTGATTGGCTGAGGAAAGGCTCGAGTTTTGCTCGATACCCCATAACTCAAGTAACCCGACAACACTCATGCATGAAGAACTGCCACTAATCAAATAGTTTAGGAACTGGTGCTTAGCATGTCAGTGCTTCCTATAGGCAACAGTGTTGGGGGGGAAAACAGTTTGTATAGAAATGTACTTTTCAAAGTTTGTTTTTTTCAAACGCCGCCCACCAGATATTGGTGACAGTCTGTTGCAATCACTGAAGGATTAAACAGCTGACTATAGCAGTTGATAGTTTTGAAATAAATCCTGCGAAGGCCAGCAGAAAAAAGCCACAGTACTTCAAATCAGCCATGAAAATATGAAAGACTTCTAGACTTCAAGCACATGCTGAGCTCTCACGCACCCAATTTCTCTGTATTTGAAAAATGAGATTGTCAGTTGCTAACTGCAGTTATACACACGCAGTTTGTGTAATCTCAACAGAACTGAAAGGGACCCTACACTATACAGAGGTCTAGTCATTTTCCTAATGATGCTTTTGTGAGCTTTCGGAGTCCACAGGAGGTTCACGATATATAACAAAATTGTGGCAAGGATCCTCTTCAATGTCCTCATACTTAACAATCTTTCCATCTGATAAACAGGTGGAGAGAATGGTACCGTTTTAACCATCTGTTTATGCACAGTGACATCTGGGAACACACTGATATAGATGGTTGCCCACAAACCATTAAAGAGAGAACAGCACATGATTCAGATTTTACAGTTAGACATATGCATGTTTCACGAATTTTAATATTTTTAGTTAACAGTTTTCAGTGGGCTGGTTAGGACAATGTACCAGGAGGCAAAAACTGCTAAAATTGCTACACTGCTGCCTGAATGTCCCTAGTTGGTAGTGATGGTATTTGTTTTGTTGGAAGTAGTAATTTTGGACAATTGGTCAGAACCCATTCCGACACAGTCAAAAAGAACTTCCCCAATAAAATCATCTCATTTCAAGAGTTTTTCTCAAAATTTGAAACGAAACATGACAACCCTGCCATCTCATTCATTCGAACTTTTCTTAAAGCAAGTTCAATTCAGATTTATTTCTGTAAAGTCAGATTTTTAAAATTAATTTACATGATGTGGGCATTGCAGTCCACCCCTACTTGTCTTGAGAAGATGGTGGACTTTCTACTTGAACTGCTGCAGTCTGTGTGGTGAGGGCAGTCCCAAAGTACTGTTGGGTAGGCAGTTCTGGGATATTGATCCAATGCCGATGAAGGGACAGCGATGTGTGTCCAGGTCAGGAGGATTTGTGGTTTGAAGAGGAATTTGGAGATGGTGGTGTTCCCATACATCTGTTGCCCTTGTCCTTCTAGGCGGTGGAGGTTGCCGTAGAATACCCAACTTGTCATCTCAATCATTTAAACTTTGCTTAAAACAAGTTAAATTAAAATTTATTTCTGTAAAGTCAAAGTGAAACAAGAAGCTAGAACCTGTTTTGATATTAACTTAAATACATAGATTTGTTTTCAGATTTAAAAAAAGATGGTTTTGTTAAAGGGGCACTAACTTGTTAAAGTTTGCACAAAGCCTCTTCATTTGTTTGCAAATACACAATACAATGATATATAAACATACTAGTTCCGATTTTAGATTTTACCACCGTGGTACTAACATGGTGAAAATTGCCGTGCTGCTCTTACTGCCCATTACCACTGACGTGTAGGACACTGCTATTTTGGTGTGGGCCTTGATATGAGTGGTCCAGGCATCCACCAAAAGCAGGCAAGTGCCTCATTAGTCCATGAAAATTGGAGACCTATGATATCATTAGGATCCCAAAGCACTTTTCAGGTTTGAATGGGAGGAGTTTGGGCCGCGCAAGTCTCGCTCATTGGCATTTGGCATTAAGCGGTCTATTCAATGATCCTTAAAAGTTAAGTTTAAGACATCGGTGGACGGAGCAGACACCCAGCCTACTGCCCAATTGATCTGCAGCCAAAATGAAAATTGACTCCACTGTTGCAACATTGCATGTAAAACCAGTGTGACAGAAATAGCACATGGCACCAACTCCTCCCAAACAAAAATGTTTGCCAAATACCTTTTGATGAAGGTGGTAACTCATTAAGCAACAGTCATGTTCAGCCTTGTAGAACAACAACATTTGTCATCAAATTCACTAAAATCCAGTAAATAGTTCTGCAATTAGTTGTGGTGTCTGAGCTTGTTTCCAGAGGAGGGAGCTCTCAGCCTCGAGTTGATTCACATAGTCCTCGTACATCACCTACATCTACATTATACTGCAATAATGCCAAAGGCTTTTTAATGGACTAACACAGTGAGATAGCGCCTCTTAGGTTGGTTTCATAACTAATTACACTGGATAAATCTGAATGAAAACTAGTTACACCGCGTGAGCCCGGCAAACTTATGAATTACTTTTAATTTCAGTACAGTTGGATTCCTCCCCAGCGTTTAGCATCTGTTTTCAGATTAACTCTGCATCTGCCAACTTTTGTGAGTAAATCCTTTACTGTTTTCCTTCGATAGTTTCTTCGAAACAGACTTCCCAATTCCCCAGCAGCAGAGACAAGACTCCAGCATTTGTTGCAGCGTGACAATAGCAGAACTCCCAAGAAAGGTTGAGTAACAGCTGCTGCTTGCTGGCTGGCTGCCCTTTCTTATGGCAGCATCCCCACCCCCCACCCACACACCGAAATGGTTCAACTGCAATAGTAAAATAGAATCCCTCCTCTGCTACAGCTGTAATTTGCATTTGTGGCCACTTTATAGCTACCTTGCAGTAAATAATCAAATATAAATGGTATATATTATTCCGATTGAGTGTGATACAAAACAGTAACACACTCCAGCCGCTATTGCTTTTCTTTTCTATCCTCTTTAGTGACCTCTGTGCGTCAGTTCTTGGACGTGCCCCATACTGTTGTATGTTTTGCAGGCTTATTCATCATTCATCAAATCTGCAATTCTGTCCAGCTACTGTGTAAACAAGTCTGACCAAGGAACGGAAACGTTATCCCTGATTAGAATGTGTGTATAAAATAAAGCAGCAAGTGGCAGGCTGCAGTGTGTCCTCTGGAAAACTAATGGTAATCAGGAAAGCACATCATCATCCATCCAATATCAGTGATTTTGAGAAATACAGTGTTTCATTTTTAAAGCTGGCATTTGTAGTACTATTGGAGTTGATGCAGATTGTGCTTTGTGGATGTAATAGGGTTGATGTATATAAATCTAGATCAGTAATATAAATTAAATTAGCGTGCCAAATTTGTTCAGTTGTTAGTACTCTTGCCTTAGAGTCAGGAAAGTTGTAGGTTCAAGTCCCAATACAGATTTCAGCATATAATCTAGGCTGAAATTCAGTGCAGTACTAAGGGAGTGCTGAATTGTTGGAGGTGCCATCTTTCAATTGAGACATTAAACCAAAGCGCAGTCTGTCTACTCAGGTGCCACAATTCAGAGGCAGTGCGTTTTTCCAACATTCCTCCCTTAGGCAAAAGCAGATTAACTAGTTATTCATCTCATTTACTATTTGGAGGATCTTGCTGTGCACAAATTAGCTGCCATGTTTGCCTACAAGTTGCCTTAAAAAGTAATTGCGTATGAAGCACTTTGGGACATAATGAGGACGTGATAAGGTGCTATATAAACTCAAGTTCTTTCTTTAAAGTGGGATTTAGTAAAACGGAACTAGACAAAATCTAGAATTGGTCACTTTTTAGAAATTGAAGCCAATTAACTCCATGCATTTATCACTAAAGTAACTTAATCACATCTTCTGGTAACTATGGAAAGAAGCACTTTCACTCGATTACCTATCAGAAATCAGGTGGTCTCACACTGAAACGGATGGGCACTACCAACCAGGAAGGAGACGTTGGTTTTATATGTGAGTCTCCTGCCAATTGTAGGAGCGTTAGTAAACCTGGTGACAGAAACGATTTACCTCCACAGGATTGTCATCCTTTATTATTGATGAACACAAAATACATTCACCACCAAAAAAAAATTCAGAGCTACATTTTTACATATGTTATTTACTTTAATAGTCAGGATTTGGCTCTGAGTTTAATGGGTTCAGGACAGTTCACATCAAACTGAACATCCAAAACATGGTTGACGTTCTAATCCCCACTGTGCAGTCACATGGAAACATATTGCACAAATGCACAATCCCAGCAAAAATGTGGATTAAAAGTACACATAACAGGACCGATAACAATGAGAAAAAGCCACTACTGTTATTTCTACAATTCTTTCACATCTGCAAACAGTATCGTTGCTTTGTTTTTATCAAAATAACCAAGCAGTTTAAAGAAGATATTTACAGTCAGTCATTCTAATAACAAGCCAATCACCTGATGCTTAATCTGGACAAAACTCACTGTGGGCTCTTCACATCTAAACAATTGCTTTGTGGTGCAATCAATTTTTGACATATGCTTTTAATTTATTTTTGACCTCTTTCGGAACCTCTTACACTTTGAGATATAGGGGCTGCTCCCAGATCTCTGCCACTGCCACTCTATAACTAATCTGCTGCAAGTTTAGGGTGACAAACAACCTCTGATTCTTCCTTGGCTTTGCTGAATTTCTTACAACGATGTGTGAGAAAACCCATGTCTTATCACTTAATGGTGAAGACTCGATTAAAAGGACACAACTTTTACAAAAATAAATGGGGGAAGGAGAAGACCCACACGAGATGTACACACACAATTTTCCTTGCAGGCACATGATCCAATGATGCCTCCTAAAGAGATTTGTGTGATGTGCACCAACAAATGAAAAAGGGTTGCGTGTTTTCATGGTGCCAAGGCTGAATTTGCAGACAATGCACTTTTAAGACCTAGGGGGTGAAATTAGACTTGGTCAGTGGTGCGAAATGGAGGATAGCAAATTAGCAGCCCATTTACCAATGGAAAAGAAAATTGGTTGTGATATAAAATGGACTAACATGCTGGGCACCAGCACACTCTTCACCCTCTTAAAGTAACAACTAACCCTTCACAGTGCTCTCTGCTACAACTCGACATCTTGCACTCTGGCTACCAGATCCCCTCACAGCAATTATTTACATATACAGCCCTAAAACCCCTTCCTCCACTTTAACAGCCTCACAGCCACACATCTCTTGTATCAGTTCTCTCATACCACTTGGCACACACAACTACGTGCCTTACTTTCATTCACTATCTTCTTGCAAAGCAAATTGGCAGAGAGGCACTGGAGGGGGTTCTCTAACCTTAAGAACCTCATCTCCTTTGAGGAAAAGACCATGGAGCTCATGGGGAGGCATATACATAGAATTTTACAGCATAGAAACAGGCCATTCGGCCCAACAGGTCTATGTTGGAATTTATGCTCCACATGAGCCTCCGCCTACCTCACTTCATCTCATCCTATCAATATAGCCTTCTATTCCTTTCTTCCTCATGTGCTTATCTAGCTTCCCCTTAAATGCATCTATGCTATTTGCCTCGAACACTCCATGTGTTAGTGAATTCCATGTTCACACCACTTTGAGTAAATAGCTCTTGTAGGAGATTGCATGGTTGGTGGCATCCTACCAGCACTGACTGAGCACCTACACTGTTAACCTGACGTTCTGTGATGCACTACCTAGCCACCTCCTTCTCTGTCTTCTTAATCCCAAGAGTGATGCTTGCCAATTCTTGGGCTTCTACCCTCTTCTCCTGCAGATCCAACACAGCAACGTGTGACACAGGAGGAGGAAGATGATGGTGGTGGGGTGGTGAAGAAGATAATTAGAACCAAGCCACCCAGGAGTTGCAGCTGCATGATATTTCTGTCCCTCAGAGCAGCAGCACATTAAGTTTCCAGCCATCCTCCTCATAGAATTAAACCAATGGAATGTGGGAGGCGACACCAAGGTGCCAGGGACAAAGCTGACATGAGGCAAAGGCCACTCAGTCCCATGAGCCTTCTGTACAGCATGAGCAGCCAAGCATCTCCTGCGATCCTTCCCTCAGGTGGCACCTACAAGAAGCATGGGAATAGGTAAACAAAGGCACATGTAGGCACCAGAGGAAGCACGGTGTGAAGAAAGGGTAGATTGATTGTGTGAACTTTGGAATTCATTGTAATAAAACAGAATGCACACTGACCTTGTTATTGATAGAGATTAGAGTCACACAGGAAAGGGATCATTTATGTGGTGCTGAGATCTTTGCTCAGGTGATGACAATTGGCATATTCATGTAAGGGTAAAGGAGGCTGATCTGTTGTCATCTGGTAGGATGGCTAGTGGTTTGAGGAAATCTCCCATTATTAACAAGTGAGTTGGTGAACGGATCGTGGCGGGAGTGTTCCAGAAGCAATATGAAGCTGGGGGGAGATGGAGGGGGGTGGGAGCCTTTTATAGATCGAAAACCCAAAGTTCCTCACTAAAAAACAATTCAATGCCATTCCTGTATGGGAAGTACGACAGAAACAGCGAGGAAATTTACTCCCTTAAAGTGTTAAAGGAGATGGAACCTCTCGGGGTAAGAACTGAAAATGTCCCCCTGTGATGAATAGGTGTTATGTCACAATTCAACTCATAAGGAAGTTTATATGTTTTTAATAACTATCTATGAGCATGATTGATTACTTTAAAATTAGTTTTACTGTAGGTTTAATGCATCTGGGCGAGATAACATCTATATATTCTGCAGGTGTGGCTAGAAATTGCACTGTGAGGAAAAATAGATCCACAGACAACACAGCAGTGTATAGCCACCATAAGACTAATTGGCTTTGATATATTAATATTTTTTAATTGCAAAGCCATTAGTGTTGATCTCACCAGAAGTACTTCCTGTTAACTATTCAGTTTTTAGTCTAATGGATCTGGTTGATTGTCAGCCTGTCACCTTGGTTGTCTGGAGACAGCTTTCTTGTGGGGTGGGGAGTGGACGTCGGGGGTGGGGGGGTCCCTGATACTTTCAGGTCCACTTGATGAATCGCTTGGTAGCCGAAAGCTACTGATTCCCAAAGATTATTGAGGGCAGCCTTCTTCTCTGCATCAGTTCTTCTGGGTTCATCAAGATAGAGATAAATAATAAAGACTCTTTAGGTGATCAGATGAAAATCGCACATATATGTGATGTCACTTGAAGTGCCACATCTTATTGTTGCAGTCAAGGAGAAGTTAGAAATTTTGTAAACAAGTGATATCCACAGTATTGAATATGTCCTGATATTTTTTCATCTATCTGACTAAGGCGCTTGAGCCTTATTTATGCGTGTTTACTCAATTAATGAAAGCTGGTCACCAAATAGCAAAAGGCACCAATACTGGGATATGGCCACATTCCAGAGTAATCCTGCTGGTTGATGTCACTGGAGCGGATCCACTGTGATATTTCATTAAGGAAGTGGAATATTGAGATAAGTGCTCAATATTCATGTAACTTACCCCAGAGCTACTTTCTCCTTTAATTGGAAGAATCAATTATAAATCTGTTAATTAAGCAGATAAAAGTAGTTGGATTTGGAATGTAGCCTAATTGCGTGCCATTGAATTAGCCACTGTCATTGTGTGTTATTCTATCAGTGCCAATGTGTGCTATTGGATTAACTTTTAAGGGATGAAATTCCTCTGTGTGCTTTTTTTGGATACTGGCTAATGCACTCGCATCAAATTCTTATTTTAATAAGGTTATTCAACTATATATTTTAAATTCATATGGATTGTAAATGGTTTAACAGCTATTAAAATAGTGTACATTAAACTTTTAGACACAAATGTGTTAAGCAATAAAAACTCTGCAGACCAAATTAAACCTTTATCATTTATATTAGCACTGTCTGTGTATTGTTCAGCGTTGACATATTATTGTTTAATTGCCACCTGTACTGTATGTTAGTATTTCCTAATGATTTTATGATAGTTAATTTTAATGGTTATTGTTGATTATCTGAAAAGCATGCACTCCCATGTTCGGTAACCAGGGAGTGCATCCCCTGAAGTCCCAAGGGATCCCAGCATCCCTTGGGAGCACTGCATATAAGCCAGCCCCTAAGGCCTGTTCCTCACTCTGGAGTGTCTTAATAAAGACTAAGGTCACTGTTACTTTAACCTCCCTGTGTGCAGTCTCATCTGTGTCAGGAACACAATAACTGGCGACGAGTATACGAATCCAACGCAAAGATGCAGCAAACTGTGGGCATCCTGGAGAAGTTCTCGGAGGGTGAGGACTGGGAAGCCTTTGTCGAATGGCTAGACCAGTACTTTGTAGCCAACGAGCTGGACGGAGAAGGAAGCGCTGCAAAAAGGAGAGCGGTCCTCCTCACGGTCTGCGGGACACCGACCTACAGCCTCATGAAAAATCTTCTGGCTCCGGTGAAACCCACAGATAAGTCATATGAGGAGTTGTGTACACTGGTTCGGGAGTATCTTAACCCGAGGGAGAGCGTGCTGATGGCGAGGTATTGGTTCTACACGTGCCAGCGATCTGAAGGTCAGGAAGTGGTGAGCTACGTCGCCGAGCTAAGGCGACTTGCAGGACAATGTGAGTTTGATGGCTACCTGGAGCAAATGCTCAGAGATATTTTGGTACTGGGCATTGGCCATGAGACCATCCTGCAAAAACTTTTGACTGTAGAGACACCGACCCTCAGTAAGCCCATTGCGATAGCACAGGCGTTTATGTCCACCAATGATAACACCAAACAAATTTCTCAGCACACAAGTGCTAGCAATGTTCATAAATTAACTGGAGCTGTGTTTGCGAGCAGAAATATACAGGGCAGAAACCAAGAGTCTGCAACTGCCAGCAGGCCTCAGGTGACTCAGATGACAAGGCAATTCACACCTTGTTGGTGTTGTGGAGACTTCCATTTAGCCTATTCATGCCGCTTCAAAGGGTATGTTTGCAAGAGCTGTGGAACAATGGGGCACTTCAAACGAGCTTGCACACGAGCTGCAAGCTCTGCAAAACCTGCTAACCACCAAGTGGCAGAGGAAGATCGGTCCATGGTGGCTCAAAGCAATTTCGAGCCTCAGAGAGAGGAGGCAGATGCTGAAGTACACGGGGTGCACAAATTTTCGATGAAATGTCCACCAATAATGCTAAATGTAAAATTGAATGGCTTACCCGTAGCCATGGAACTGGACACTGGCGCTAGCCAATCCATCATGAGTAAAAAGATATTTGAGAGACTGTGGTGCAACAAGGCACTCAGACCAGCTCTGAGCCCCATCCACACGAAACTGAGAACGTGCACCAAAGAGCTTATCACTGTCCTGGGCAGCGCCATGGTCAAGGTCACCTACGAGGGCACGGTGCACAAACTGCCACTCTAGATTGTCCCGGGCGATGGCCCCACACTGCTTGGAAGGAGCTGGCTGGGCAAAATCTGCTGGAACTGGGATGACATCTGAGCGCTATCACATGTCGATGAGGCCCCATGTACCCAGGTTCTTAACAAATTTCCTTCCCTTTTTGAGCCAGGCATTGGAAATTTTTCCGAGGCGAAGGTGCGGATCCACTTGGTCCCAGAGGCATGACCCAATCACCACAAGGCGCGAGCGGTACCTCACATGATGAGGGAGAGAGTGGAAATCGAGCTGGACAGGCTGCAACGCGAGGGCATCATCTCCCCAGTGGAATTCAGCAAGTGGGCCAGCCAGATTGTTCCAGTTCTCAAAAGTGATGGCACGGTCAGGATTTGCGGTGATTATAAAGTAACTATTAATCGTTTCTCGCTACAGGACCAATACCCGCTACCTAAGGCAGAGGACCTGTTTGCAACGCTGGCAGGAGGCAAGACGTTCACCAAGCTCGACCTGACCTCGGCCTACATGATGCAGGAGCTGGAGGAGTCTTCAAAGGGCCTCACCTGCATCAACACGCACAAGGGACTGTTCATGTACAAGAGATGCCCATTTGGAATTCGGTCGGTGCAGCGATCTTCCAGAGAAACATGGACAGCCTACTCAAGTCGGTATCATGCACAGTGGTTTTTCAGGACAACATATTTGTCACGGGTCAGGACACCATCGAGCACCTACAAAACCTGGGGGAGGTCCTCCAGCGACTGGATCGCATAGGGCTGTGGCTGAAGAAGTCGAAATGCGTCTTCATGGCAACAGAAGTGGAGTTTTTGGAGAGAAAGATCGTGGCGGATGGCATTCGGCCCACAGATGCCAAGACAGAGGCTATCAGGAATGCGCCCAGGCCACAGAACATCACGGAGCTGCGGTCGTTCCTGGGACTCCTCAACTATTTTGGTAACTTCCTACCGGGGTTAAGCACCCTCTTAGAGCCCCTACATGTGTTATTGCGTAAAGGTGAGAACTGGGTATGAGGAAAAAACAAGTAATTGCTTTTGAGAAAGCCAGAAACATTTTATGCTCCAACAAGCTGCTTGTATTGTATAACCCGTGTAAAAGACTTGTGCTAGCATGTGATGCGTCGTCGTATGGAGTCGGGTATGTATTACAACAAGCTAACGTTGTGGGGAAGTTGCAACCTGTCGCCGATGCCTCCAGGAGCTTGTCTAAGGCCAAAAGGGCCTACAGCTTGATTGAGAAAGAAGCATTAGCATGTGTGTTCGGGGTAAAGAAAATGCATCAGTACCTGTTTGGCCTCAAATTTAAGCTGGAAACCGATCACAAGCCCCTCATATCCCTGTTCGCTGAAACCAAGGGGATAAATACTAATGTCTCAGCCCGCATACAATGGTGGGCACTCGCGCTATCAGCGTATAACTATACCATCTGCCACAGGCCAGGCACCGAGAACTGTGCGGATGCTCTCAGTCGGCTACCATTGCCCACCACGGGGGTGAAAATGGCGCAGCCTACAAACTTGTTGATGGTGGCGCAGCCCGCAGACTTGTTGATTGTCATGGAAGCGTTTGAAAATGATAAATCACCTGCCACGGCCCGCCAGATTAGGACTTGAACCAGCCGAGATCCTCTGCTATCCCTAGTAAAAAACTGTGTACTGCATGGGAGCTGGACCAGCATCCCCGTTGAAATGAAAAGCTAATCAAGCTATTCCAGCGGCGAAAGGACGAGCTGTCCATTCAGGCAGACGGTCTGTTGTGGGGTAACCGCGTAGTGCTACCCAAAAAGGGCAGGGAGACGTTCATCTCGGATCACCACAGCACACCCGGGTATAGTAATGATGAAAGCGATAGCCAGATCCCACGTGTGGTGGCCCATGATCGACTCTGACTTAGAGTCCTGTGTACGGCAATGCAGCCCAGAGAGGCACCACTAAGTTTGTGGTCCTGGCCCTCCAGACCATGGTCAAGGATCCATGTCGACTATGCGGGCCCGTTTCTCGGTAAAATGTTCCTGGTGGTGGTGGATGCTTTTTCAAAATTGATTGAATGTGAAATATTGTCGGCAAGCACCGCCACCGCCACCACTGAAAGCCTGAGGACCATGTTTGTCACCCACGGCCTGCCGGACATACTGGTCAGTGACAACGGGCCATGGTTCACCAGTGCCGAATTTAAAGAATTCATGACCTGCAATGGGATCAAACATGTCACCTCGGCCCCGTTCAAACCAGCCTCCAATGGGCAGGCAGAGCGGGCAGTACAAACAATCAAACAGAGCCTTAAACGAATCACAGAAGGCTTACTCCAAACCCGCCTGTCCCGAGTACTGCTCAGCTACCGCACGAGACCCCACTCGCTCACAGGGGTGCTCCCGGCTGAGCTACTCCTGAAAAGGACACTTAAAACCCCAACCTGCATGATCAGGTAAAGAGCAGGCGGCAGCAACAAACTGTAAACGATGGTCACGCCACTGTGTCACGGGAAATTGATCTGAATGACCCTGTGTATGTGCTAAACTATGGACATGGTCCCATGTGGATCGCGGGCACGGTGATAGCTAAAGAAGGGAGTAGGGTGTTTGTAGTGAAACTAAACAATGGACAAATTTGCAGAAAGCACCTGGACCAAACGAGGCTGCGATTCACAGACTGCCCTGAACAACCCACAACAGACACCACCTTTTTCGAGCCCACAACACACACCCAAAGGATCAATGACACCACCCCGGACGAGGAAATCGAACCCATCACGCCCAACAGCCCAGCAAGGCCAGGCTCACCTTGCAGCCCTGCAGGGCCAGCAACACGCCAGCCCAGCGAGGGCACAGCCAACACACTAGAACAGACATTTGCACCGAGGCTCCAGGGAAAGAAAGGCTCCCGACCGCCTCACCTTTTAAATAGTTTTCACTTTGACTTTGGGCGGGGGGGAGTGATGTTGTGTATCTGTAAAGCATGCACTCCCATGTTCCGCCACCAGGGAGTGCATCCCCTGAAGTCCCAAGGGATCCCAGCATCCTTTGGGAGCACTGTATATAAGCCGGCCCCTAAGGCCTATTCCTCAATCTGGAGTGTCTTAATAAAGACTGAGGTCACTGTTACTTTAACCTCCCTGTGTGCAGTCTCATCTGTGTTAGGAACATAACAGTTATTACAGCTGAAAAGTTTATTGCTTCAATTTTTAGTATACTAGCTAACGCAGCTTCTCAGTAAAACCTTGAGATCAGATTATAGTGTAACCCGCTTAAAGGAACAATTTCTTTGCAAACTATTCATTTAACCTAGCTATTCTAGTAACACATTTCCCCATTATTTCTGCTGTGTTTGCTGTCTCACACCATTTCAAAACTTTTCCAAGTTTTGGTAGTTTGATAGTTGTGCTTGAACTCCAGTGGAACACAGGTGAGCTGCAACCATTGTTGGGGAAATCAGAGAGTTGAGGTGGGCACTGAGTCTCAGAGTACAGCTGACCAAATTGTCACAGTCGAGTCAGCAAACTGCTGTTATCACAGCAAGTAAATGTTTCAAGAATGATCCTTTGGCCTACAATTTCGACTGAGCCTGAAAACAGCCGCGGGCGTAGGTTAACGACTGCCCGCATAAAGAGCGCAGGGAGCACCGGTATTTTGGTGCTGCCTACTAATTTAAATGAGCGCAGCGCAGTAGCTCCCAAGCAACGTGCTCTTTCCGGTCGTAACATCTGCAAGAGGCTGAAGGCGTTGTGTAAGTATATACCCTGTACACTCAATGTACAGTTACATAACACCACTGACTGTATTTTCACACTGTATACACTAAGCCTGTACCATCAGAGGGTGCAACTGGTGGAGGCCTGGGGGTCACACTGCAGGTAACCAGGTATAAAAGGGAGCCCACCTTACTGTACCCTCATTCAGGAGCTGCAATAAATAGACTAAGGTCACAACAGTTCAAGTGCAATACCTTACCTCGTGGAGTCATTACTAGAGTGCTTACAGACACAATAATTGGCGACGAGATTACGAATTTCCACACGGAAAATGGCTAACCTTGGCAACTTTCAACAATTCGCTGATGGGGAAGATTGGGATGCCTTTGTGGAAAGGCTCGAACACTTTTTCATCGCGAGCGAACTGGCTGGAGACACACCGACCTCGCTGGCTGATAAGCGCAGAGCCATCCTGCTCAGCAGTTGTGGGCCCACCATCTATGGTCTTGTTGGGGACTTGCTAGCCCCAGAGAGGACGACAACCAAAACGTACGCGGAGCTCGTAACGATGATACAGGAACAGCTCAAACCTAAAGAGAGCATCCTCACAGCCAGACACCGGTTCTACACACACTGGTGGCCCGAAAGCCAAGAAATTGCAAAATATGCTGCAGACCTTAGATGATTGGCTGCACCGTGTGATTTTGGCGACCACCTCACCGAAGCACTGAGGGACATCTTTGTTATTGGAATCGGCAATGAGGGCCTCCTCCACAGGCTGCTCTCTGCGGACACCACGGTCACCCGGCAGAAGGCAATTAACGTCAGCCAGGCGTTCATGGCCTTGGACTGCGATTCCAAGAGGATGATGACTCACCCCCAGGACTCTAACCCGGCATGTATCGTGAACCGACTGGCGCCCTTTAGAGGCAAGACTGCTACCTGAGTCCCGCAACCCTGAGTCCGCCACATGGGGCCAACCGGCCAGCACCATGCTGACGCTGTGGAGGTAATCACAGGGCCCACCAGTTCCGCTACAAAGACTATACTTGCAAAGGCTGCAACATGAAAGGCCATCTCCAGTGAATGTGTAAGAGAAATTTTACTCACCCCGAGTTGCTGAAGAGTTGGCCGATCACCCGAGCTCCAGCGCTGATGAAGATGAAGAGAGGGTCCAGGAGACAGCTCAGCCCCAGGAAGAGGTGTACGGAGTGTTTACCTGCTCCACCGAGAGTTCTCCATTGAAAATGGAAGTTGAAATCAATGGTGTCCGTCTCAATGGAGGTCGACACAGGGGCGAGCCAAATACTGATGAATCAGGCGGCCTTTGAGAAACTCTGGGACAATCCAATCGAACGACCTAAAATGATCCTGATCGAGGTAAAGCTGCTCACCGACACAAACGACACCATCTCAGTCGTTGGCAGCGTGGATGTCCAGGTGTCCTACAGCGGCACGATGCACAAGCTTCCTTTGTGGATCGTCGCTGGTGATGATCCAATGCTGCTAGGAAGAAGATGGATGAAACAAATCCAAATCTGTTGGAGCTGGGAAAGCCTCCAGGCCCCAGCGATCTGCGTCCTATGTGGCCCCAAATTTCGATCCAGCACAGCACCTGAAAATCCAAACGTCCAACTTGACTGCGCGACGACGACACAGACCGCTCAACCCAACGGTGAGATTATCCAACCCAAACGACCAGACCTCACCTTCCAGGCTCCAGTGGCAGGACTCCGGAGGAAGAAGATCGGCGCAGAAAGTAACTTCCCTCTTTCCGTGGCAGAACCTGGGGAGAAAAGGATCACCGCAGCCTACCTCATGGAGAGAAAGAAGATGGCGCCCGCACCACGGGGTGAAGTGCCTGAAGTCAAGATGGCCGCGACCAGACCACGAGGGGCAGCGTTGAGGGAACAACACGTGATGACGAGCAGCGAACCAGATTGGGGTAAAGATTACAAAGCCGTCTTAAAGGAGACCGGCAACCCAGCACAATTAAAGGGACAGTTCCACTTTTTGTACAGTGATGCCGGTGATACACATGTAAAAGATGTAATGAACAAATGCAAGTATCTAAATGTAACTTTAAACAGTGATGCTGGTAGTACACAGGGAAAAAAGGTAATTGACAAATGCGAAGATGTAATTGACAAATGCGAAGATGTAAAGACAACTAACAATGTCGAATCGGGTGATTGCGGTCGGAGCCAATGTATCATGACTGTAAATGAAGAAACGATGTGTGATGCCGGGTTCTACATGTACACCGACAAAACCAAGGGCAATCTCCCGTCGGAAGCACCCAGGTCCAGCGGGCTACCCGATCATGCAGCCTGTGCCTCCGGTACCAATGTCATGCCCCAGGGAGCGTGGCCACACACAGAGAGAGCATACCCATTGCAGGGCCAGCGATCAGCGAACGGCAAAGGCACCACTACTGGCACCCTGCCCCCAATCGGCTCTACCTCTCTGGCCACCAGGGCCAGTACTGGGAGCGAGAGGCTAGCACCCTCCAGCCCTCCCAACGGGACCTGGAATGACCATGCTCCCAGTACGGCTGAAGGGCAGCAGGGAGACACTGCAGCCCTCAAAGGAGGACAGGGAGGCCACGCATTCCTGTGGCTCTGCCCACTACTAGGCAATGACAAAGGCCCTGTGACTCAGCCAGGTGAGCGATTCGAGCTCACCCAGCTGGCAGGGGGAGCAGCACCGTCATCAGACAACCTGGACACAGTCCGGTTACTCTGGAACTAGTGTCCTCACCTACTTGCACCTACACCCCAGAGGCAAGACTGTGATACCAAGTATGTACCTTACATGTAATATGTACTTGTTCCATTACTGCTAAACCCAAACAGTGATGTAACTAATCCTATTTTTTTTCTCTGCACATGTATACAAATGCAGGTGTTGAGCCACACACATGGTCTATGTATCGGGGGGGGGGGGGGGGGGGGGAATGGTTCCAAATTAAATTTCCTTTCCAATGAGTCCAAACAATGGGGGTGGGGGGGGGCTCCCCATGAATTTTGCAACCTTACAATTGCTAAACCCAGTCATGTAACCAATCTTATTTTTTGTACATGTATGTAAATGCTAATGTTGAGCCACACACATGGTCTATGTATGGTGGGGGCGGGGGGGGGGGAATGGAGGTATGTAGTCATGGACACATGAATCACACCCAGAACCCACTCAAACCCCCTCTTCAACCTCCAACCGTCCACTGCTGACCATTTCCCAATGTTGTGGCAATAAGGACTTGGGGATCTACTTGAGAGCCATTCCCAAGCAGGGACAAGGTGCAAAGGCTTTGGGCACTCAAGTCGAGGGCCAGAGCACACAGTGCAAAGGCCAGTGGCACCAGACTTAGGGGAGGGTAATGTTATGTATGTATAAGTATATACCATGTACACTCAATGTACAGTTACATAAGACCAGTGAATGTATCTTCACACTCTATACACTTTGTCTGCACCACTCTCATTCAGGAGCTGCAATAAATGGACTAAGGTCACAACAGTTCAAGTGCAATACCTTACCTCGTGGAGTCATTACTAGAGTGTTTACAGACACAATAGAAGGTTGGGTTTAAAGGATCGGTGCGGCGTTCTCGGGAGATTGTGATTTCTTAGTGAACTGCTATAATTCTGGATATGTTTTTTGGTCAACAGAGAAGGTATGCAAGATCAACAAAAGCGGAAAAATAGACTAATCGATCATATTTTAAAGAATGCAACCAATAATTCCGATTCTACTCTCTAGAATACGAATAAAAGCAACCTTTTATTTTAATACACATACATTGCTTATAATCTTTTTATCATAGAGGCTTTTCATTGTAAGTCTTTTTAGGAGTACATCTCTCTAGAAAGTAACCAGATAAGCATTTTGAAAAGGCAATGGTGTACTGGAATTGGGAGATTTATTTGCAATACTGGGTGTCAGAGCCAACATAAGTGATCCATGATTCCTCCTTGAATACACCAAGAGATTTGAAAAGTTTACAGGATACCCTGAACACCTGAATTTCGATGCGAGTAAATGCAGATGTACAAATTCCTTCAGAAACATGAAAGAGTCGTTGGATCTCTTTTCATTGAATATGTTATAAGCACACACCTGTTACTTCAGAGAGCATAAGAAATAGGAACAGGAGTAGGCCATACGGCCCCTCGAGCCTGCTCCGCCATTCAATAAGATCATGGCTGATTTGATCATGGACTCAGCTCCACTTTCCCGCCCGCTCCCCATAAACACTTATCCCCTTATCGTTTAAGAAACTGTCTATTTCTGAATTAAATTTATTCAATGTCCCAGCTTCCACAGCTCTCTGAGGCAGCAAATTCCACAGATTTACAGCCCTCAGAGAAGACATTTCTCCTCATCTCTGTTTTAAATGGGCGGCCCTGTTATGTATTGTCCAGGTACATTAAATGTATAAGTACAATGGTGCGCCACAGAGGGCGCTGTGGTGGGAGACCTGAAAGTACCTGCAAGTCAGAATATAAAAGGCTGCCCACCACACCTGAGAGGCACTCTGGAGTTACACAATAAAGGACCAAGGTCACAGCAGTTACTACAACACCAGACTGCGTGGAGTCAGTAATCTAAGATCATGCCCTCTAGTTCTAGACTCCCCCATCAGTGGAAACATCCTCTCTGCATCCACCTTGACAAGCCCCCTCTTAATCTTATACATTTCGATAAGATCACCTCTCATTCTTCTGAATTCCAATGAGTAGAGGCCCAACCTACTCAACCTTTCCTCATAAGTCAACCCGGAATCAACCTAGTGAAACTTCTCTGAACTGCCTCCAAAGCAAGTATATCCTTTCGTAAATATGGAAACCAAAACTGCACACACTATTCCAGGTGTGGCCTTACCAATACCTTATGTAGCTGTATTACGACTTCCCTCTTTTATACTCCATCCCCTTTGTAATAAAGGCAAAGATACCATTGGCCTTCCTGATCACTTGCTGTACCTGCATGCTATCCTTTTGTGTTTCATGCACAAGTACCCCCAGGTCCCGCTGTACTGCAGCACGTTGCAATCTTTCTCCATTTAAATAATAACTTTCTCTTTGATTTTTTCTGCCAAAGTGCATGACCTCACACTTTCCAACATTATACTCCATCTGCCAAATTTTTGCCTACTCACTTAGCCTGCAGATTTTGTGTGTCCTCCTCACACATTGCTTTTCCTCCCATCTTTGTATCATCAGCAAACTTGGCTACGGTACACTCAGTCCTTTCTTCAAAGTTGTTAATATAGATTGTAAATAGTTGGGGTCCCAGCACTGATCACTGTGGCACTCCACTAGCTATTGGTTGCCAACCAGAGAATGAACCATTTACTCTGACTCTCTGTTTTCTGTTAGTTAGCCAATCCTCTATCCATGCTAACCCCAACCCCGTGAACTTTTATCTTGTGCAGTAAGCTTTTATGTGGCACCTTGTTAAATACCTTCTGGAAGTCCAAATACACCACATCCACTGGTTCCTCTTTATCCACCCTATTCGTTACATCCTCAAAGAATTCCAGAAAATTTGTCAAACATGACTTTCCCTTCATAAATACATGCTGACTCTGCCTGACCGAATTTTGCTTTTCCGAATGTCCTGCTACTGCATCTTTAATAATGGACTCCAGCATTTTCCCAACCACAGATGTTAGGCTAATTGGTCTATAGTTTCCTGCTTTCTGTCTGCCTCCTTTTTTAAAGAAGGGAGTTACAATTGCAGTTTTCCAATCTGCTGGGACCTCCCCAGAATCCAGGGAATTTTGGTAAATTACAACCAATGCATCCACAATTCCTGCCGCTACTTCTCTTAAGACCCTAGGATGCAAGCCATCAGGTCCAGAGGATTTATCTGCCTTTAATCCCATTATCTTACTGAATACCACCTCCATTGTGATTGTGTTAAGTTCCTCCCCCCCCTATAGCCCTGTGACTACCCACTGTCGGAATATTGTCAGTGTCCTCTACCGTAAATACTGATACAAAATATTTGTTCAGAGTTTCTGCCATCTCCATGTTCCCCATTACTAATTCCCCGGTCTCGTCCTCTAAGTGACCAACATTTACTTAAGCCACTATTTTCCTTTATAGAAATCTATAGAAACTTTTGCTATCTGTTTTTATATTTTATGCTAGTTTACTTTCATAGTCTATCTTCCCTTTCTGAATCATTTTTTTAGTCATTCTTTGCCGGCTTTTAAAAGCTTCCCAGTCTTCTGTCCTCCCATTAGTTTTTACCACTTTGTATGCCCTTGTTTTTAATTGGATACTGTCCTTTATTTCTTTAGTTAGCCACGGATGGCTATCTTTTCTCTTACACCCTTTCCTCCTCACTGGAATATATATTTCTTGAGAGTTGTGAAATATCTCCTTAATGTACACCACTGTTCATCAACTGTCCTACACTTTAATCTATTTTCCCAGTCCACTTTACCCAACTCTGCCCTCATACCTTCATAGTCTCCTTTATTTAAGCTGAGTACACTGGTTAGAGATCCAACTTTCTCACCCTCCATCTGAATTTGAAATTCAATCATGCTATGATCGCTCATTTCGAGGGGATCCTTTACTAGGAGATTGTTTATTAATCCTGTCTCATTACACAGGACCAGATCTAAGATAGCCTGCCCCCATTTGGTTCCGTTACATACTGCTCAAGGAACCCGTCCCTTACGCACTCTATGAACTCCTCCTCAAGGCTACCCTGACCATTTGATTTGTCCAATCAATATGGAGGTTAAAATCACCTCTTTTTACAAGCCCCCACTGGTTTATGCTCCAACCAACAGAGTTGCTACTGTTAGGGGGGTCTATAGACTACGCCCAGCAGTGACTTTTTCCCCTTATTGTTCCTTATCTCCACCCAAACTGTTTCAACACCCTTATCATTTGAGCCAATATCGTTTCTTACTATTGCAGTGATTCCATCCTTTATCAATAGAGCTACCCCAGCTCCTTTTCCTTTGTCTGTCCTTCCAGATTGTCAAAAACCCCAGAATATTTAATTCCCAATCCTGGTCACCTTGCACCACATCTCTGTAATGAACCATACCCATTTGTCTCAATTTGTGCCATCAACTCATCTATTTTATTACAAATGCTACGTGCATTTAAACAAAGTGTCGTTAAGTTTGTTTGTTTTACCCTTTTTTCCTGCTTGTTTCTTCTCTCCTTCAAACTCACTTTCTTTATTTTTGCTTTCTAATTCCAGCTTTACTCCCCTCCCAACTGAATCTATTTTCAGGTTCCCATCCTCTTGCCAAGCTAGTTTTAAACCCTCCCCAACAGCACTAGCAAACCTCCCTGCTAGGATATTCGTCCCGGCTCTGTTGAGGTGCAACCTGTCCGGCTTGTACAGGTCCCACCTCCCCCAAAAGCGGCCCCAAGCCTCAGGAAACTAAAGCCCTCCCACCTGCACCAACTCTCCAGCCACGTATTCATCTGCTCTATCCTCCTAATTCTGTACTCACTAGCTAGTGGCACTGGGAGTAATCCAGAGATTATTACCTTTGAGGTCTCTCTCCTAGCTCCCTAAACTCTGCCTGCAGGACCTCATCCTCTTCCTACCTAGGTCATTGGTACAGATGTGGACCACGACCTCTGGCTGTTCACCCTCTCCCCCCAGAATGCCCTGCAGCCGCTCAGTGACACCCTTATTCCTGGCACCGCAGAAACGCCTGTCAGCTCCCCTGACTATTGAATCCCCTACCACTATAGCCCTTCCATTCTTCTTCCTCACCCCCTGTACAGCTGAGCCACTCGTGGTGCTGTGGACTTGGCTCTGGCTGCATTCCCCAGAGCCACCATCGCCCCCACCAGTACTCAGAACAGAGTACGGGCTGGAGAGCGACGTGGACTCAAGGAACTGCTGCACTACCTGCCTAGTACTCCTCTTCTGTCTGGTGGTCACTCACTCCCTCTCTGCCTGCACACTCTTAAGCTGCGGGGTGACTGCCTCGAGAAACGTGATATCCAAGTTACTCTCAGCCTCGCGGATGCACCGCAGTGACCCCATCTGTCGCTCAAGCTCGAAAACACGGAGGTCGAGTTGGTGCAGCTGGAGACACCTCCTGCACAAATCGTTGCCCCGCTGCACGAAGCGTCCAGGACTTCCCACATGCCACAGGATCTGCAATCCACGGGACTGAGCTGCCCTGCCATCCCTCTAGTTACAGTCGCAACTATCGAGTAGAATTAAACTCTAAACCTTAGCACAACACACCCAGCCGCTACTCAGCAAACAGCCGATTTAATTATCTAGCTCTCCTTTGATAATAAAGATCACATATATTTACTTGCAGTTCCTACTTACAGCAATGCCAAAGGTTTCCTACTGATTGGAAAAACAGAAACAGAAACAGGATGCAGATTCAATAAGGACGTATGGAACAATAACAGCAAACATTTACAAAGCCCAAATATCATTTCATTTCCAGTTTACTGACACAAGTGCAAGCGACAGTAATGGATCGGGCCTTTAGATGCAGTACAAGTTCCTCAGACTATGTGTAACCAAATGCTGGTTAGTGCACATTGTGCCAGAACTCACTGACCTGCTCCGGTTGAGTGCTGGCATCTAACGTGTACAGAACAGGCATTCAATCTGCTGATGGGTTTCCGCAGCAATCACCATGAGCCATCTCACGGGACTGGACATACTCTGCAGTTATTGAAGAGTTTGGCGGTGATCTATAGATCTCTACCATTCTTCTCCTGGCTCTACGCCCGGTCAACAGTTGCGTGCTCTGGAGAGGACGGTGAGAGGAGCGGCGCCGTCCAAAATCGCTGAGCGTGCGTCGATTCGGCGATGCACGGCAGTAGACATCATGCTCTTGATCATTAAAGTATTTGAGACGAGCGCAGGCAACGGCAGCGCTGCCGACCGGCCCGCATTCCGCGCAGGAAAGCGGGGGGAGCTGGAACCGAGGCAGCTGACATTTTTTCTTCAAAACTGGTCTTAACGGCCGGCACTAAAGGTTCCACTTTCGAGGTCGTTGTCTTTAATTTCATTCATTTCAAATGTTATACAGGTATTGAACTTGTTGAAACAATGTGGAAATCATGAGAATTCTAAGAGAAAGATTTGTGTCATATTTTATGCTTTGATGATTTCTTTATCCGGAATTTATTTCAAGTGGGCTGCACTGTACTTAACACTTGTTGGTCCCTGGTCTGCAATAAAATCCCTTTGGCCCTCTGTAGTTACTCTAATTTGCACACAGGGGCCACTGCCTCAGTGTGAGAGTTTGTATGTGTGTTTATGTGTAGTTCTTCAAAATGAAAGCAACTGTGGCATTAGATGAAATGTTGCATTGGCTGAGGAAATATTTACCTCGTTTTTTTTAACCAAATTACTTCAAACATACTAACAATGCTACACTACAGTTTCAGTATACTTGGTCAGTATTTTGTGATTGTACAGGATTGCCACTGCTATTTGATCGAGCTCTATATTAACTACTGAGGTCATGATAAGGTCATGCAAATTTCACTGCTACATGTCTTGCCAGCAAGCCAGCAATGAATACAGAAACATGCTCAACAAGACTATTCCAAATGGGTGGATCTGATTGGTCCAAAGTAGTGCGTGCTGTTGCCTGTAAACTTTTGATTATGGCCCTGCATTTCCTCGCGATCTTCACCATCACGCAGATATTACGCCGTTATTATGCTGAAACAGATTGGGGAAACCTGCTTATGCTGTTATTGTGCTAGCCGTGAGTTTCCTCAATCTTTCTGGCAGCTTTGACGATCCGCCTGGCCAAGACCCGAGGGGCTCATTTGCATAGGGGCACCACTCACCTGCTGGCACCGTGCCCAGGAATGTCTTGTTCTTGTTTTACTATTGCGATCTGGGAAAGTTAAAACCAATCTAAAACAAGCACAGCTGCTCTCCACCTGACGCTGATATAGACAGAAGTGAGGAGCTTGAGAGCTTTAACGAGTCTCCAAACTTTGCTTGGTAATTTCTGGCTTCACAGATATGTTGTCACAGTGTTTTTTTCAGCTTTGCTCACCAAGATTATTACCTGACCATCCCCCCCAGAGTGCTAAAGTCACTCATACATTCTTTTAACTCTCCCCTCACCCTCCTGCATACTGAGAATGACTCTGGAGAAGGTATGCATTCCCCATGGTCACAGACTTGCTTCCACTCCTCCTGTATGGCCCATATAAATGGCCCATATACAGTAGACACCTCAAGTCACTGGAGAAATACCACCAACGATGCCTCCGCAAGATCCTACAATCCCCTAGGAGGACAGACGCACCAACATTGGCATCCTCAACCAAGCCAACATCCCCAGAATTGAAGCACTGATCACACTTACATAGAAAACATAGAAAATAGGTGCAGGAGTAGGCCATTCGGGCCTTCTAGCCTGCACCACCATTCAATGAGTTCATGGCTGAACATGCAACTTCAGTACCCCATTCCAGCTTTCTCGCCATACCCCTTGATCCCCCTAGTAGTAAGGACTTCATCTAACTCCTTTTTGAATATATTTAGTGAATTGGCCTCAACAACTTTCTGTGGTAGAGAATTCCACAGGTTCACCACTCTCTGGGTGAAGAAGTTTCTCCTCATCTCGGTCCTAAATGGCTTACCCCTTATCCTTAGATTGTGACCCCTGGTTCTGGACTTCCCCAACATTGGGAACATTCTTCCTGCATCTAACCTGTCTAAACCCATCAGAATTTTAAACATTTCTATGAGGTCCCCTCTCATTCTTCTGAACTCCAGTGAATACAAGCCCAGTTGATCCAGTCTTTCTTGATAGGTCAGTCCCGCCATCCCGGGAATCAGTCTGGTGAACCTTCGCTGCACTCCCTCAATAGCAAGAATGTCCTTCCTCAGGTTAGGAGACCAAAACTGTACACAATACTCCAGGTGTGGCCTCACCTAGGCCCTGTACAACTGTAGCAACACCTCCCTGCCCCTGTACTCAAATCCCCTCGCTATGAAGGCCAACATGCCATTTGCTTTCTTAACCGCCTGCTGTACCTGCATGCCAACCTTCAATGACTGATGTACCATGACACCCAGATCTCGTTGCACCTCCCCTTTTCCTAATTTGTCACCATTCAGATAATAGTCTGTCGCTCTGTTTTTACCACCAAAGTGAATAACCTCACATTTATCCACATTATACTTCATCTGCCATGCATTTACCCACTCACCTAACCTATCCAAGTCGCTCTGCAGCCTCATAGCATCCTCCTCGCAGCTCACACTGCCACCCAACTTAGTGTCATCCGCAAATTTGGAGATACTACATTTAATCCCCTCGTCTAAATCATTAATGTACAGTGTAAACAGCTGGGGCCCCAGCAGAGAACCTTGCGGTACCCCACTAGTCACTGCCTGCCATTCTGAAAAGTCCCCATTTACTCCTACTCTTTGCTTCCTGTCTGACAACCAGTTCTCAATCCATGTCAGCACACTACCCCCAATCCCATGTGCTTTAACTTTGCACATTAATCTCTTGTGTGGGACCTTGTCGAAAGCCTTCTGAAAGTCCAAATATACCACATCAACTGGTTCTCCCTTGTCCACTCTACTGGAAACATCCTCAAAAAATTCCAGAAGATTTGTCAAGCATGATTTCCCTTTCACAAATCCATGTTGACTTGGACCTATCATGTCACCTCTTTCCAAATGCGCTGCTATGACATCCTTAATAATTGATTCCATCATTTTACCCACTACCGATGTCAGGCTGACCGGTCTATAATTCCCAGTTTTCTCTCTCCCTCCTTTTTTAAAAAGTGGGGTTACATTGGCTACCCTCCACTCCATAGGAACTGATCCAGAGTCAATGGAATGTTGGAAAATGACTGTCAATGCATCCGCTATTTCCAAGGCCACCTCCTTAAGTACTCTGGGATGCAGTCCATCAGGCCCTGGGGATTTATCGGCCTTCAATCCCATCAATTTCCCCAACACAATTTCCCGACTAATAAGGATTTCCCTCAGTTCCTCCTCCTTACTAGACCCTCTGACCCCTTTTATATCCGGAAGGTTGTTTATGTCCTCCTTAGTGAATACCGAACAAAAGTACTTGTTCAATTGGTCCGCCATTTCTTTGTTCCCCGTTATGACTTCCCCTGATTCTGACTGCAGGGGACCTACATTTGTCTTTACTAACCTTTTTCTCTTTACATATCTATAGAAACTTTTGCAATCCGTCTTAATGTTCCCTGCAAGCTTCTTCTCGTACTCCATTTTCCCTGCCCTAATCAAACCCTTTGTCCTCCTCTGCTGAGTTTTAAATTTCTCCCAGTCCCCGGGTTCACTGCTATTTCTGGCCAATTTGTATGCCACTTCCTTGGCTTTAATACTATCCCTGATTTCCCTTGATAGCCACTTAATCAGGAACAGGAGCGGGAGGATTGAGAGGCACATAAAAGGGGCCCCGAGAGTCAGAGGAGCCACAGGAGCAGGAGCGGGAGGATCGAGAGGCCCATAAAAGGGGTCGGAGAGTCAGAGGAGCCACAGGAACGGGAGGATCAAGAGGCCCATAAAAGGGGCCCAAGAGTCGGGGGAGCCAGCTGGTGCAGGGACAGAAAGTTTAAAAAAAATCCAAATCGAAGTGTGCCGTCACAGCCAAGCTGGTAAGTGATTGGCTGGTGGATTGGTGAGTATTTTTCTTTTTCCTTTCGGCAGGAAATCTTTGGCATTGTTGTAAGTAGCATCTGCCAGCAAATGTATGTGATCTTTATTATCTAAGGAGAGCTAAATAATTAAATCGGCTGTTTGTTGAGTAGCGGCTGGGTGTGTTGTGCTAAGGGTTAGAATTTAGTTCTACTCGATAGTTGCGAGTGCAACTAGAGGAATGGCAGGGAAGCTCAGTCCCGCGGATTGCACATCCTGTGGCATGTGGGAAATCCCGGGTGCTTTGCGCAGCCGGGGCGACCACGTGTGTGGGAAGTGTCTCTGGCTGCACCAACTCGAACTCCATGTTTTGGAGCTTGAGCGAAAGCTGGGGTCACTGCGGTGCATCCATGAGACTGAAAGCAATGTGGATAGCACATTTCTGGAGGCAATCACCCCACAGCTTAAGAGTGTGCAGGCAGAGAGGGCGTAGGTGACCACCAGACAGAAGAGGAGCACTAAGCAGGTCGTGCAGGAGTCCACTGAGTCCATCTTGCTCTCCAACCGGTACTCTGTTCTGAGTACCGGTGGGGGCGATGGTGGCTCTGGGAGTGCAGCCAGAGCCAAGTCCACGGCACCACGGGTGGCTCAGCTGTACAGAAGGGGGAGGAAGAAGAATGGAAGGGCTATAGTAGTAGGGGATTCAATAGTCAGGGGAGCAGACAGGTGTTTCTGCGGCCGCAGACGTGACTCCAGGATGGTATGTTGCCTCCCTGGTGCCAGGGTCAAGGATGTCACTGAGCGGCTGCAGGACATTCTGGGGGGAGAGGTTCTGGTCCACATCGGTACCAATGACATAGGTAGGAAGAGGATGAGGTTCTGCAGGCAGAGTTTAGGGAGCTAGGAGAGAGATTAAAAATCAAGACCTCAAAAAGATAGCAATCTCTGGATTACTCCCAGTGCCACGAGCTACTGAGTACAGAAATAGGAGGATAGAGCAGATGAATACGCGGCTGGAGAGATGGTGCAGGTGGGAGGGCTTTAGTTTCCACTCTACGATCTAAGTCCTGACTACCAAGAGGTGAAAACATTACCTAACGAGACTTTGAACCTATTTCTAACGAAGGAAACCGGATACTTACCCCATAGATCCAAAACACGCCTTACCGCATCAGCGGGCTCAACCCAACTGAAGATTGCGCAGTAAGAAATCTTTCCGACGTTCGGGGTATGGCAAGCAGAACTTACAGAATTCAACGAACCCCGAAATCGCGAACTACCGCTAACTGACCAGAAAGGATTGGTAAGCATAGTTCCTGCCTGCCCTGGAGTCTAACCTAGCTAGGATTAGGTATTGGGAGGTGGGAGGTGTAATTAGAGTGATTATAAGTTTGACATTGTATTTTCTTGTCTGTAATAAAGTTAAAGTTCTTTTGCATCAAACCAGTTGTCCTTTGCACTTTATCATACCCCCCAAATAAAGCCAGAGTCTAGAACCCAAGGGTGTGGGAGCAATTCGAACCGCTCAAGTAGGTCAGAGGTGAACCTGACCCGCAGGACTACCCCTTACAGACCCAGCGATGCCAAGACGGAGGCCATCAAGAACGTGCCGAGACCACAGAACATAACAGAGCTGCAGTCGTTCCTGGGACTCCTCAATTATTTTGGTAATTTTCTACCCCAGTTAAGCACCTTGCTAGAACCTCTACATGTGTTGCTACGCAAAGGAGATGACTGGATATGGGGGAAATCACAAGAGGCTGCTTTTGAGAAAGCCAGAAATCTGTTATGTTCCAACAAACTGCTTGTTCTGTATGACCCATGTAAACGTTTAGTGCTAGCTTGCGGTGCGTCTTTGTACGGGTTAGGTGTGAGTTACAACAAGCAAACGAATCGGCAACATTGCAACCGGTTGCCTATGCGTCCAGGAGTTTGTCCAAGGCCGAAAGGGCCTACAACATGATTAAAAAAGAAGCTCTGGCATGCGTTTACAGGGTAAAAAAAATGCACCATTATCTGTTTGGTCTTAAGTTCGAGTTACAAACTGACCATAATCTGCTCATATCGCTATTCTCAGAGAGCAAAGGGATTAATATCAATGCCTCTGCTCACATCCAAAGGTGGACGCTCACGCTGTCTGCATATAACTATGTAATCCACTACAGAGAACTGCGCTGATGCACTCAGTCGGCTACCGTTGCTCACCACCGAGGTGGAAATGGCACAGCCTGCAGACTTGCTCTTGGTAATGGATGCATTTCAAAATGAAAAGTCACCCATTACGGCCCACCAGATCAGGACCTGGACCAGCCAGGATCCATTGCTGTCCCTTGTAAAAAACTGTGTCCTCCATGGGAGCTAGTCCAGCATCCCAGCGGAGATGCATGAAGATATCAAGCCGTTCCAGCTGCGCAAAGATGAAATGTCCATACAGGCGGACTGCCTTTTGTGGGGTAATTGCATGGTTTCCCACCCTAAGAAAGGCAGGGAAACGTTCATGTGCGACCGACACAGTACCCACCCAGGCATAGTAATGATGAAAGCTATAGCCAGATGTGTTGTGGCCCAGCATCAACTCAGATTTGGAGTCTTGCGTGCGCCAATGCAACACTTGCTCTCAACTGAGCAATGCACCCAGGGAGGCACCACTAAGTTTGTGGTCATGGCCCTCCAAACTATGGTCTAGGATCCACGTTGACTTTGCTGGCCCGTTTCTAGGCAAAATGTTTTTGGTTGTTGTGGATGCTTATTCAAAATGGATTGAGTGTGTAATAATGTCTGTAAGCACGTCCACTGCCAGCATCGAAAGCCTACGAGCCATATTTGCCACGCACGGCCTGCCCGATGTCTTTGTCAGCGACAACGGGCCGTGCTTCACCAGTACTGAATTCAAAGAATTCATGATCCGCAATGGGATCAAGCATGTCACATCTTCCCCGTTCAATCCGCATCCAATGGCCAGGCAAAACGGGCAGTCCAAACCATCAAGCAAAGCTTGAAACGCGTGTTGGAAGGCTCCCTGCAGACCCACCTGTCCCGAGTCCTGCTCAGCTACCGCACCAGACCCCACTCGCTCACCGGGATTCCCCCAGTTGAGTTGCTCATGAAAAGGGCGCTCAAAACAAGGCTCTCTCTTGTCCACCCTGATCTCCATGATCACGTCGAGGACAGGCGGCATCAACAAAACATGTACCACGATCGCGCAAATTTGTCACGCGATATTGAAGTCAATGACCCTGTATTTGTACTCAACTATGGACATGGTCCCAAATGGCTTGCTGGGACTGTCATAGCCAAAGAAGGGAGTAGGGTGTTTCAGATCAAAACTTGCAGAAAGCATTTGGACCAAACCAAACTGCGATTCACAGACAGCCACGAGCAACTCGAAGACGACACCACCAACTTCGACCCTCCATCACACACACAAGTGGCAACCGACATCACGGCTGACCATGAAGCTGAACTCACCACCCCTAGCAGCCCAGAAAGGCCAGCTGCGAAGCAGCTCAGCGAAGAACCAACCAACTCACCTACACCTGCATTTGTACAGAGACGATCAACTCGGGAGCGAAAGGCCCCAGATCATCTCACCCTGTAAATAAGTGTACTATTAACTTTGGGAGGAAGTGATGTCATGTATGCAACCCTGTGTAACCAGTATTATACCGCCACCAGAGGGCACACCTGTTGGAATCCCAAGTGATCCCAGCATCCCTTGGGAGCACTATATAAGCAGGCCTCCCATACTGTACCAACACTCTGGAGTTGAAATAAAGGAAATAAGGTCACACTTATTCACATCTACAGTACTCAGTTACATTACTTTATTTGAGACATAACAGTATCCAATTAAAAACAAGGGCATACAAAGTGGCCAAAACTAGTGAGAGGACAGAAGACTGAGAAGCTTTTAAAAGCCAGCAAAAAACAACTAAAAAATTGATTAAGAAAGGGAAGATAGACTATGAAAGTAAACTAGCATAAAATATAAAAACAGATAGCAAGAGTTTCTATAGGTATATAAAAAGGAAAAGTGTGGCTAAAGTAAATGTTAGTCCCTTAGAGGACAAAACCAGGGAATTAGTAATGGGGAACATCGAGATGGCAGAAACTCTGAACAAATATTTTGAATCAGTCTTTACGCTAGAAGACACTAACAATATTCTGACAGTGGATAGTCAAGGGGCTATAGAGGGGGAGGAACTTAACACAATCACAATTGGTGGTACTCAGTAAGATAATGGGACTAAAGGCAGATATAAATCCCCTGGATCTGATGGCTTGCATCCTAGGGTCTTAAGAGAAGTAGCGGCAGGGATTGTGGATGCATTGGTTGTAATTTACCAAAATTCCCTGGATTCTGGGGAGGTCCCAGCAGATTGGAAAACTGCAAATATAATGTCCCTATTTCAAAAAGGAGGCAAACAAAAAGCAGGAAACTATAGACCAGTTAGCCTAACATCTGTGGTTGGGAAAATTTTGGCGTCCATTATTAAAGAAGCAGTAGCAGGACATTTGGAAAAGCAAACTTCAGTCAGGCAGAGTCAGCATGGATTTATGAAAGGGAAGTCATGTTTGACAAATTTGCTGGAGTTCTTTGACGATGTAACAAACAGGAGGGATAAAGGGGAACCAGTGGATGTCGTGTATTTGGACTTCCAGAATACATTTTGACAAGGTGCCACATAAAAAGGTTACTGCACAAGATAAAAGTTCACAGGGTTGGGGGTAATGTATTAGCATGGATAGAGGATTGGCTAACTAACGGAAAACAGAGAGTCAGGATAAATGGTTCATTCTCTGGTTGACAACCAATAACTAGTGCGGTGCCGCAGGGATCAGTGCTGGGACCCCAACTATTTACAATCTATATTAATGACTTGGAAGAAGGGACTGAGTGTAAAGTAGTCAAGTTTGCTGATGATACAAAGATGGGAGGAAAAGCAATGTGTGAGGAGGACACAAAAAATCTGCAAAAGGACATAGACAGGCTAAGTGAGTGGGCAAAAATTTGGCAGATGGAGTATAATGCTGGAGAGTGTGAGGTCATGCACTTTGTCAGAAAAAAAATCAAAGAACAAGTTATTATTTAAATGGAGAAAGATTGCAAAGTGCCGCAGCATTGCGGGACCTGGGGGTACTTGTGCAGGAAACACAAAAGGATAGTATGCAGGTACAGCAAGTGATGAGGAAGGCCAATGGTATCTTGGCCTTTATTGCAAAGGGGATGGAGTATAAAAGCACGGAAGTCTTACTACAGCTATATAAAATATTGGTGAGGCCACACCTGGAATACTGTGTGCAGTTTTGGTTTCCATATTTATGAAAGGATATACTTGCTTTGGAGGCAGTTCAGAGAAGGTTCACTAGGTTGATTCCGGGAATGAGGGGGTTGACTTATGAGGAAAGGTTGACTAGGTTGGGCCTCTACTCATTGGAATTCAGAAGAATGAGAGGTGATCTTACAGGAACGTATAAAATTATGAGGGGTCTTGACAAGATGGATGCAGTGAGTATGTTTCCACTGCTGGGGGAGACTAGAACTAGAGGGCACGATCTTAGAATAAGGGGCCGCCCATTTAAAACAGAGATAAGGAGAAATTTCTTCTCTGAGGGTTGTAAAATTGTGGAATTTGCTGCTTCAGAGAGCTGTGGAAGCTGGGACATTGAATACATTTAAGACAGAAAGAGACAGTTTCTTCAACGATAAGGGGAAAAGGGGATAAGCTGATAAGAACATAAGAAATAGGAACAGGAGCAGGCTCGAGGGGCTGTATGGCCTACTCCTGTTCCTATTTCTTATGTTCTTATCAGCTCCGCTGGGCAGGCCACATAGTTTGCATGCCAGAAACGAGACTCACAAAGCAAGCGCTCTACTTGGAACTTTGTCACGGCAAACGAGCCAAAGGTGGGCAGAGGAAATGTTACAGGGACACGCTCAAAGCCTCCCTGAAAAAGTGCAACATCCCCACTGACACCTGAGAGTCCCTGACCAAAAATCGCCCTAATTGGAGGTAGTGAATCTGGGAGGGCGCTGAGCACCTCGAGTCTCATCGCCGAGAGCATGCAGAATTCAAGTGCAGGCAGCGGAAAGAGTGTGCGGCAAACCTGTCCCCCCCACCCTTTCCCTCAATAACTATCTGTCCCACCTGTGACAGGGTCTGTGGCTCTCGTATTGGACTGTTCAGCCACCTAAGCACTCATTTTAAGAGTGGAACCTCGATTCCGAGGGACTGCCTATGATGATGATGATGGGAGATGTCTATGCTATCCTTTATGAGGAAGAAAAAGAATAAAAAGATTTTGCATTGATAGACCACCATTCATGACCTCACGATGTTCTAAGGCGGTTCACAGCCAATTAATTACTTTTGAAATGTGGTCACTGTTGTCAACAGGAGAAATGTGGAGGTGAGGTGAATAAGGTGACAAGGCAGAAGAGAATAGGCTACCAGGTACGACCCTCCACAGCAGCACAGGTCTTTTAAGAACCTCTTGGAGGAGCTCTGTGATTGAAGGGTCACTACTTTGCCAGCACCTAATATGGTATAACCCCGTGCCTGGGATTCGGGCCAGGGTCATGACATGGCCAAAAGAGAAGCAGCAAGTTATGCCTCGCTGCACTTTTCTTTAACTTTATACACAGAGGAAAATATACCCCATTATGAACAGATTAGATATGTCACCATGGGGATATACCTCAAAACCAGACATCATAATGTTGATATTACACATATATTACCACAGTAATTCCCTCTTCCTACACAATGCGTATAGCAACATAATCTGTCAATACTAGCTGTTCTCCTCAGAAGAGAATGTCATCATCTGATATTTATGGTTACCAACTGTGGTTAGATATAATTTTGGAGGTTTCATCAGATGACCTCCCTGCTCCAATTGCTCCACCCAGTCAAACAGCCTTTGTTGCCATCTCCAACACTTTTATAATTAATAAATGAAAATGTTGAAAGAAAATATTAAAAACACAATTTTTTAATGCCTCAATGATTTTTCTCCTGGGTTGCTTGCATCTATGTCCAGGAGATTTATAGAATCATAGGGCCCAAGTTTCCACACGATAAAAAACGGGCGCCCCTCCGAGCTGGGTGCCCGTTTTTCGCGCCTAAAAAAAAACTCGCGATTCTGGAGCGTTCTGCAGCTCCTTGTCTGCCTGGCGCGGCGCCCAGGGGGGCGGAGCCTACACTCGCGCCGATTTTGTAAGTGGGAGGGGGCGAGTACTATTTAAATTAGTTTTTTTCCTGCCGGCAACGCTGCGCGTGCGCGTTGGAGCGTTCGCGCATGCTCAGTGTGAAAAAAACATTGGCACTCGGCCATTTTTGTACTTCTTTGTAGCTGTTTAATTTTTGAACATTTTTTTAATAAAAGCACATTGCCATTAGCACATCAGCACTGAGGCTTCTTGCAGCCTTCTCACTGTCTCCTTCCCCCCTCCCCCGCGGGAAGAACGGGCGCCTCCTCCCCCCCCCACCCCGCGGGAAGAACGGGCGCCTCCTCCTCCCCCCCCCCCCCCCGCGGGAAGAACGGGCGCCTCAGGCTGACTGCAGTATTCTCCGTGCCTGAAGCACTTTCACACAGGTAGGAAGATGGTTTATTTAATCTTTTCTTTGCTTATAAATGTTTATTCAGGTTGGATTTATTTGTATAATATTTGTAGAAGTATAAATAAGGATTTATTGTAGAATTTAATGACTTCCCTTCCCCCCCCCCCCCCCCACCTCGTTCTGGAAGCCTAATTTGTAACCTGCGCCTGATTTTTTAATGTGTAGAACAGGTTTTTTCAGTTCTACAAAAATCTTCACTTGCTCCATTCTAACTTAGTTTGGAGTACGTTTTCACTGTGGAAACTTTGAAATCAGGCGTCAGTGGCCGGACACACCCCCTTTTGAAGAAAAAATTCTGTTCCAAAGTAGAACTGTTCTACCTGACTAGAACTGCAGAAAAAAAAATGTGGAGAATTGCGATTTCTAAGATAATCCGTTCTCCACCAGTTGCTCCTAAAAATCAGGCGCAAATCATGTGGAAACTTGGGCCCTTTGAATTAATCTTTAATGCCTGAAGACTCCAGGACATTCCTGAAGGGTTGGCAAACCTACAGATATATCTTACTGACATTAGATAACAGATATAGGGGGGTGATTCTCCGGCCTCCTGCCCAGCAGAAAAGGGGTGGTAGGATCTCATAAATGGTGGAGAATGACTTACTGCCTCGTTCCCACCATCGCTGTGGCCACTGCAATCTTTCCTCAAGCCATCCACCAGGAGGCCAGAGTATGCGCCGAAGTCAAGCACCAGCTCTTTTAAATATGAAAATCAAGGTCCAAGATTACAGTGGCCACAGCGACAGCAGGAACGAGGCAGTAAGTCATTCTCCACCATTTATGAGATCCTACCATCCCTTTTCTGCTGGGCAGGAGGCCGGAGAATCACCCCCCTATATCTGTTATCTAATGTCAGTAAGATATATCTGTAGGTTTGCCAACCCTTCAGGAATGTCCTGGAGTCTTCAGGCATTAAAGATTAATTCTATGATTCTATAAATCTCCTGGCTGGCCTCCCACATTCTACCCTTCGTAAACTAGAGGTGATCCAAAACTCGGCTGCCTGTGTCCCAACTCGCACCAAGTCCCGTTCACCCATCACACCTGTGCTCGCTGACCTACATTGGCTCCCGATTTCAAAATTCTCATCCTTGTTTTCAAATCCCTCCATGGTCTCGCTCCTCCCCATCTCTAATCTCTTTCAGCTCCACAACGCCCCCCCCCCCCACCCCAAGATATCTACACTCCTCTAATTCTGCCCTCTTGAGCATTCCTGATTACAATTGCTCAACCATTGGTGGCTGTGCCTTCTGTTGCCTAGGCTCTAAGCTCTGCCTCTCTCCCTCTCTTTCCTCCTTTAAGATGCAACTTAAAACCTACCTCTTTGGTCACCTGCCCATATTTCTCCTTGGTGTCAAATTTTTTGTCTCAGAATACTCCTGTGAAGTGCCTAGGGATGTTTTACTATGAAGGCGTTATATAAATGCAAGCTGTTGTTGTTGTCTTGTGATGTACATACATTGTCATTTGTCATTTTAAGATGGTATTGGGCGGAGCCTGTGGGCTGTCCCAGGGCACTCATTTTCTGCCCACAGCCCGGCAACCTAATTGTAATGAGATTCATTCAACAAAATAGGCCAGTTCCTACCAGCTGATTGATGTGCTTCACCGGTTTGCTGCCCGTAGTCCACACCAGGGAAAAATATATCCCATAGGGAAGAATTTTCAACTTGCCGAGGGCATATAACAGGCCATTTATACACCCCGCCCAATTTTTCTTTCTGTTGGTGTCGGTGGATCCGCTACCCCCAGTTTTATGCCCCTCACCGAATTTGGAAATTACGCCCGTACTTTAGCATGATACAGTAACATATGTGCGCACTCTACCAATGAAATGCCTCACTGAGAGATGCAGTTCATTGAAGAATCAAATAAAAACTATGTCTCCCACATGGCATTGACATCAACTTGATCAGATAAACAAGGTAAAGTGGTCAGGACAGTTTGACAATTTACTGTCTTTGGTCATTTTGCCAGACTTCATTTGATCTGCTCTCTGATACTCCATTAGCATAACTACATTTCAGACTGACATTATGACCCAAACAATAGGTTCAGAAAGGCATCAACTCTATTTAATGTCAAGTTGTCGCGTCAGCAATCTCAGTGTTAGAAGCACTTAGATTTAATTGTAATTAATTCCTCTTTAACCTTATTACTGATGCACTGTATACTGTCCAGGTTTACCATGATGCAATGCCCAGATCATTCTCTGACTACCCTTGGGTATAAGACATAGTGAGATATTAGAATCTATAAATTGAATATATAATCTACCGAAGGAAATCACATTGCAACACTTATAATAAAGTTAGTATAGGCAATGTATTTCTTTCTGTGAAAGTTGCATGAACTGATTTAAAGGAATGTATTACCAAAACTAAAACAACAGGTCTCTCTCTATATCATATTGTGCATTAATTAGAAAAACACTTGTTTAAAAACATCATTTCAGTGACCAGGCAATGTCAACACACTCTTCCCCCACCCTAATACAACAAATGTTTTAGAAGCTGTTTCAAGCCCTTTTTGTTCTTCTAACTTCTGTTAGCTGTATTTTCCCCGTCATCCTATAAAACACTTACTGTGCCCTTTCCTTCTCATTTGAACACTACCCAAAAGTTGCAATCACTTGGCAAAAAAAAAAACTGAAGGATATAGTATCCTGTTCCATTTAAGGCCATCCTACTGAAAACATCGGACACAAGCTGAAGTCAGTCCAACAGCGTTATATGGAAGATAGATTTGATGAGGGTTAATTTCGTTCTCAGCAAATGATTTCATTGCCACCTCATGTATCCCATGACTAGAAAGGTCACCCACTCCATTAATGCGAACAGAAATTGCTGAAACCTAGCAACCAAATAGTTAATGCCCTGTAAAATTATGTATTGAACCATATTAGTAATCATTATCAATTACACCAATGATTAACTACTTAACAAATTTGATTTAAGATCATTCTGAGTTGAACTAGCACTGTTGTGTTTTTACAGTTAGCTGCAGCACTGTACTGAAAATAGTCACATGAAGTTGTCACAGAGAATGCGTCTTTCAAAGAGAAAAGTAAAGGCTTCCGCTCACCTTGAACACAAATGTAATCCATTCGAGTGGGAGAGTATCAACCATGATACTCAGCAGCTGCTACTGCTTTGAATCTGTTGATCACAGATCTGCATCTAGTGAAGGCTGTTTGCTCACTGTCGTTCCTCCCATGACTCCATAAGATAGGCATGGGAAATCACCTGTCCACTGCTCTGAGTAAAACAGGTACCCAATGTCAGCCAGGGCCACAAAGGTCACCACAAGGTGAGCTGCACACCAGCTCTCGACTGACCAAGACCGTAGTGAGTGAGTGAGTGAGTGGTGAGGGGGAGAGAGCAGCTGTGAAGAGGGAGTCAGCTATGCAAAACAGCAGCTGAGACAATGTGAAATGGGAAGAATTGCAGGATTGTAAATCTGATAACTGACAACAGACACACAGCCAACTTAGTGACCCACAAAGCCTCTGAGACCAAGAGGTACAAGAAATATTTAATATTCAGATGCTGAGAATTTGCTTCAATCGGATTAGTCTCTCGAAACATGTTTTGTGTGTGTGAAGGTCCGCTGTCGCTGTCACCAATGTGAACCCTGTCATGCACATCTCCAGTGAAAGCTGCACAGTTTCCTTTTTTCAAATAAGCCCTCTTGTCACTTCAAAACAATTTGAAATTAATCAATTGCCAGTTTTCTGACAGACCTGATAAAGAAAACAAATCAATCGCAGCTCGCTTTGAAGAGCAATACCATAGCTTTGACAGCACACGCTGCATACAAATCTCAGCACAGTGGTGTAAACATTACTAACCCTGTCGGCTAAAGAATAAAAAATTAATAAGTAATTGCACTTAACATAATCTTAAGCAGGAATCTCAAATCTTCTTTAATATATAAAATGTAAAAAATTGTTTTCGTACAATTATACATATTTATATATAATTTTGGCTGCAGCACCTTGCCACAACATTATTGGGTTTGTGATCAATCGCATATCCAAAACTGGTTTTGGATTTTTCAACACCCAGTTCCCACGGCTCTCAATGCTGGACACCAGAAATTGACAGGCGACCCTGGCGTACAGCATTACCGTGGGTATGAATGAGATTCCTCATACAATCAATTGTCTCTTTTCGCTACATTGTAAAAATAACCACAGTTCTACAATGCTAATAATCAATCTCATGAGTGACATTTATACTCACATTCGAATCCTTAACAAAAGAAATTAAATATAAAATCCATTCACCGAACTAATTAACAGTCTGTTAAGCAGCAAACGTTTCGTGAACAGATTTTCATCTATCTCAGCACAGAGAGAGTTTGATCCTGAAATTCCAAGGGATGCCTTAAGAGGGAGAGAGGGCTGGATTTTTCGGTGACTATATCTGTGCCCCTTCCAAAGTCTCAGGCTCATGCCAGTTGAAGTATTTTGGATGGGCATCTGTGCCGTTACTGGGGTGCAACTGGTTTGTATTTTGTCTGCGGCACCTTGCCACAACATTAATGGGTCCATAATCGCATATCTAAAATTGGCTTTGGATTTTTTTAACTCCCAGTCCAGCGTAATGCAATGCTGGGCACCAGAAACTGACAGGCGATCCAGGTGTACAGCATGAATGAGATTCCCTCAGTTAAATTGCGCTGTGAAACTCCTAATTGCCTCGCTTTTGCTCTTCTATTTCACCACATCTGCCTATCTGCTCATCCACTCCCTCACCTCCACCTTTGATGCTCTTGTCCCCTGCAAACCCCTTGCTCTCCTCTATCCTGGTAGCTCCCCTTGGTGTAGCCCCCATTTTCACTCCCTCATTTCCAAAAGGCACAGACTTGAATGTATCTGGCGCACAACAGGTTTAATCATCCATCGCCATGTCTAGCAGGGACCACATCGAATCTTGCTCTGCTCCAGGATCATCCTGGAGAGCAAAGATAACCCCAGCTTCTTTCTCCACTATCAATGGTCGCCTTAAACCCCTCTCCCCTGCCCCCTCCATCCTCACCTCCAACAAGTGTGAGATGCTCACGGACTCCTTTGCCAATAAGTGAGAGACCATTCATTCATATGTCTCTGCTGCTTCCCTTCTTTTCTTTGCCCATCAAGCCAATCTTACACCCCCATGGCTCCCATCAACCTAGCCTCGATCCCACATCTTTCTCTAATTTTTCTTATCTCCCTTTATGTCTTCTTCAAGCTCATCTGGCCCATGAGATCTACCTCCTTTTCTCTTGTCCCCATCCCCACTAAACTACTGACTACACAACTTCCTTTGCTGGCCTCCATGCTATCTGACATTGTAAATTATTTCCTTTCCTCAGCTACTGTCCCCTTCCTTTCAATATCACTATCATCATCCTCCTCAAATTAAAACATTCTCATTCAGTTCCAGATAACCCTACAAACCAATGCTCCAATGATTAGCATGGTTTTAGTTAGACAAGTGTTGGGAAGCTTTCCAGTGCAGAGATTTTGGTTGGTTAAACTCTATCAGCACACATGGGGGTTTCCTAAGCCTTGGCTCTGATTAACCTGTGCCTATTGTGTTTGGGCTTAGATTAGTGGAATGCTCTTGTACAGATAGAGAGCATGCACTTAATATTTAGCAAACAGACACTAGTATATATGATCCATTAACATTGAAGAGATCTAGGTAATAGTGATATCTATCAATTCATATAATGTAGTGCGTTGGCTCTAAATTACATCAGAAAACAGCTGCAAAGTGTGGAACTGGGGATTTTGAAAACAATAAGTGGTAACTGAAGAATCTGGAGACGAAACCAACTCAAACGCATAAACCAACAACCATCACATTTTGAAACAGATACAATTACTTTCTAATTAAACCAGTGGGCCATGTAACACTTCCAATGCAAGGTGCAGCCTCTTCAGTGGGAAAACACCCTCGATGTGTATCTAGTGGCTCCTCAATGCCATTTATATTAAAGGTTGTTGATGACGAGATTCAACACCGTTTCCAGTGCGCCAGTACAGCCTTCAGCCGCCTGAGGAAAAGAGTATTCAAAGACCAGCCCCTCAAATCTGCCATCAAGCTAATGGTCTACAAGGCTGTAGAAATACCTACCCTTCTGTATGGCTCAGAGACATGGACCATGTACAGTAGACACCTCAAATCGCTGGAGAAATACCATCAATGATGTCTCCACAAGGTCCTGCAAATCCCCTGGGAGGACAGACGCACCAACGTTAGTGTCCTCGACCAGGCCAACATCCCCAGCATTGAAGCACTGACCACACTCGATGAGCTCCACTGGGCAGACCACATTGTTCGCATGTCTGACACAAGACTCCCAAAGCAAGCGCACTACTCGGAACTCCTTCACAGCAAACGAACCAAAGGTGGGCAGAGGAAACGTTTCAAGGACACTCTCAAAGCCTCCTTGATAAAGTGCAACATCCCCACCGACAAAGACCGTCCTAAGTGGAGGAAATGCATCCGGGAGGGTGCTGAGCAACTTGAGTCTCATCACTGAGAGCATGCAGAAATCAAGCGCAGGCAGCGGAAAGAGCATGCGGCAAACCAGTCCCACCCATCCCTTCCCTCACTGACTATCTGTCCCACCTGTGACAGAGTCTGTGGTTCTCGTATTGGAATGTTTAGTCACCTAAGAACTCATTTTTAGAGTGGAAACAAGTCTTCCTCGATTCCGAGGGACTACCTTTGATGATGATTAAGGGTAATGTATCTGAGCCTGCAAACTTTTACAGGCTCAACAGCAGAGGTATTGGGTAGTCACATTCTGACACTTGTAATGAATAAATGTGCCTTATACTGTCCCAGCTAAGATCAACCTATTCAGCACAGCCTCAGGATTGAACCTTTGGCCATCCTGGGCTCCACAACTCAGCACCGCACCACACAATGCTTCTACTCACAGCCATGGGGGTACCCCTATTTTAATTTCACAATTATTTGCCACATACGTGTTCAGCTGTGAGCATCATTTGCAGGCATATGATGAGAATTCAATAGAGTGCGTTTGAATCCATTTAAAATTTAAAGGCATCCATATTTAAATGTAATTGAATAATTTAAAAGTATCCTGATCCTTACAGTGTTACATTGTTCAGAAGGTTTGCTGAAGATTCTGTTCCTGAAGGTGCCAGGAAGAATTTGCTTTGGAAAACGTGTCACGTTTGGAGTGCAGCAAACCTTATTCTAACAGATCTCCTGTGGTGTTTATCACAGCAAGTCAGAGGAGACATTGTTTTATAATGACAGGAACATTAGACCATGTATTCCTTTTTGGCACTAGATCGGTCTTCTGATTTGTTTACCTGTCCCAGGAGTTTACATGGCTGCTGGGGGATAGGAAGTGTCTAGTGAGGATACTCCACGCATCAGAAGTGGTGGGGCTGGCTTGTTGGACCAGCCAGTCTTTTCCTGCATGCCATTTTCATATGTTCATATGCATGCATGCACATTCTGTTGCTCAGGGGAGCTCTCTGTTATCTGGCCAGTCCCTGTGAGGCCACAAGGGCTAAACTAGTTAAACACAATTGAAAGTTAATTGCTCTTAGCTACACCCTGAGGTCTATTACAGGCTAAGAGCTGGCACAGACAAATGGGATGAATAGCCTCCTTCTGTGTGATGGTTTGTACATTTTAATTTATATAATACAAGTCAGGTAAATGTAGATTTTTATATATCTGTGACTTTTTGATGATTTGATATTGTAGCTGGCACTGACAGGCTGGTCTGGGTGAAACCACTTCTATAGAATCATGGAGTCTCAGCCCTCGAGTCTCAACGCCGAGAGCAGGCAGAAATCAAGCTTAGGCAGCGGAAAGAACGTGCGGCAAACCAGTCCCACCCACCCCTTCCCTCAACGACTATCTGTCCCACCCGTGACAGAGTCTGTTACTCTCGTATTGGACTGTACAGCCACCAAAGAACTCACTTCAGGAGTGGAAGCAAGTCTTCCTCAATTCCGAGGGACTGCCTATGATGATGATGAGAATCATGAAATCGTAGAAATTTACAGCATAGAAGGAGGCCATTCAGCCCATCATGTCTGTACTGGCCGAAAAAGACTATCCAGCCTAATTCCACTTTCCAGCTCTTGGTCCATAGCCTTGAAGATTATGACACTCAAATGCATATCAAAGTACTTTTTACATGCGATGAGGGTTTCTGTCTCCACCATCCTTTCAGGCAGTGCGTTCTCGACCCCTACCCAACCCCCGGCCCTTGAGGTGAAAACATTTCTCCTCAACTTCCCTCTAATCCTTCTACCAATTACTTTAAATCTATGCCCCTTGGTTAATGACCTCTCTGCTAAGGGAAATATATTCTTCCTATCCATCATCATCATAGGCAGTCCCTCGAAACGAGGATGACTTGCTTCCACTCCAAAAAAGGATAAGTTCACAGGTGTTTCAATGAAGGACCTAATATTCCAGATCCCGAACTGAAGGGTGGAAGATGCCGGTGCATGGATTTTTTTTAATTTGTGGTTGCCGTTGCACACCAGCCACCACACGGGCTTGACAGAACTAGGTCTTGGTCCAGTGGCAAGGGTTATCCAAGACAACGGGAGACCTGCTCTGCTGCACGGACCTAGTGCACACACATATCGCAGTGTGGGCTGGCCCGTGCTGCCCCTGGGCCCCTGGCTCCTAAGTCACACCTCTCCTGGGCCCCAATCACATCCCTCTGCAGTCCCTCACCGTTCCTTCACCCCGATCTTGCAACTCCTGCTGTATCTGCCCACGCTCTAATCACTAACCTGGACCTTGATGACGTCACTCTTCGCTGCCGTCGCCCTCCTGCATCAGCTCAAGCTGCTCCCTGAAGTAGTGTGCCTCCATGCTACTCCCAAGGCCTATCGCCGCTCCTTTTATGGCCCCGACCTGCCGCTGGTGTTCTCAGGCAGGTCGGGGCCTCCATGCTGCTCCCATGGCCTCTTGCGGCTCCTTTTATGGCCCCAACCTGCCGCTGGTGTTGTTCCTATCCACTCTATCAAGGACCCTCATAATTTTATACACCTCAATGAAATCTCCACTTAGCCTCCTCTGTTGCAAAGAAAACTACCCCAGCCTATCCAATCTTTCCTGCAACAAAAATTCTTCAGTCCTGACAACATCCGCGTAAATCTTTTCTGTACCCTCTCTAGTGCAATCACATTTTTCGTGTAATGTGGTAACAAGAACTGTAGGGTGTAGTGCAGACCATATGAAATGCAACAGTTCAAGAAGGCGGCTCACCACCACCTTCTTAAGGCCAATTAGGGATGGGCAATAAATACTGGCCTTGCCAGCGATACCCACACCCCAAGAATTAATAAAAAGAAAGTTGTGGTATAACTCATGTTTTATACAGTTCAACCATAACCTCCCTGCTTTTATATTCTATGCCTCGGCTAATAAAGGAAAGTATTCCATATGTGTTCTTAACCACCTTATCTCCTAGATTCAGGGATCTTTGGATATGCACTCCAAGGTCCCTCTGTTCCTCTACCCTTCTCAGTATCTTATTATTTATTGTGCATTCACTTGCCTTGTTTGCCCTCCCCACAAGCATTGCCTCACACTTCTCCAGATTAAATTCCATTTGCCATTTTTCTGCCCACCTGACCAGTCCATTGATACCTTCCTGCAGTCTACAGCTTTCTTCCTCACGTTAACCATTCTATGGCTGAATAAAAGCTATTGTTTTAATCATGTCTGTCATGTATCTTACATGGCCACTGTTGGCACTATATCACCAAAGGGCACAGCAGTGGGAGACTTGTAGGTTACCTGTACAGGCGTGCCTGGCCTAGTATAAAAGGCAGGCCACCAGGTGTGATCCTCACTCTGGAGTTAACTAATAAAGGACTAAGGTCACTACAGTTCAAGTACAACACACTGCCTCGTGGAGTCATTGTTAGAGCATCTAAGGACACAACAACAGGCAATGAGAATACGAACTTTCACGTGGAAATGGCTATCCTTGGTACGTTGCAGCAGTTCGCCGATGGTGATGATTGGGACACCTTTGTGGAGAGGCTAGAACATTTCTTCACAGCAAATGACCTGGCAGGAGACGACCTGGCCGCACTGGCTGATAAGCGGCGTGCTATCCTGCTAACCAGTTGTGGACCCAGCGTCTATGGCCTCGTCAGGGACTTGCTGGCACCAGCGAAGACAACGACCAAGACATACAAGGAGCTAGTAACCCTGATCTAGGAGCAACTCAAGCCCAAGGAGAGCATCCTCACAACCAGACACCGGTTCTATACTCACTGATGGCGCGAAGGCCAGGAAGTCACAAAGTACGCCGCAGACCTCAGGAGGCTGGCGGCACCATGCGAGTTCGGCACCCACCTTAAGGAAGCGCTGCGGGACATTTTGGTCATTGGAATTGGCCATGAGGGCCTTCTTCACAAGCTACTGTCGGCGGATACTACAGTCAGACTGCAGAAGGCCATCTCTGTGAGCCAGTCATTCATGACCTTGACCTATGGCTCTAGGCTGATATCTCACCCTCAGGACTCAAACCCGGCAGATACTGTGCACAGAGTGGCGCCGTTCAGGAGCTGGACTGTAGAACGTAAATCCTGTCAGGGAAGAAAGAACAGGCCCCCGAGTCCCTTAACTCAGAGTACGCCGAGGGGGGGCCTAATCAAGTAGCACCATGCTGGCGTTGTGGAGAAAATCACAGGGCTCACCAGTGCCATTTTATAGACTATGTTTGCAAAGGCTGCGACATAAAGGGCTACCTCCAGTGAATGTGTAAGAGAAATAGGACTCACTGTGTCGATGAGGAGTCTGCAGATGGCCATTGTCACGTATTCAACCAGCATTGTAACCCACGCTGGGGGAAATCGCTGGAAGCTGAAGTTCAACGAGTTCATGTGGAGCACGTATACAATTCATACACCAGGACGCCACCGATAATGATGAAAGTGCTCCTCAATGGCATCCCAGTATCAATGGAGCTAGACACGGGGGCCAGCCAGTCCCCGATGGGTATCAAACAGTTCGAAAAGTTGTGGGCGTCCAAGGCCAGGAGGCCAAAATTATCGCCGATTGACGCACAGCTATGAATTTACACAAAGACCATTCCGGTGCTAGGCAGCGCCACGGTAGTCATGACCCACAAAGATTCGGAGAACAGGTTGCTACTCTGGATTATCCCAGGGGACGGTCCCGCACTACTGGGGAGGAGTTGGCTTGCTGTCTTGAACTGGAAATGGGGCGATGTCAATGCAATTTCCTCTGTGGAGCGAGTATCATGCTCACAGATCCTGGACAAATTTGACTCATTATTTCAACCCGGCATCGGCACTTTCATGGGGGCCAAGGTCGTGATTCACATAAACCGGATGCCAGGTCAGTACACCACAAGGCCAGAGCGGTGCTGTACATGATGCGGGAAAAGATAGAAGGCGAATTGGACCGCCTGCTGAGGGAAGGCATCATCTCGCCAATCGAATTCAGTGACTGGGCGAGCCTGATTGTGCCGGTGCTCAAGGCGGATGGGTCGGTCAGGATATGTGGTGATTACAAGGCCACCATCAATCGGGTGTCATTCCAAGACCAGTACCCGCAACCGAGAGCGAAGGACCTCATTGCGATGCTATCCGGTGGCAAACATTTTTTAAACCAGCATTGTAACCCATGTATAATCTGATCGAAGTTGTACACTGTGAGAACAATGACCTCTAGGTGGGAGACACTCCTAACCTGGACCTTCAGGGATAAAAGGGGAAGCTCCACCCACCTTCATCACTTGAGTGCTAAGAAATAAAGGACAGGTCACAGACTGACCTTCTCTCAAGCATGGGCCTCGTGTGCATTTATACTGTATAGTAAGGACATATCAATGGCGACGAGGATGGGATTTAAACCACGCGAGCATGGCCACTAGCAGAACAGACGAGAGGTACTGTGTTAAGGAATGGTTGGGACAGAGATTCAACATTGTTAAAGCAGCACACAGTTCTCCAGGCAGACAAGGGCAGTCGGGCATGCCCCAACATGTAGTCGAACCCAGAGGGGGAGTTCGACAGAGACAATGGCAAGTTGAACAGCGATTCACGCCATTGCAAGGGACAATGTGGCCAGTAATGGGGCCATCAACACCTGTTAATGGCGCACACAAGGACAGTCACAGGGGCAGTCAGGGACAATCGACTGGCAAGGGACCTTTTGTTTCCAACAGCAGCTCATGTTGGAGGCGTGGAGGCACATACTCAGCCGGAGTTTGCAGAGATGAGCAAAATACCTGCAGAAATTGCAGAAATGAACGCTGGGGGAAATCGCTGGAAGCTGAAGTTCAGCGGGTTCAAGTGGAGCAGGTATACAGTTCATACACCAGGACGCCACCGATAATGATGAAAGTGCTCCTCAATGGCATCCCAATATCAATGGAGCTAGACACGGGGGCCAGCCAATCCCTGATGGGTATCAAACAGTTCGAAAAGTTGTGGGCGTCCAAGGCCAGGAGGCCAAAATTATCGGCGATTGACGCACAGCTACGGACTTACACAAAGCAGATCATTCCTGTGCCAGGCAGCGCCACGGTAGTCATGACCCACAAAGATTCAGAGAACAGGTTGCTAGTCTGGATTGTCCCAGGGGACGGTCCCGCACTACTGGGGAGGAGTTGGCTTGCTGTCTTGAACTGGAAATGGGGCGATGTCAATGCAATTTCCTCTGTGGAGCGAGTATCATGCTCACAGATCCTGGACAAATTTGACTCATTATTTCAACCCGGCATCGGCACTTTCATGGGGGCCAAGGTAGTGATTCACATAAACCCGGACGCCAGGCCAAGACACCACAAGGCCAGAGCGGTGCCGTACATGATGCGGGAAAAGATAGAAGACGAATTGGACCGCCTGCTGAGGGAAGGCATCATCTCGCCAGTCGAATTCAGTGACTGGGCGAGCCCGATCGTGCCGGTGCTCAAGGCGGATGAGTCGGTCAGGATATGTGGTGATCACAAGGCCACCATCGGGTGTCACTCCAAGACCAGTACCCGCTACCGAGAGCGGAGGACCTCTTTGTGATGCTATCCGGTGGCAAACTTTTTTCAAAATTGGACCTGATCTCAGCTTACATGACCCAGGAACTGGCGAGTGAGTCGAAGAAGCTGACTACCATCACGACACACAAGGGGTTGTTTGAGTACAACAGATGTCCATTCGGGATTCGCTCGGCCGCCGCGATCTTCCAACGAAATATGGAAAGCCTCCTCAAGTCGATTCCAGGGACGGTGGTTTTTCAGGACGACATCCTCATCACGGGTTACGATACTGAAGAACACCTCCACAACCTGGAGGAGGTGCTACGCAGACTGGACCGGGTAGGGCTGCGACTGAAAAAAGCGAAGTGTGTCTTCCTAGCTCCAGAGGTAGAATTCCTGGGGATGAGGGTAGCAGCAGATGGTATCAGCCCTACTGCATCCAAGATGGAAGCGATCCAGAGAGCACCCAGACCCCGTAACACAACGGAGCTGCGTTCGTTCCTGGGGCTCCAGAACTATTTTGGTAACTTTCTTCCCAAATTGAGCACGCTGCTAGAGCCGCTACACGTGCTCCTACGCAAAGGTCGTGAATGGGTCTGGGGGGACAGCCAGGAAAGGGCTTTTAATAGAGCACGCAATTTGTTATATTCCAACAAACTGTTAACATTATACGACCCATGTAAGAAACTTGTGTTAACGTGTGATGCGTCATCCTATGGTGTCGGGTGTGTGTTGCAGCATGTCAATGTCAAGGGTCAGTTACAGCCGGTAGCTTATGCCTCCAGGAGTCTGTCCCAGGCAGAAAGGGGTTACGGGATGGTAGAAAAGGGGGCGCTCGCATGTGTATATGCGGTAAAGGAAATGTACCAGTACCTGTTTGGCAGGAAATTTGAGTTGGAGACAGATCACAAACCCCTAACATCCCTTTTGACCGACAAGGCCATAAATGCAAACGCATCGGCTCGCATACAGAGATGGGCACTCACGTTAGCCGCCTATGACTATACAATTCGGCACAGACCGGGCACCGAAAACTACGCCGATGCACTCAGCAGGCTCCCACTAGCCACCACTGAGGGGGCTACTGAGCATGCTGCTGAGATGGTCATGGCTGTTGAAGCTTTCAGAAGCGAAGGCTCACCCGTGACAGCCCGTCAGATTAAAGTCTGGACAAATAGAGACCTGCTATTGTCTCTCGTCAAGAAATGTGTCCTGAATGGGGACTGGGCAGCCACGTACAGGGCATGCCCAGAGGAATTTAAACCATTTCACAGGCGCAGGGATGAACTCTCGATTCAGGCCGATTGCCTACTGTAGGGAAACCGCGTAGTCATGCCCCAGATGGGCAGAGAGGTGTTCATCAGAGAACTCCACAATGAGCACCCGGGCATTGTCATGATGAAGGCAATTGCCAGGTCACACGTTTGGTGGCCAGGGATAGATGCAGATCTGGAACTTTGTGTTCTCTGGTGCAACACGTGTGCCCAGCTGGGCATTGCACCCAGGGAAGCCCCCCTGAGCCCCTGGCCATGGCCCGCCAAGCCTTGGTCACGCATCCATGTGGACTACGCAGGTCCTTTCATGGGAAAAATGTTTTTGGTTGTAGTAGACGTCTACTCCAAATGGATCGAGTGTGTAATTTTAAATTCAAGCACAGCCTCTGCCACGGTAGAAAGTCTATGGGCAATGTTCGCCGCCCACGGTCTACCGGACGTCTTGGTCAGCGACAATGGCCCGTGATTCACAAGCACTGAATTCCAGGACTTCATGGCAGGCAATGGAATTAACCATGTTAGAACGGCACCGTTCAAGTCGGCCTCAAAACGGCCAGGCAGAATGAGCAGTGCAGATAATCAAACAGGGGATGCTCAGAATCCAAGGGGGTTCCCTACAAACCCGCTTATCACGCCTCCTGTTGGCCTATAGATCCCGACCACACTCGCTCACAGGGGTTCCACCCGCAGAGCTGCTAATGAAAAGGACGCTCAAAACCCGGCTATCCCTTATACACCCCACCATGAAAGAAATTGTCGAGAGCAGGCGCCAGCCACAATATGACTACCATGACAGGAATGCGAGGGCACGATGTATTGATGTAAATGATCCTGTTTTTGTCCTCAACTGCGCTGCAGGGCCCAAATGGCTCGCAGGCACTGTGATTGCCAAAGAGGGAAATAGGATTCTGGTAGTTAAACTTACCAATGGACAAATCTGCCGCAAACACATGGATCAAACAAAAAGAAGGTTCAGCAACCCCATAGAAGAAGCAGAGGAAGAACACGATGTAGAGTTCTCTCCACCACAGGTGACCGAACACCGGAACCAAAGGGAGGAGAGCCTAATCACTGTCGGCAGTCTGGATAGGCCTGAGGCACCGCAAACAGCAGACACTCAGGCCAGCGCCCAACAACCGGAGCCCCAACTCAGGCGCTCTACAAGAGAACGTAAACCATCAGACTCAACCTGTGATCCCAATAAGACTTTCGGGGGGAGGTGATGTCATGTATTCAACCAGCATTGTAACCCATGTATAATCTGACCTAAGTTGTACACTGAGAAAAATGACCTCTAGGTGGGAGACACTCCTAACCTGGACCTTCAGGTATAAAAGGGGAAGCTCCACCCACCTTCATCACTTGAGTGCTAAGGAATAAAGGACAGGTCACAGACTGACCTTCTCTCAAGCATCGGCCTCGTGTGCATTTATACTGTATAGTAAGAACGTATCGGCCATGAATCCAGCGTGGATTATGAATTCTTAGACAGAGAGGCAGCCCAGTCCCACGGGGAGGTACATAGCATGTTTACCTGCACCAACGAGTGCTGCCCACTGAAGATGGAAGTAGAGATAGAGGGAAGTCCAGTCTTCATGGAAATGGACATGGGGGCAAGCCAGTCAGTGATGAATCAAGAAGCCTTTGAGAGGCTATGGGACAATCCGGCTGAACGATCCGAGTTGGCCCTGGTTCAGGCAAAACTGCGCACCTACACCAATGAAATTATCCCAGTCGTTGTTAGTGTGAATGTAAAGGTACTCCATGATGGCGCGGTGCACAAGTTACTTCTGTGGATTTTTGCAGGTGATGGACCAATGGTGCTCAGCAGAAGGTGGATGGAGAAGATCCAGTGGAAGTGGGAAGATTTCACCCCTCCAGCGATCGAAGCCCTCTGTGCTCAGAGGCAAAGCAAGCCCTCACCTGAGGGTGGACCCAGCCGCGATGAGCTGACCAGCATGGCACCCGAGACGCAGACCGCTCAGAACGACTGTGTGGAGATGATCCAGCAGAGATGACCCGAATGCACATTCCAGGCTCCAGTGGCAGGACTCAGGAGGGAGAAAATCGGATCCAGCAGCGACTTCCCAACTACGGAGGCAGAACCCGGGGAGAAGAGGATCATCGCAGTCAACATCGTGGACGAAGAAAAGATGACGGCCGCACCACGAGGCGATGCGCTGAAGACAGAGATGGCCTCGGCCAGACCACGAGGTGCAGCGCTGATGGAGCAACACGTGGCACCAAACGGAGAAGCGGATTGGGGTAAAGCAAGCAGGCCGGCAATCCACAACAATTAAAGGGACAGTTCCACACAATTAAGCAATGTAACAAGAATTGTAAGTTAGAGACTAAAAGTGTAACTATGTAAAGTGTGTAACTGACCATGTAAAATGTGTAACTGATAATCAGAATTATATACATGCAACCAGCGAGGAAAAGTCACACGACAGTGATCTGACCCCGAGAGTGTCCACCATAAGCAAGGAAAATGCAGGATACCCACCGCACGCAGCCAATGCAGCAGGCAGACACCCATTGGGTGCACACAGGTCCAGCAAGCTACTCAATGCTGTAGCCTGCGTCCCGGGGACCAGAGTCATGCACCACGAAATGTGGCCACAGGCAGCCAACACACACGAGCTGCGAAGCAAGCGACCTCAGCAGGGCAAAGGCAACGGTGGTGATACCATGCCCTGGGTCGGCTCCATCGCTCAGGTAATCGATGGCACCAACTGCCACGAGCCTGAAGGAGCAAACTACACTAAGGCCATACCTCTAGAGGAAACAAGCACTAGCCAGGATCTCAAAACAGCGAGTCAGCGGTTCCCTGTGCACTGCTAGACGACAGCTCCTCAGGGAGCAGCTGGGACCCAGGGTGTAAAGAAAGGATGGAGGGGGGTCACAGACATCTGTGAACCTGTCTGACGCTAGGGACCACGGTAACAGCACCGAGAGCAGGCTATGCGAGCCAACCGGCTTCCCACTGCCAGCACCGAGCACTGAACTATCCAGCAGCTCCGGAACTAGCTTGTCCTTATGCACCTGTCACCACATCGACAAAGCATCTAATGCTCTTGTCGCATCACGGAACCACACAGACGAAAATAATGCAAAACCCACTTACCTGAACTTGAACGTACATGAATGCCAGGAGCCCCGCCACACCAACGTGGAAGGCGGGGGGGGGTGGGGGGGGGGAGAATGGAGTGGTCAGGAACACACACACACACAAACAGCAACCACCAGCACGCTACTGCATCAACTACCCAGGTTGAGCTGGCCAGTCAGAGGTCTACCAGACAGAACCCATATAGAGCTAAGCCCAGAACATAGTTAATGCAGAGGCGATTTGCACTGAGGGTTCAGTGAGGAGTGATGTCATGTATCTTACATAGCCACTGTTGGTATTATATACCATCAGAGGGCACAGCAGTGGGAGCCTCGTAGGTTACCTGTACAGGTGTGCCTGGCCTAGTATAAAAGGCAGGCCACCAGGTGTGATCCTCACTCTGGAGTTAACTAATAAAGGACTAAGGTCGCTACAGTTCAAGTACAATACACTGCCTCATGGAGTCATTGTTAGAGCATCTAAGGACACAACAATGTCCATGTGACTTCTGTCCATAATTGCATGTGTGTGAGAGAGAGAGAGTGAGAGTGAGGGAATGATTGAGTAAGTGTGTACGTGTGTGTGAGAGATGGCCGTGCTTGCAGCAGTGCAATTTCTGACCTATCATGAGCAATGCCACAGAAGATCTGCTGTTGTGCAAAAACAGATACAGGTTGGACCTTTGTGGTCCGGAACCCTTGGGACCTAATGGTGCCGAAACAGAGAATTTTCCGAACCACAGAAGGTCAGCAGTATTGTCATAGCAAATGCTCCCTCAGGGAGGTTTGAAATTATTTCAGAGTGGGAACAAGGTTAACAATCCTTGCTGCACAGTTATAAATAAAAGGTGTTGATCGAACAAATCCCTCCACCCACCAAAATCAGCTCCCGTCAGTCAGAGCATACTAGGACAGCACTCAATCCCCCCGGACTCTAGAGTAAGAAAGCACAGATGCCCCTCAGGAGTCGGAAAGAGCAGACTGATAAAAGGTGCCCTCAAAATGGCAATACAAGACACAGAAAGGAAGTATGCTTGTGAGGATCCTGCACTTCAACAGTGCAAAAACCTGGACGCCACCCACGCAAAGCGGCAGTTCCGTAAACTAATGCCGAACCACGCATGTTTCCGGACCAGAGAGCTTCAATCTGTATTTGGAAATAATTTCCAGGAAGCAAGCTTTCCAAGGTCAGAAGACTGTAGATAACTAAAGTTTCTCTCTTGTGCTTTATTACAACCTCCTTGATTTTTTTAATAATCATTCTCTTGCACCATTGTATATTTGTGTTGACTTTTCTTAGTTTTAAGATCTTTAAAGATGTGACAAGAGTAATAAAAATGTTATATGACATATTAGGGCTTTATTGCAGCCTCCTCTGATAAGAGTCTCACCAACTGAGAATGACTTATTCTAGCATGTTACATTATACTATCAATGGAAAATGAAATTGCCTGCATTTAAGAGATTCTGTAAAGTACAGAAACATAACAAATACTGACATATTCCCTAATGATAGATTACGATCTCTGTTTAACTCCCCCTCATCTTCCCCCGGCTCTGTGCTGTCCTAAATGTTAGACTACATTATCCAGGAATTTTGCATATTGAGGGCAAAAGGGGGCTTATTTATTATTCTAGTTTGAATCATTAAGGATGAAAAAAGGGTGTTTAAAGCTGCGATTTGTAGTAAATTATGACACTAATAGCATTATACTCTCAGAAATAAAGGATGTGATCTTATTACATTACAAATTTTATGTTGGAAGATTCTTAATGGTAGATAGGACAACTTCTACTGGGCCATAAACAAAAAGTGCAGATGTGAGGTCCCTTTTGCAGTAAAGAGACATCCATTATCTGATTCTCTGAGGGCTGATAGACTGGGGGCCTGAACTTGGTCAAAGCTAAGGCCCGCCCAAGTGCCGCCCAAAGGACCACCGTGAAACCTGCCGGTATTTTGGCAAGGAGATTCCTCTAAAAGATCTGCAAAGACCGCCTGGCGGCAAAATAAACGACTTATGCCCTGAATGTGGGCGGCAGCAGGCAATGAATGCAACAAGTTCTGAGAAGTAACATCTTTACCTCAATTTTCTATAATTAAATTGATACCAGATCTAAATCTGAAAATAAGATGACTAAAATTGGAATCATTAACCCGATTGTACTATTGCTTGGAATTCACTGCTGATTGAAAATTCTGATGTAACTTTCCAAGGACGGTCATATGTTTTGAATGTGTCCTGGTTCTCGCCAGAACCATAGAATAACCATTAATCTGCAAAAGACACAACCAAAATAGTTGCGTTTATAAAGCAATATAATAAAATATCCTACGGCACTTCATCGGGTGAAAACGGGCACTGAGGAGCTGCAGAAGTGCTAGTGGAGGTGACTGAAGATGTGGTCAAAGAGACAGGTTTTCAGCAGGCAAACAAAGTCAATAGGATGATGAACTATGTAGTCAGAAGAGTGGAATAAAGATCAGAGGATGTCATGATCAAACTACACAGTCCTTTGTTCAGTCCACATTTTGAGTACTGTGTCCAGTTCTGATCACCAAGACACAAGGGAGATATTCTGGTAGGGCAGAGAGAAGCCATGATACTGATTTATAGTGCCAGAGGCCCATGTTATGAGGATAGAGTGAACAAACCTCCAGTCTAAGAGGTCGAGGGGCCGAAGTTCAGGTACGCCAGAAAGCTGGCACACCTAAGAGTTTTTACCTGGTTTTACCGCTGGGATTAATGAGGCGGCCGTATGATCGATTTTCAGGACTTAGACATTTTTCCAAAGTGCCACCGGAAGTCGGTCATAGTGGGGGCGGGAGAGCGACAGGAAGGCAGGCTGAGGGGCTGAATTTGGGTCGGGCCCGGGTCTCCACCACTGTCAATCAACGGTGGAGTAGTGGTGACGTCACAGCGCGTGTGCATCACCGCGCTCTCTCTCCTTCGTTAAAAGGGAGAGAATCAGTCATCTTTTATCTTTGGCCACTGGACCACCAGGGAAGGTTTTGGCCAGGCCAGGCTGCCCATTGGCGGCATGGTCGAACCCAGGGGCACTATCTTGCCGGTCGATCGGGAAGTCGGCCGGCAAAAATAAATACATGGCAGCCACGGCAGTGGGCCCTCCCCTTGAAGGGCCGTCGCGCTGCCGGGTCACACACACTCGGTATAAGGTGCACCGACAGAGAAAGCTGTCGGGGGGCACTGTGCAGTGGGGCAACGATTTTTTTTTTAAGGTGAATTTCTGTCGGTTTATTTTTCAGGTGAGGGAGAATGGTGGTGCACGTTCTGATGATGTGCTTGCAGCGGTCATCAGCATTGAGGCGGAATCGGGTCCAGCCTGAAAAATCCCCGACCGGAATTTGGGTCAGGACAGCCATTTGATCACAAAGCGGCGACCATGGAATTCCGCTGCATGGCCGCCACAAACGGGCAGTAACGGGTCTTTGAGACCTTGAATTTCGGCTCCCTAAGATCTTATAATAGAAAAAAAAAGTATTTCACAGTATGGAAAGAGTAAATGTGGAAAGCTACTTGAAAGTAAATTGTTCGACCTCCCGACAGCGTAGTAGAGACAAACTTTTAAGAACCAAACTGATATAGCAATGGACTGATTGCAGGGTATCTCTGGATGAATGAACTAAGATAGGTATGGCCTACATCATGTAATTTTCTTGTTAACTTGTGCCCAATGGCCATCTTTTGCCTTTGCAACTCAATGTGACAAAGTTGCAATTTTTCCATGTTTCAAGGGATTTAACAGATAGCATATTTAGAAAACTTACAATGCTGAAACTATTTCCAGAGTCAATTTATTGATATTTTTTAAATTACAAAAATGTTTTGACCAGCAAATGTTTTGCAAAATTGGGATCGGTAGTGGCCACTGTTTGGGCGCTATAGGTGCCGTTTGGGGACCAAAATGGCATCCGATGCGCGTGCGCACACTTCAGCCACAATTCGCATTGGATGCCATCTTGATTAAGGACAAACAGAGGTATCATTTAACCATGTCTGAAGCAGGCATTAGGGCCCTTTTTGCACATGCAAATGGACTAACATCTGCTTCTGGTCCCTGCTGCAACTTTGCTTTGCCCTGAGGCAGCCAGCGCCAGTAAGGATTGCCTCTGGGAAAACCAACTAAACACCACGCAAGTAAAAATAAATATTTACCATAATCATCGCTGCTCCCGGTCCCGAGATCTCCGACCTCACTCCTTACTCTGACTTCCAGGTCAACTCCCCCAACTGATCTTCCTCCGGCCCCGACCTCCTATATCTCCCCCCCCGACCCTTCTGACCTCCCAACAGTACTCCCGAGGCCTGTGATCTTCCTACCCAATCCTTGACAGCACTCCCATGGTCTGTGAGCTTCCTACCCGCCCAAGGACAGTACTCCTGACACCAGATCAATACTGGCAAGTCCTGCGATCTTCCTACGTGACCTTCCAACAATACTCCCGAGCAATGTTCCCTCTAAGCTATGCGGCCGCGCAGCTCGGGACCGGCTTTTCCAATGTAAAATTTTGTGTATGCGCAGCCCTTTAAAAGGGCCATGCATCCCCGATAAATAGGAGGAATATTGCACCCTGCAGTCTTCCTACCCGATCCTCCACCAAACTCAGATCATGGACTCAGAGGCCCACCCATTTCTCCTCTAGACCCCCACGATCCAACTCAAATAAATCACTTACCCGGAAATAGGAGCACTAAACAGTGTGGGCTACAACTGCAGTGCTATCTACATTATGATGAGGTCCGAGGCCCAAAATACAGGGCTCCTTGGAACAGCCCACTGAAGCGTGGGCTATTCTCACTCCGATACGGTACCCAAATACAGGCAGCCGGAATTTCTAGCCCTATTTCCTTTGGTTAGCAGTCAATAACAAAAGATCAATTTCAAAATAATCACTAAGAGAGGGAAGAGAGAGGTAAGAAAAAGAAAATGATGCAGAGATTTGGTTGAGTATTGTAATATATAGCTCCATCTGGTGGACTACTATGGCACTGCAGCCAATGCTGTTTACAACAATAAAGAGGGAACAGGTCACCTGACTAGGTGCCTGATGTTAGCAGCCATCTTTCAGCTTGTGTGTGTTTGTGAGTTGTACTGAAAATATAATAAATGGCGATAAGTATGGGATAATTGGACAACAAAGCTGAAATTTTTGTGGGTAGATGATTCAGCCAACTGACAGAGAGACTTTGAGAGCTTCTCGGTTTTGATTAACAGCTACAAATCCAAGGTAAATTACAAGCACGCTTGTCTGAACTGCCAGAGTCCAGATGGCCACGCCTATGGGAATAATAGGGCACTTAGGAGAGTTTCAGCATGACCGTGAAAGTTTTAGAGCATATGTGGAGTGGCTAGAAATGTTTTTCACTGCAAATAATATCGAAGTCCCCAATGCTGAAAACCATAACTGGGTGGTGTTGAAAAGATAACGGGCTATTTTCTTAACTGAAGCAGGAGCCGAGATGTATGAAACCCTGAAAAATGTGCTTCTGCCTGTCAAGCCAAAGGACACAACTCTTAAGCAGATTCTTAGCACTACAGTCCTTAGCCCCTGAAAATTGCTGAAAGTTATTGTTTCGGATTATGAAATCAGTTAACTGAAGAAAATATCAGTGAGTACATTGTAGCATTAAAAAAGCTTTTTTTTCACTGTAATTTCGGAAACTTTCAGTACCGAGCATTGCGTGACCACTTTGTTTGTGGGATGAAAAATTATGTGATCAGAAGAAAGTTATTGACAACGCCTAACTTAACTTTTGATTTAGCGTGTCAGACAGCTATGTCAATGAACATGGCCAACCAATATTCCTGAGAATTTGATACTATTTCCAGGTGTCAGACAACCGAGGTGAATCGCCTGCATGTTAAAAATAAAAGGCAGTTGGACCCCAAGGTCTCAGAAACTGGCTATGGTAACAGAGCATTGAAGTTCTGCTATTGGTGCCTGGGACAACACATTGCTCAAAGTTGTCCATATATGAAGGCAGAGTGTTTCATCAGCAGGAAAACTGGGCATCTTGCGAAGGCATGCTGACTGAAGGGTAAACCAGTTTTCAAAGCAATCAGTAGAAATCCCCAGAGACTATATAGCATGGAAGAAAAACAACAGGACAAGGAGGTTTTAGAGCTACACATCATCAGGAGCACGAGGTTAACTAACAGCAATTCGAAAAGTATCATAATCCACATAGATGTTGCAGGAACCAAGATACCCATGGAAATTGACACTGGTGCATCTGTGAGTGTCGTACTGGAGTCACTATACCTCGACAAATTGTGTGATTTCCCACTGGAGAAATCCTAGATAGAGCTGCGAGGCTACGCAGGAGAGACAAATTTAGGGAGCTAGGAGCTAAATTAAAAAGTAGGACCTCAAAAGTAGTAATCTCAGGATTGCTACTAGTGCCACGTGCTAGTCAGAGTAGGAATCGCAGGATAGCTCAGGTGAATACGTGGCTTGAGGAGTGGTGCAGAAGGGAGGGATTCAAATTCCTGGGACATTGGAACTGGTTCTGGAGGAGGTGGGACCAGTACAAACCGAACGGTCTGCACCTGGGCAGGACCGTAACCAATGTCCGAGGGGGAGTGTTTGCTAGTGCTATTTGGGAGGAGTTAAACTAACATGGCAGGGGGATGGGAACCTATGCAGGAAGACAGAGGGAAATAAAATGGAGGCATAAGCAAAAGATAGAAAGGAGAATAGTAAAATTGGAGGGCAGAGAAACCCAAGACAAAAACCAAAAATGGCCACATTACAGCAAAATTCTAAAGGGGCAAAGTGTGTTAAAAAGACACGCCTGAAGGCGTTGTGCCTCAATGCGAGGAGTATTCGGAATAAGGTGGACGAATTAACAGCGCAGATGGCAGTTAACGGATATGATGTAATTGGCACCACGGAGACATGGCTCCAGGGTGACCAAGGCTCGGAACTCAACATCCAAGGGTATTCAGCATTTAGGAAGGATAGACAGAAAGGAAAAGGAGGTGGGGTGGCGTTGCTGGTTAAAGAGGAAATTAATGCAATAGTAAGGAAGGACATTAGCTTGGATGATGTGGAATCTGTATGGATGGAGCTACGGAATACCAAAGGGCAGAAAACGCTAGCGGGAGTTGTGCACAGACCACCAAACAGTAGTAATGAGGATGGAGACAGCATCAAACAAGAAATAAGGGATGTGTGCAATAAAGGTACAGCAGTTATCATGGGCAACTTTAATCTACATATTGATTGGGCTAACCAAACTGGTAGCAATGCGGTGGAGGAGGATTTCCTGGAGTATATTAGGAATGGTTTTCCAGACCAATATGTCGAGGAACCAACTCGAGAGCTGGCCATCCTAGACTGGGTGATGTGGAATGAGAAGGGACCAATTAGCAATCTTCTTGTGCGAGGCCCCTTGGGGAAGAGTGACCATAATATGGTAGAATTCTTTATTGTGGAGAGTGACACAGTTAATTCACAAACTAGGACCTAAACTTAAGGAAAGCTAACTTCAACGGCATGAGTCGTGAATTGGCTAGAATAGACTGGCAAATGAAACTTAAAGGGAGAAATTTAGAATTCAACAGAGGAGGACTAAGGATTTAATTAAGAGGAGGAAAATAGAGTACGAGAGGAAGCTTGCAGGGAACATAAAAACTGACTGCAAAAGCTTCTATAAATATGTGAAGAGAAAAAGATTAGTGAAGACAAACGTAGGTTCCTTGCAGTCAGATTCAGGTGAATTTATAATGGGGAACAAAGAAATGGCAGACTAATTGAACAAATACTTCGGTTCTGTCTTCACGAAGGAAATCACAAATAACCTTCCGGATGTACTAGGGGACAGTGGGTCTAGTGAGAAGGAGGCACTGAAGGATATCCTTATTAGGCGGGAAATTGTGTTGGGGAAATTGATGGGATTGAAGGCTGATTAATCCCTGGGGCCTGATAGTCTGCATCCCAGAGTACTTAAGGAAGTGGCCCTAGAAATAGTGGATGCATTGGTGATCATTTTCCAATAGTCTATCGACTCTGGATCAGTTCCTATGGACTGGAGGGTAGCTAATGTAACACCACTTTTTAAAAAAGGAGGGAGAGAGAAAACGGGTAATTATAGATCGGTTAGCCTAACATCAGTAGTGGGGAAAACATTGGAATCATCATTAAGGATGAAATAGCAGCGCATTTGGAAAGCAGTGACAGGATCGGTCCAAGTCAGCATGGATTTATGAAAGGGAAATCATGCTTGACGAATCTTCTGGAATTTTTTGAGGATGTAACGAGCAGAGTGGACAAGGGAGAACCAGTGGATGTGGTGTATTTGGACTTTCAAAAGGCTTTTGACAAGGTCCCGCACAAGAGATTGGTGTGCAAAATCAAAGCACATGGTATTGGGAGTAATGTACTGACGTGGATAGAGAACTGGTTGGCAGACAGGAAGCAGAGAGTCGGGATAAACGGGTCCTTTTCAGAATGACAGGCAGTGACTAGTGGAGTGCCGCAGGGCTCAGTGCTGGGATCCCAGCTCTTTATAATATACATTAACGATTTAGATGAAGGAATTGAGTGTAATATCTCCAAGTTTGCAGATGACACTAAACTTGGTGGTGGTGTGAGCTGTGAGGAGGACGCTAAGAGGCTGCAGGGTGACTTGGACAGGTTAGGTGAGTGGGCAAATACATGGCAGATGCAGTATAATGTGGATAAATGTGAGGTTATCCATTTTGAGGGCAAAAACACAAAGGCAGAATATTATCTGAATAACAGATTAGGAAAAGGGGAGGTGCAACGAGACCTGGGTGTCATGGTTCATCAGTCATTGAAAGTTGGCATGCAGGTACAGCAGGCGGTGAAGAAGGCAAATGGTATGTTGGCCTTCATAGCAAGGGGATTTGAGTATAGGAGCAGGGAGGTCTTACTGCAGTTGTACAGGGCCTTAGTGAGGCCTCACCTGGAATATTCTGTTCAGTTTTTGTCTCCTAATCTGAGAAAGGACGTTCTTGCTATGGAGGGAGTGCAGCGAAGGTTCACCAGACTAATTCCCGGGATGGCTGGACTGACATATGAGGAGAGACTGGATCAACTGGGCCTTTATTCATTGGAATTTCGAAGGATGAGAGGGGATCACATAGAAACGTATAAGATTCTGATGGGACTGGACAGGTTAGATGCAGGAAGAATGTTCCCGATGTTGGGGAAGTCGAGAACCAGGGGACATAGTCTTAGGTTAAGGGGCAAGCCATTTAGGACTGAGATGGAGAAGAAACTTCTTCACTCAGAAAGTTTTTAATCTGTGGAATTCCCTGCTGCAGAGAGTTGTTGATGCCAGTTCATTGGATATTTTCAAGAGGGAGTTAGATATGGCCCATATGGCTAAAGAGATCAAGAGGTATGGAGGGAAAGCAGGAAAGGGGTACTGAGGGAATGATCAGCCATGATCTTATTGAATGGCGGTGCAGGCTTGAAGGGCTGAATGGCCTACTCCTGCACCTATTTTCTATGTTTCTATGTTCTAGAGTGTAATGTCCCCAATACATTGCCAAATGTAGAAGAAATGCAATACAGCATTCAAGGAGTGTAAAAGTAAATTGGTAGAGAGCACCATGTTAGTTCACTATGACGTATCTAAGGAGACCAAGCTAGCATGTGATGCCTCTCCATATGGAGTTGGGGCAGTGATCTCTCATGTACTACGTAGTGGGAAGGAGAGACCAATTGCTTTTGCTTCACGCACTCTCGGTGCCAGTGAGCATAATTATGTGCAAATCGAAAGGGAAGCTTTGGCATTAATTTTTGGGGTCAAGAAGTTCCACAAATACTTGTATGGTCGTATGTTTACCATCATTACGAACCATAAGCCCCTGACAGCAATCCTCCATCCAAAGTCCCCAGTTCCAACATTAGCTGCAGCCCGAATGCAGAGATGGGCTTTGATTTTGGCAGCATATACATATGATTTGGAATACAGATGATCAGCTGATCACAGTAATGCTGATGCTATGTCTATAATGCCTTCCCCATCACAAGTTACACCTGATAGGGAAGAAGTGTTCTATTTTTCATACATTGATGAACTGCCAGTTATAGCTGAAGAAGTTGGTAGAACAACCAAACGTGACCCAGTTATGTCAAAGGTGTATGACTATATTGTAAATGGCTGGCCAAACCAGGTAACAGACAAAGATATTCATCCATTCTTCATTCGTAGGAATGAATTATCAGTCGATAAAGATTGTATCATGTGGAGTGCAAGAGTGGTTATACCAAATAAATTCAGGTCCAAATTATTAGGTGACCTCCATGACCAGCACCTGGGAATGTGCTTGACCAAGAGTTTTGCACACAGTTACTTATGGTGGCCAGGTCTAGATAAACATATAGAGTACATCGTGAGTCAGTGTATGACATGTCAATCGGTAAGCAAGAAACTACCATCAGTACCATTGCAGCCATGGAAATGGCCTCCCAGGGTGTGGCAAAGGCTACATATTGATTTTGCTGAGCTAGAAGGACAACAATTGTTCATTGTGATTGATAGCCATTCGAAGTGGGTCATTTTATGAAGATTATTTTCTTCATTTGGCCTCCCAGAAGAAATTGCATCTGATAATGGACCACAATTTAGTTCCGAAGAATTTGCACAGTTCACGAGCAAACATGGTGTGAAACATACCTTGGTTGCACTGTACCACCCTCAAACGACAGCCACGGACCAGATTCTCGTAGTTAAAACCAAACTTGGCACAGTCCGTAGAAGAGAAAGAATTAAGACGAAAAGAGAATCAAGATAGAGGTAGAGTAAAAGAGAAGTGTGAAATTAAATCAGAAGGTGAGAGTGAAGAACCATTACTGGTTAAAGTGGTTACCAGGAAGAGCGGTGAAAATGTGGCCTCACAGATATTTGGTCAAGATATTTGATCATGAACAGGTTAGGTTTGTTCACATTGATCATATTTTACCTACAGACATGAAAGTAGTTGAAGGTTGGAATGATTCAATTATTTTTGACTCATCAGATAGTTTTGATACAAGTAAAGTTCCAGTCATATATCTTACATCCAATGTACTGGAAACAAATCCAAGAGGAAGTCAGAATTTAAGTCTGAGTCCGCGTCAGGCAAACAAACTGTCTGAAGTTGGAGAGAGTTCAAAATGGAAATCAAGGGCACCCCTTGGAGGAAAACTTTCCTCAGGATCAGCCTCGAATGAGTCTAAGTTTGACACCATATTTGGAATCCTCTTCGAAACAGAAATAAAGTGGTTAAGCTTGATTTGTAAATATGGCAAAATAAGTCCATATCCTTTGTTATATATAACCATACAAGTTATGTATGATGATTGTTTGTTATGATTACTTTGTCATTAAGGAGGGAGAAGTGTAATATACATAGCTCCATCTTGTGGACTAGTGGCACTGCAGCCATTGCTGTTTACAACAATAAAGAGGGAGCAGGTCACCTAACTAGGTGCCTGATGTTAGCAGCCATCTTACAACTTGTGTGTTTGTGAGTTGTACTGAAAATATAACAAGTATGGAATGCTTTGCCACAGGGAATAGATGAGGCAGGAAGAATAGATCAATATTTCAACTACAGAAGAACAATGGCATTAGTTTTGGATTGCTGCAGCAAAGCGACAGCACAGCCACACTGGGATGAATGGCTTCCTTCTATGTTCAAAACAATCATGGTTCTATAGTACTGGCAGTAATATTAGAGGATGAAAGATTAATTCATTTTTATAATATTCCTTTTTTACTATGTAAAGATAAACATAAGTCAATTTATTTTAAATGTTAATACTGTTTAAATATTAGACACGCTGCATAGGTTAAGGAAATGACGATTAGGAAAGTCAACACATGATTGTAGAGCTGGTGCAGGAGGGAAGAGTTCATATTGTTGGGGCATTATAACAATTTCTGGATCAAGGAAGGCAACACCAAAGGGACAGCCTCATCCTTGTGGACTGGGTATATAGCTCAGTGGGGGAGGTTTCAACTAATCTGGTAGGTGGTTGGGGAAAGTCTAAGTTTGAGACTAGAGAGGGAGAGCAGGATTAATACAGCTATTGGCACAGAAGCAGAAGGCTTAGCTGAAATACAGTGAGCAATACTATTAGCAGAGAAAGGGAAAGAAACAGGCTATGAGGTAGCAAGAAATAAATACATTCACCGTTAATTTCCAGAGGCTCTGTCCTCATTGTCCGTCATAACCTCAATAAAAAAATCTGTGGAAACCCTAGAGAAACTGTGTTCCTCAGGACCACCCCGTCATGGTATGCCATACTTTCAATGGCAGTACATGAAACGTGGCTCGCTAGGCTGATCAATATCATGTCTTGATTAGTCGCAGCAACAAGATGCCACCAGCATTGCTGCAACCTTCTTGCACCTACTTGGCCACTAACATGTGGAACAGTTTTCACCGGGTCCGGGTCAGCCAAGAGCTATTTGCAGAGCTGTGCTACAAGGGTGCCTTAAGCTACTGTGCAGCACAAGGCTTCCACATCCAGTGACAGTAACAGTCTGCTGTAGTCTGAAACTTGGCTGCAATCCTGACCTATATAAAATGGTGCATGTAGTGGCATAGAGACCCAAATCTCCTAGCAACCAGCTGATGCAGCGCCACCGCCACTTCAGTCTCCATCAAACAGGGGTCAAGTGCTGGGTTGCTGCGTCATGTGCCTGCAGACTCATGCCTCATTTCCTCGCCCATCTCCCTTCAGTCACAGAAACAGCTGCTAATGGGCTGAGATATGTTCAGGGCTATTCCAAGGATTTCAGAAATGTTGTTCCTCTATTCTGAAACTCCACTTTAATCCGTTTGAATTTCATTTACATTAAATGTTCTGCTCCCACCATTAGTACTCCTGTACTTGTGCGTATCTGTACCTGGGCTTATGCCTGTTACGTATGCAATAACTCAACAGGCTTAGTACCGTGAACTCAATCAGGTGCGACCTGTCTCTACTTTATTAGCTCTCAGAGTGAGGATTGAACATGGAGGCTTTCTTTATATACAAGGGCTGCACGTGTCTGTCTATGGCCCAATGACCTCCGACGGTCGATCCCCCTGGCGGCAGGTAAACTCGGACATAAATACATCACATCATTCCCCCCCAAGATCTTGGTATCAGTCCTATTTACAAATTGAGACGGTCCGGGGTTTTCCGTTCCTGAGTTGATCGTCTCAGTTCAATTTCAATTCTGGGTGAGCTCTCCGAGTCATTCATGACTTGAGGCTGGGTAGCCGATCTAATGGGAGTGGCAGTGTCCATGTCGGGGATTGAAGGTCCAGATTCATTGACAACAGCAGTCTTCTGATGGCTGAATTTGAATCGGTTGGTCATTGATGGTGTCTTCTTCAAGTTGTTCCCATTCGTCTGTGTGCCGCAATTTCGCCTGATCAATGTGCCTCCTGCACATTTGCCCATTAGTGAGCCTGACAATAAACACTCTGTTACCCTCCTTGACCATAACAATGCCAATGACCCACTTGGGGCCTTGACCATAATTTAGCACAACCACAGGATTATTAATAGAGATGTCGCATGACACGGCAGTGCGATCAAGACACCACAGCTGATGTTGACGTCTGTTTTTGACATGATCGTTAAGATCAGGGTGTACAAGCGAGAACCTGGTCTTGAGACCTCTCTTCATCAACTGTTCAGCAGGGGGGACCCCGGTAAGCCTGTGGGGTCTCGTCCTGTAACGAAGCAGTATGCATGACAAGCGAAGAACCGTGAGTTAGGCGTTTCAGGCTCTGCTTGATGGTTTGGATGGCCTGCTCCGCTTGACCATTAGATGCGGGTGTGAATGGTGCTGACCTTACGTGCTTGATACCATTGAGTCTCAAACTCTTGAAACTCCAAACTCGTGAAGCATGATCCGTTGTCGCTCACAACAATGTCGGGCAGACCATGGCACGCAGGCCCTCAATGGTGGCTGTGGATGTGCTGGATGACATGATTGTACATTCTATTCATTTGGAATACACATCCACCACCACCAAAAACATTTTGCCTAGGAAAGGACCCGCAAAGTCGATGTGGATCCTCGACCATGGTTTGGATGGCCACGACCACAGACTTAGCGGAGATTCCACTGGTGCATTACTTAACTGCATGCAAGTGTTGCACTGATGCACACATGACTCCAAATCAGAGTCAATGCCAGGCCATCAAACGTGAAACCTGGCAATGGCCTTCATCATCACAATACCAGTACTGTACAAATCTCTCCCTGCCTTTCTTGGGCATAACAACACGATTACCCCATAGCAAACAATCAGATTGAATGGATAGTTCGTCTTTGTGACAGTTGTAAGGTTTGGTCTCATCACACACTTCCCTGGGAATGGTCGACCAATCACCACTAAGGACACAACATTTTACAACCACTAAGATCGGTTCCTGGCTGATCCAGGTCCTAACTTGTTGAGCAGTGACAGGTGACTCTTCACTCTCAAAGGCATCCATGACCAACAGTAGGTCTGCGGGTTGTGGCGTTTCCAACTCCGGCGTGGGCAACTGTAAACGGCTCAATGCATCAGCACAATTCTCGGTGCCAGGTCTATGGCAGATAATGTCAGCGCCCACCTCTGGATGCAGGGCGACACATTGGTATTGATACCTTTATGGTCTGAAAACAAAGATGTGAGCGGCTTGTGATCAGTTTCAAGCTCGAAACGAAACCCAAACAGATACTGGTAGATATTTTTAGCCCCATATATGCAGGCTAAAGCTTCTTTCTCTATCATGCTATAGGCTCTTTCCGCTTTAGACATGCTTCTTGACGCGTACGCAACGGGTTGTAGTTTGCCCGACTCGATGGGTTGTTGGAGTATGCAACCAACCCCGTGTGATGAAGCGTCACAGGCCAATACTAAATGCTTGCACGGGTCATAATGTACCAGCAATTTGTTGGAACAAAGCAGATTTATAGCCTTCTTGAAGGCCCTATCTTGAGATACACCCCAAACCCAGTCTGAGCAGCATGTGCAGTGACTCTAATAATGTGCTCAATTTAGGTAAGAAATTACCGAAGTAGTTGAGAAGACCAAGGAACGAATACAGCTCCGTCACATTCTGGGGTCTGGGTGCATTTTTGATGGCCTCTGAGTCTGTAGGCCTGATGCCATCTGCAACAATCTTTCTTCCCCGGAATTCGACTTCCAGTGCTATAAAGACGCACTTTGAATGTTTCAGCCTGAGCTCCACTTTGTCCAGACAATGTAGAACCTCCCCAGGTAGTACAGGTGTTTGGCAGTGCCACGACCTGTGACCAGAATGTCGTCTTGGAACACCACGGTTTTAGGGATGAACTTCAGTAAACTCTCCATGTTTCTCTGAAATATGGCTGCAGCCGAGCGAATTCCGAAAGGACAACTGTTGTAAATGAACAGCCCTTTATGCGTATTGATGCACGTAAGTTTCTTCAATGATTCAACAAGTTCCTGTGACAAACAGGCCGACGTCAGATCTAATTTGGTGAACAACTTTGCTCCAGCTAGCATTGCAAACAGATCATCAGCCTTTGGTAACGAGTACTGATCCTGTTTTAAAACTCAGTTGAACATAACCTTGTAGTCTCCACAAATCCTGACAGTGCCATCACTCTTCAGCACAGAAACAATGGGACTAGCCCATTCGTTAAATTCGACCGGTGAAATGACCCCTTCACGTTGGAGTCTGTCCAGTTCAATTTTGACCTTCTCATTCATCATGTATGGGATCGCCCGAGCTTTGTGATGGACAGGTCTTGCATCTGAGTCCAGGTGGATCTGCACCTTGGCTCCCATGAAGATGCCAATACTCGGTTCAAAGAGCGAGGGAAATTTGCTCAGCACTTGAGTACACGAAACGTCATCTGATGACAAAGCTTTAATATTGTTCCAGTTCCACTTTATTTTTTCAAGCCAACTCCTGCCGAAGAGCATTGGACCATTGCCTGGAACGATCCACAGCAATAGATCATGAACTGCCCCATCACACTGCTGCACTGCCCATCACTGGTATGAGCACTTTGGTGTATGTACGCAATTTTACATTTACTGGACTCAGCTTGGGTTTCATGGCCTTGGTGTCCCACAGCTTTTCGAAAGTCCTTTGGCTCACAATTGACTGACTTGCACCCGTGTCTAATTCCATAGATACCAGCATGCCGTTCAATTTTACTTCAATCATTATCAGTTGGCTCTTTGTCAGGAACGAATGTACACTATACACTTCGTCCTCGGATATCTCGGGTTGCATTGCCGGATCCGCTCCGGATCCGGCAATGATGTGTCACAGCACATTTGCTGAGCTGCGGACACATCTGTTGAAGGTGCCCTATTTTCTACAAATATACTGTCTGAAACGGCACTGATGAGGCGGATGATTGCCCCCACAATGCCAACAGGGTGAAATTGGATTTGTGCCCAATGGCAGACTTCGAGCAGCTACAGGTTTCGCAAACACAGTCGGTAGGCCCTGACAGGTGCAGCTCTGCCAACCGATGACACAATCTGGTGCACAGTACTTGCCGTGGAGTTCCGACTCTGTGAGGATATCTGTTTTGTACTATCGACCGTGGTCAAGCAAGCCTGGGCGATCGTGATGGCTCTGCTCAGATCCAGCGTTTCCGCAGCATCAGCTCGTGGTTTATGCCTATTACAAAGACATCACACAGCATGTCTTCCAATGTGGTTCCAAACTTACACGGCCCAGCGAGATGTCTCAGGTCAGCAACAAATTCCGCCATGTCCTGGCTCTCAGAATGAACATGCTTGCAAAAGCGATTTCTCGAGATAATTATGTCTTCTTTAGGTTTGAGATGGTCCAGAATCAGAGCTCACAATTCCTCATCGGTCTTTTCTGTTAGACATGCAAGAGAGAGTAGATTCTTTATGAGGCCATAGATTTTTGGACCACAAACCATGAGGAAAACCGCCCTGTGCCTAACTGCATCAGCATCTTCATCCATCTTGTTGGCCACGAGGTACTGGTCGAGGCGATCTGTAAAATCCTCCCAGTCTTCTCCCTCCACGAATCGCTCCAGGATTCCAATGGTGCTCATTTTTTTTTGTGTGAGAAAGTTTGTATTGTGCCTCGTCGCCAAATGTTGCATATGCAATGACTCAATAGGCTTAGTACCATGAACTCAATCAGGTGTGACCTGACTCTACTTTATTAGCTCTCAACATATTCTGAGACTATGTCCCAAGAGAGACTGTAGAGGGACGTGATCGGGGCGCAGGGGAAGCGTGAGTTCGGGGCCAGGGGCCCAGGGCAGCACAGGCCAGCCCACACTGTGATATGTGTGCACACTAGGTCTGTGCAGCAGAGCTGGTCTCCAGTCATCTTGGGTAATCCTTGCCACTGGACCAAGACCTAGCTCTGTCAAGCTGCTGTGGTGCATGCAACGGCCACCCCATGTTAATAAAATTCATGCACAGGCATCTTCCACCCTTCAGGATGTAGTTCAGATCCTTCATTGAAACACCTGTGAAACACCTCCGACGGTCGCTCCCCCTGGTGGCAGGTAAACCCAGGCATACATACATTACAATGCCAATGACCAAACCTTAAAAAAACTGACAAAGTAGCATACTTCCATTGATATCAGTGTAAAACAGACTTCTAGGTGGAAACTGCACAAATATTGGAGAAATTAGGTTGACAAGTGCTGGTCTACTCCCTTGTCTCTTCATCCTTCATCATGTTGTAATTCTTCTGTTCCTTTATTCGTACAGTGCTCTTTAAAACTGGGTTTAATTAAAATTAACAATAAATCAATGAGCTTTATGGAGCAATGTAATAGAGTTTCAGCCAATAAAATATTAAAAAAGAGAGTCCTTAATCAGGTGTCAAGTTTACGCAATAGATGGGGATAAATCAATTTATCGAGGGCTTGGGGATTTCTAAATGACTGACAGTCATTATGAAAGGATAAAAATTGATATAAAATATGCATATGAATGAGGGTTGAACATAAGAACATAAGAAATAGGAGCAGGAGTAGGCCATTTGGCCCCTCGAGCCTGCTCCGCCATTCAATAAGATCATGGCTGATCTGATCATGGACTCAGCTCCACTTCCCTGCCCACTCCCCATAACCCTTTACTCCCTTATCGCTCAAAAATCTGTTTATCTCCGCCTTAAATATATTCAATGACGCAGCCTCCACAGTTCTCTGGGGCAGAGAATTCCTTAGACTTACAACCCTCAGAGAAGAAATTTAAATGGGTGGCCCTTTATTCTGAGACTATGTGCCTTAGTTTTAGTTTCCCCTATGAGTGGAAATATCCTCTCTGCATCCATCTTGTCGAGCCCCCTCGTTATCTTATATGTTTTGATAAGATCACCTCTCATTCTTCTGAATTCCAATGTGTATAGGCCCAACCTATCTTCATAAATCAACCCCACCTCATCTCCGGAATCAACCTAGTGAACCTTCTCTGAACAGCCTCCAATGCAAGTACATCCTTCCTCGCTAGAGAGAGACCGTTCGTCTGCTCTGTGTGTGGGAAAGGATTCATGAAATCATCTCTTCATCTGAGACACCAGCGTTCTCACACTGACGAGTGGTCATTCACCTGCTCTGTGTGTGGGAAGGGATTCACTAAGTCACCCCACCTTCTGGCTCACCAGCGTATCCACACTGACGAGAGGCTGTTTACCTGCTCTGAGTGTGGGAGGGGATTTACTCAGTCATCCCACCTCACTGCACACCAACTTGTTCACACCAATAAGAGACCGTTTAAATGTTCTGACTGTAAGAAGAGCTTTAAAAGCAGAAGTGATCTGATGGTACACCAACGCAGTCACACTGGGGAGAGGCCGTTCACCTGCTCTGTATGTGGGAAGGGATACTCCGTGTCAGCCAGCCTCACTGCACACCAAATTGTGGAGAAACCCCGATCTGTGAGGAAACATCAGCGGCGGGTTAGGGCCATAAAAGGAGCGGCATGTGGAGGTCCAGGAACAGCGTGGAGGTCCCAACCTGCGAGGGAACATCAACGGCAGGACTGGGCCATAAAAGGAGTGGCGTGCAGAGGCCCAGGAGCAGTGAGCGGCATACCACTTAAAAGGTGTAGCGCGAGCTGGTGCAGGAGGGTGACGGCTGTGAAGAGTGATGATTGGTGATTGGAGCTTGGGCAGATACAGCAGGAGCAGCGATAGGGGCGAAGGAGCGGCGAGAGACTGTAGCGGGAAGTGATCGGGGCCCAGGGGAGGCGTGAGTTCGGGGCCAGGGGCCCAGGGCAGCACGGGCCAGCCCACCCTGCGATATGTGTGCACACTAGGTCTGTGCAGCAGAGCTGGTCTCCAGTCGTCTTGGGTAATCCTTGCCACTGGACCAAGAACTAGGTCTGTCAAGCCGGTGTGGTGGCTGGCATGCAACGGCCACCCCATATTAATAAAATTCATGCACAGGCATCTTCCACCCTTCAGGATGTAGTTCAGGTCCTTCATTGAAACACCTGTGAACTTGTCCTTTCTTTGGCATGACAGCAAGTCATTCTCGTTTCAAGGGACTGCCTATGATGATGATCCTTCCTTAAATACGGAGACCAAAACTGTACACAGTACTCCCGGTGTGGCCTCAGCACTACCCTGTACAGTTGTAGCAGGACTTCTCTGCTTTTATACTCTATCCCCCTTGCAATAAAGGTCAATATTCCATTTGCCTTCCTGATTACTTGCTGTACCTGCATATTAACTTTTTGTGTTTCATGCACAAGGTCCCCCCAGGTCTCTCTGTACTGCAGCACTTTGCAATTGTTCTCCATTTAAATAATAATTTGCTTTTCTATTATTTCTGCCAAAGTGCATAACCTCACATTTTCCCACATTATACTTCATCTGCCAAATGTTTTCCCACTCACTTAGCCTCTCTATGTCCCTTTGCAGATTTTTTGTGTCCTCCTCACACATTGCTTTTCCTCCCATCTTTGTATCATCAGCAAACTTGACTACATTTCTCTCTGTCCCTTCATCTAAGTCATTAATAGAGATTGTAAATAGTTGAGGACCCAGCACCGATCCCCGCGGCACCCCACTAGTCACTGTTTGCCAACCGGAAAATGACCCATTTATCCCGACTCTCTGTTTTCTGTTAGTTAACCAATCCTCTATCCATGCCAATGTATTACCCCCAAGCCCGTGAGCTTTTATCTCATGCAGTAACCTTTTATGTGGCACCTTATTAAATGCCTTCTGGAAATCCAAATACACCACATCCACTGGTTCCCCCTTATCCACCCTGCTCATTACATCCTCAAAGAACTCCAGAAAATTTGTCAAATATGATTTCCCTTTCATAAAACCATGCTGACTCTGCTTGATTGAATCATGCTTTTCCAAATGTCCTGCTACTTCTTCCTTAATAATGGACTCCAGCATTTTCCCAGATAGATGTTAGGCTAACTGGTCTATAGTTTCCTGCCTTTTGCCTGCCTCCTTTTTTAAATATGGATGTTACATTTGCGGTTTTTCAATATGCTAAGACCTCCCAGAGTATATCATGTAATGGTAATGGGGAATGTATGCGAGTGTGGATTATACATAGTGTACAATGATAATGGATATAAATTAAATAGTGGCCCCAAATGTCTGTGGACCTTCCAATGCACTGAGGGTGGGAGTGTAGTGGTACAGCAAATGAAAGGGGAGGTAATGGCCTGTTGGCTGACAGACACGCAACCCACCTAAGGTTGTGGGCCTGAGTAAGGCCAGGATCTCTGATGAACTGGGGCAAAGAGTGCTGTGCTCATTCGTGACCAGTTGAAACCGAAGGAGAACATCCTCACGGCCAGATACAAATTTTACCAACACTGCAGACCTGAGGGCCAGGATGTCACCAAATATGCTGCTGACCTCAGGAGACTCGCGGCGCCGTGTGATTTTGGGGCACACCTTGACGAGGCGTTGCGGGACGTTTTCGTTATGGGGATTGGCCATGAGGGCCTCCTTCACAAGCTGCTGGCCACGGAACCCACAGTCACTCTGACAAAGGCCATCGCCATCAGCTGGGCATATATGACCTCGACTTGCAGCACCAAGCAAATGATCCACACAGTCTCGAACCCGGCAGGCACTGTCCACAGGATAGCACCCACCACGGACAAAACTGCAGAACGTGGCTCTGCCCAGGGCAGAGAGCACGGACCTCAGGGTCCTGGAACTCAGAGTCCACTGAGAGGAGCCAATCAAGCAGCACCATGCTGGCGCTGCGGAGGAAGCCCTGGGGCTCACCGGTGCAGGTTTACGGAGTACACGTGCAATACCTGCCACACGAAAGGTCACCTTCAGCGTATGTGTAAAAGAAATTGAACTCACCAGGTGGCTGAGGAGATGGGGGATGATCCACTGTTCAGCGAGGAGCAGGCAGAAGAAGATGAGGTGTTGGGACTGTACACGTGCACCGACGATTCGCCCCCAGTGGTAATGGAAGTAAAAATCAACGGAGTCCCTGTGAGTATGGAAGTGGACATGGGCTCGGGTCCGTCGTTGATGAGTCAGAGATCTTTTGACAAACTGTGGATTAACCCAGCTGCACGACCCAAGCTGGTCCCGGTCACTGTGAAGCTGCGTACCTACACCAGGGATCTGATACCTGTTCTTGGCAGAGCGATGATGCAGGTATCCCACGGGGACGAGACGCACGGTTTTGGATGGGGACAGTCCGTGGGAGCTGGGAAGACTTCACCATTACACAGGCTGCTGCTCCCCGGGGTGCTGCTGTGTCCCGGGTTCCCAGAGAGCAGCGCCGATCAAGCTGGAGCTGCGGCCTCAATCCACCCACAGGCAAGCAGAGCAAGCCCCAGCCCCGGACCTCAAGCCACAGAGATCCTGCAGCCTTAGCCCCCACAGGCAAGCAGCCCTACAGAGGCGGGCCTAGTGGGGGGTGGGGGATGAGCCGGCGGGGCACTGCGGGCGGGGTGTGAGATCCAGGATGGCCGGCGGATCGGAGCGGCCCACGCAGAGGGAGAGTTGGGTGGCGGCAGCAGCTGGAGGTCGGCGGCCACGACGGCCGCAGAGGAGGCTGCTACGGAGGCCGCAGAGGAGGCAGCGAGTGCAGCAGTTGGAGAGGCCACGACGGCTGCAGGGGAGGCGACAAGTCAGGTGGCAGCAGAGGGGAGCGGAGGCTGCGGAGTGCATCCGGAGCGGCGGAGAGCAAGGTGGCGGCGGGCTCGTGTCCAGAGCAGCAGAGCATCAAAGATGGCGGCGCCCAAGGAGAAGCCTCGTGGAATCCAAGATGGCGCCTTAAAAAGGAAATGCACCCGGGAGTCTTAAAAGGGCCTTACCACGTGGTGGTCCCCACAAAGTGACTTTTGTAAGGCAAGAGTGAGTCTAAAATGAGCTATGTTAACGTGAGATGACGGATTTATAATAAGAATTAATATTTTAATGCTGAATGGTCACTGTGTTTGTGTAAAATAATGGATATGAAGTACAATTAATGATAAGAGCTAATAAGGAAATCAGGGATCCGTTACCATGTCACGGCACCTCACCCAGAGGAGCTGGGATTGAATAACTATTTAATGTAACTGCTCAGTGTACCCGCAACCCGTTGACGCAACATCTGTACCAGATAACATGTACCATACAAACGCACTGTCTATGCATACCTGCCTTCTGTTGGACAAATAAGGCCGAGATCCCCGGCACCGGCTTCAGGACTGGGGGGGTGGAAGTGAGATGTTATGTATCGATGTGTGTATCGTCTTGCGTCCTGGGGGGGGAAGTGAGATGTTATGTATTGATGTGTGTATCGTCCTGGTACCTTAAATGTACAATAAGCACAATGGTACACTACAGAGAGCGCTGTGGTGGGAGACCTGAAAGTACCTGCAAGAGGCAGTATAAAAGGCTGACCACCAAACCCGAGAGTCACTCTGGAGCTGTTCAATAAAGGACCAAGGTCACAGCAGTTAGATCAACACCAGACCGTGTGGAGTCAGTGATTTGTATGCTACATACATCACATAAACAGTGCTTGAATCAAATGTGGTTATTTACAATTCACATTCTAATGTTAATACGGGAACATGGAAGTCTTAACTTAGTGAGAGGTATTTGAATTAAATATGTCTAAATGTCATCAGGATGACAACCCTCCTCCCCTTTCCACTGTTTGCTGTCTGCCATGACCAGAGTGGTGCTTGCTGATCCTCCTATGAATGTCCTTGCTGTTACAGCCAACCATTCGGTCCCATGCATGCGCTAGGAAGCGACCCAACACCTGTTTTAGGACACCTCAGAGAAATTGGGCTGCCCTGAGTGGAGCAGGCGCAGATGTGGCCTCGCAACCAGCTGCCACCAAAAAGATTTTTTTAAGTGTTTGATGTGTAAGTTTGATGTGCGATGGTCCTCCTGGCTCCACAGCACTCGAGAACCACTTATAGCCTGCGATCGCCCCCCTAGTTTCTCTCCCTGACCCAAGATTCACCTTCGGGCTGCTGCAAATGAGGCATGTGGCACGGCATTCATCCATATTAAATGGGCGAACTGCCTATGGAGACGCTACGTCCAAATTATGCTAATAAGGCCATAGGCCCAAATTCAAGCCAGCATTGGGCCTCCCAGTTTGGACGCAAGCACTGTGCATAATGAACATTTCAGGTCTGAAAAGGGCCTAAGGGAATTTCCTCTCCCCTGTGTACAATGCCATGAGAGATTGACTAATATTACATAAGAACAAAATGCAAAATTATTACACATAGTGGGGCCGAAATTCAGTGCTGACACAAAGCTGCCGCACTTACCGCCTTTTTCCCCCGATTACCGCCGCCGTGGTTGCAGTGGCCAATGGAGCGATATTCACATTTTAAAAAAAAATGTCCTCCAACGCTAATTACTTTTCCGAATTGGTACTTTGCAGTGGTGTGGGTGGGTTGATTGGGGCGCTATTGACAGGAGGAAATTTACCCTTTATGGTGATTTGCAGCCAACGGGCAGCTAGGCCTTTCAGTGAAGGTCACGGCTGCTGCTGATGTGGGGAGGAGGGCAAGGCAATTTTCCGATGCGGAGCTGGAGACCCTCATTCAGGGTGTCGAGGGAAGGCGGCGAGTCCTGTATCCGGACTCAGGGAGACCAACTCGCCAAGTCTTCAGTAATGCCAGGAGAGAGATTGCCACAGAGATGTTGGGGACCTCCTTCAATAAACAGACGGTGACCAATGCAGGAAAAGGCTGAACGACATAATTCGTTTGATGAAAGTGTGTACCTGTTGCACCAATTGCTCACCTTCCATTTGCCTGTCCTACATCCTTCCCTTATTTCCCACTTTCACTCTTTAGTCACTGAAGCAGCATTTCATTGCTGAGGCCTCATATTGGAGGCCCTCTCATCTCACATGGACAGCTGCATGTCAGGAACACACACTTGTGCTCTCATTTCTGATGCATCATCACGGTGCTACAAACTAATCATTCTTTGTCTTGCAGGCCAAACTTACTCATAAATCGCTTTGAGCAAAGGAGGACTGGTGGTGACGAGGCCGACATTCAAGTCCTCACACCCTTGGAGGCGCAGGTAGAGGCACTCGTGGGCAGGCATGGTGCCTTCCCTGTGGCCCAGGGCACTGGCGATGCTGATGAGGATAAGTGAAGGCCCTTCTTTAATGCTATCTCTCCCTGAATGCTCCAACGCCTACTCTGCCTTTCCCTTGCAAAGTCTGCTACTTATAGGCTCCATGTATAAATTCCCCACCTCCCCCTCACGCAGGCCTTCTTCCATTTATGTTTGCAGATAAGAGGCCGAGTGGCAGCCGAGGCGAGGGAGAGCATCCTGCTGAAGGACCGTCGCCAGGCCTGGAGGAGAGCATAGCGAGCAGTGGCAGCCGAGACAAGGGAGAAGATCCTCCTGAATCACCATCACGAGGCCCGGAGGAGACCCTTGCTGACAATGATAGGGATCTACATCCTGGCAGCATTGATGACACTGAGAGATCCAGCACTGCTGACACCCTGGATCGCACTCCATCGTTTGGGGACTTGTCTGGTGAGGAAGAGGAAGAGGAGGAAACTGCTGACAGGAGCGCGCCACTGCTTCCGCCTACATGCAAAGCTCAGATACTGGGAGTACGCGGTTCGATTTAGTTAACACAGTACAGTGGTCTGCACTGGGTGATGCACCGGGGCCTAGCGGGCTGTAGCATGGTGATGGGGCTAGGCAACCTCAGGTGTCATCTCTCCGGGGGGCTGAGTCCGTACCGGAGTTCGGCTGAGGAGGACTCAGATGAGCCCATTGATGTTGCGGCTTATGAGAGAAGGGTGGAGGCCATGAATTCCCAGATGTTGGAGGCACTGGCAAGGGTGCCAGAGAGGATGTCGGAAGGAGCGTTGCCATTACAGCACAGGCTCAAGGGAACGAGTGCATCGGTGCTGGTTTGGAGAGGATAGCCGCAGCCCTGGAAGCTCAGAATGCTCTTATGCACTTTGGGCAACAAGCTGAGGAGCATTTAAATGCTGTATATCTGGTGGCTTTTGAGACTGTGGCTGCTCTCATGCAGTCTCAGCTCGATGCCACCCAACACTTCAGTGTTGCCTTCACGGCTGGGCCATGGGCGACCTTCCGGTGTGGCTCCAGAGCCCCGACCTAAGCTCCCTCAGATTGTTGGTGGTGGTAATGTGCTGCCCCCGGTGAGTGACTCAGGCTCCTCAGACCAAGATAGGGATGATGGGCACCCTCAAGATCACAGCATTCCTGGCCCCAGACCTGTCACTCTGTCAATGCCTCCACTCATGGCCTCGACAGAGCTAAGCCAGACTGAACCCTCCCAAGAGAGTGATGACCAGTCTCCAGCCGGGCCTTCCACGCCCAAAGCTGCTCGCACCCTAGAAGAACATCTGCAGCTTCCATACAGGGAAGACAACGGCCTTCCCAGACCCATGAGGCAGCCACAAGGGAGACACAGAGGCGAAGTAGTTGGGTAGACACGCATAAGAGGGGTTATAAGGAGAGGCACAAGGGTGAGAAATTATGTATAGATGTTACTTTTTTGCACTGTTTTTTGTTGCGTTTGTTGTTTGGAGGGATTTTGATAATGTATTAAATCTTTATTTTTTGCATCTATATCTGGGCAGGTATATAATGTGACAGTGGGCAATTATATATCAAGGCACTCATTGGGATGGCCATGGAAAGTAGAAGCTGAAGGCTCATGTGGGGATGAAGTTATCTGAATTTAGTTACAATCAGACATGTGTGCACTTCCCTTGCAGGGTTGGGATGGTGATGACACCGCCTGGGTGCCTCACGATGCACATCCTGGTTCAACTCCTCCTCCTGTTGTGCCTCCTCCTGCGGTGGTACTGCTGGATCAACCACCAGCTGCTGTCCCCTCATGATGCCAAGTTATGCAGCATGCAGCAGACGACCACAAAGATGGAGACCCATTCAGGGGATTACTGTAATCAGAGCGGTCCAGGCAACAGAACCTTTGTTTAAGCATGCCAATGCAGTGCTCAATGATGCACCTGATCCCAGAATGAGTGTAGTTATAGGCATGCTCGGCCACAGTCCTGGGGTTGCGAAGTGGAGTGAGCAGCCAAGTGGACAGGGGATATCCCTTATCCCCAAACAGCCACCCACAGTTCTTGGTGAAGAGAGTGGGCACACTGCTCTGGTGCAGGATGAAGGCATCATGGCTGCTGCCTGGATACCTGGCATCAACTGCCAGGATCCTTCGCTGGTGGTCGCACACCAGCTGCACATTGAGCGAGTGGTACCTCTTTCTGTTGATAAATAGTTCTGGATGGCGCTGTGGTGCCCTCACTCCGACATGTGTGCAGTCGATAGCCCCCTGCACCCTGGGGAACTCTGCAATCTGGACAAATCCGGCTTGGCGCTCCGCCTGTTTCTCCCTGGTCATGTGGAAAGAGATATATTGGAGTCTTCTCTTGTATGGCACATTGGTGACCTGCCAGATGAAGCGATGGGCAGAGAATTGGGAGATATTGGAGACTTGTAGACTGGAACGAGCCCATAGTGCAAAGGTTCAGAGCTATCGTCACTTTTGTCTCAACACAGAGCTGTTCTCAGCCTTGTGTGAGGCTCCATACCTGGCCACAAGAAATTGCACAGCTCAGTCAGGATGTCCTTCGTGAATCGCAGCCTTTGCACACTTAGGTTGTAGCTTAGCTGTGGGAAGGAGAACTGACGCCAGTAGACCCTAGGATGGTAGGGTCTCCTTGCCAGCGGTACGTGCTGGGCCCCTCCCATGCCAGCTGGCTGAGCATCTTCTCCCTCTTCCTGCCGATGGTGCGGAGCTCTGCATGCTGCTGTTGGCAAGGCTCCTTGCCCACTAACTGTTGAGGGGGGTCAGCGTACCTCACCCTCCTTCTCACGCCATCTCCCTCCTGGCCAGCCTCTGGATGTTGATGTCTGCGAACATCTACAGGCCCTTCTACATGTTGGGCAGCCATGGCTGCTGTCTCCCTTGCCCGCTCCTTCTCCTGCGTGCCTCCCTGCCTCTGACAATGTGCAGCAGCCATTCCCCTGCCAAAACTGATCCCATTATGGCTGTAGGCTCAACCCTCACTTGGTGGCCTCTGTGGAACAGAGAATTACGGCCACCGGTCATGACTAATGAGAGAGAGGAAAAAAGGTTTACTCACTCAGCAAAAGTTCCCACGTTTTTTTCCACAGTTCCACAAAAATCCACGAACACCTTGCTCAACAACAACCTGATCGCAAGCTGGCGGTCTCCAACAGTGCACTGACCCAAGAACCTGGCAGGGGCACTGTCACTAACCAGCCAGCCTTCTTATTGCTGAAAATAGGTTCGGGGGCGGCGCAGCAGCGATGCACACTTTGATTGCATCATCACTGCCGCAATCCCCATACCGCCACGGAAATCGGCAGATCTGGGCAGTACTGGACAACGCCCCAAAAACTCCCGAGGTAAATTTCAGTCGTGGCGGCCAGTTGACGGCAAAGCGGCAGCCATTGGATTCCGCTGCATGGCCGCTGCAAACTGGTGTTAACGGGCCTTAGCGGGACTCTGACTTTCAGTCCCAGCAGGTCGCACCAGCCATCTGTTTGAAATTGAAACTAGGACATGGATAAACCTGAAGATAAACAGGCTAATTTGTGGAGTAAACACAAATTGATGAATGGCTTTGGGATTGTTCCTGATCACTTGGACAGCTCATTATAATTAATAGAAAAGCTATCACTTTTCTTTAAAAATGAATCTGGTAGATTGCAAATTATATTTCTTTATGTGGGCTGCATCTGACTTTGCAGTTTGACCACCCCACTGCCATTATCTGCCTTTGATCCTTTAAACAATACATTATGTCATCACATACAAGATGCAGTGTGTAACATGAGGGGGTGTTCGGTTGAAGTAGAAGGTATTTGAATGATACTAGTAGATATTCTGCCAGCACTTCCATACAATAAGATAAAAGGAAGAAGAGAAATGAAGTTTCAGAACCGTTCAAATATTTGTTACATTAGGTTATGTACCAGGAAAGTAGTGTACAAGTGGGAGGAGGACTGCAGAAGACTGATTGAGTCTGATAGTAACCAGCAGCCTAGTCTCTTTTAAGTAGTCACTTCTGAGTAAACAAAGCATTGAGGGATTTCAACTATCAGACCATTTCTACTTGCAATTCAAACTTTTATTCATTGGGAATTTGGAGCTACAGGCCAGGTATAAATGACAGCTGGAGGGAGCAGACAGGAAGGCATCTTCACTCTAAGTAGAAATTCCCACCACACAACCTCTTAAAGGTTCAATATGAAGCATCATGTATAGCACACAACCAAAATGTGTAAGAGTTTTAAACAAACCACCAAATAGTCACTTATGGCCCCTTGCCTCTGAGTCAGAAGGTTGTGGGTTCAAGTCCCACCGCAGAAACTTGAGCACAAAAGTCTAGGCTGACATTCCAGTACAGTGCTGAGGAAGCACTGCACTGTTGGAGGTGCCGTCTTTCAGATGAGACGTTAAACCGAGGCCCCGTCTGCTCACTCAGGTGGATGTAAAAGATCCCATGGCACTATTTTGAAGAAGAGTAGGGGAGTTATCCCCGGTGTCCTGGCCGATATTTATCCCTCTAACCACATAACACAAAAACCCCAAATCATCAGGTCATTAGCACATTGCTATTTGTGGGAGTTTGCTGTATGCAAATTGGCTGCCATGTTTCTTACATTACAACAGTGACTACACTTCAATAAGCCCTTCATTGGTTGAAAAAGCGCTTTGAGACGTCCGGTGGTCGTGAAAGGAGCTATATAAGTGCAAGTCTTTCTTTCTTTTGACCATCTTGAATATTCAGTGACAATGCATAATGGAATGAAGAAGCGTGGGGCAGAACAAAATTTCCACCAGGAATGTTCACTGAAATATCTTGTGCTTGGCTAGCAGGTGCCTCAGTGTAACTGGGCTATCAAGAAGAAGTTCTGAATCAAGTCAGCATAGATGTCTAACTGAAATCAGACTCAGCACATGCACTGGGCAGATACAAAATCCCATGAGCCTCACTAAAGCTTTGCAACAAAAACAGTTGTACATCTAATTTCGTACTTGGGTTCACCATAAGCCAAATCAATGTTTGGCACGATCGTGCTTCTCCCCTCCTCCCATCATATGCACTTCTATTCTCATTCATTGTTTTCAATAAACAGTTCTCCGAGGTATCCAAAAACAACTTGAATGAATAAACAGGCAAGCAGCTTGTTTACTTGAAACCAGGAAACAAATTAGTGCAGAGATGGTCTGATCATTGAATGTTTATGTCTCACTGTACACACACACATGCGGCTTTTAATTTCAGCTCTACTACGTGGGAAGATAATGGTGTTTTTATCTTATTTACCAGAAAAAAAGGATGTAGCCAAACTTACAAATTGGCCAGAAATAGCAGCGAACCCGGGGACTGGGAGAAATTTAGAACTCAGCAAAGAAGGACAAAGGGTTTGATTAGGGCAGGGAAAATAGAGTATGAGAGGAAGCTTGCAGGGAACATTAAAATGGACTGCAAAAGCTTCTATAGATATGTAAAGAGAAAAAGGTTAGTAAAGACAAACATAGGTCCACTGCAGTCAGAATCAGGGGAAGTCATAACTGGGAACAAAGAAATGGCAGACCAATTGAACAAGTACTTTGGTTCGGTATACACTAAGGAGGACACAAACAACCTTCCGGATATAAAAGGGGTCAGAGGGTCTAGTAAGAAGGAGGAACTGAGTGAAATCCTTATTAGTCATGAAATTGTATTGGAGAAATTGATAGGATTGAAGGCAGATAAATCCCCAGGGCCTGATGGTCTGCATCCCAGAGTACTTAAGGAGGGGGCCTTGGAAATAGCGGATGCATTGACAGTCATTTTCCAACATTCCATAGACTCTGGATCAGTTCCTATGGAGTGGAGGATAGCCAATGTAACCCCACTTTTTAAAAAAGGAGGGAGAGAAAACAGTGAATTATAGACCGGTCAGCCTGACATCGGTAGTGGGTAAAATGATGGAATCAATTATTAAGGATGTCATAGCAGCGCATTTGGAAAGAGGTGACATGATAGGTCCAAGTCAGCATGGATTTGTGAAAGGGAAATCATGCTTGACAAATCTTCTGGAATTTTTTGAGGATGTTTCCAGTAGAGTGGACAAGGGAGAACCAATTGATGTGGTATATTTGGACTTTCAGAAGGCTTTCGACAAGGTCCCACACAAGAGATTAGTGTGCAAAGTTAAAGCACATGGGATTGGGGGTAGTGTGCTGACATGGATTGAGAATTGGTTGTCAGACAGGAAGCAAAGAGTAGGAGTAAATGGGTACTTTTCAGAATGGCAGGCAGTGACTAGTGGGGTACCGCAAGGTTCTGTGCTGGGGCCCCAGCTGTTACCATTGTACATTAATGATTTAGACGAGGGGATTAAATGTAGTATCTCCAAATTTGCGGATGACACTAAGTTGGGTGGCAGTGTGAGCTGCGAGGAGGATGCTATGAGGCTGCAGAGTGACTTGGATAGGTTAGGTGAGTGGGCAAATGCATGGCAGATGAAGTATAATGTGGATAAATGTGAGGTTATCCACTTTGGTGGTAAAAACAGAGAGACAGACTATTCTCTGAATGGTGACAGATTAGGAAAAGGGGAGGTGCAATGAGACCTGGGTGTCATGGTACATCAGTCATTGAAGGTTGGCATGCAGGTACAGCAGGCGGTTAAGAAAGCAAATGGCATGCTGGCCTTCATAGCGAGGGGATTTGAGTACAGGGGCAGGGAGGTGTTACTACAGTTGTACAGGGCCTTGGTGAGGCCACACCTGGAGTATTGGGTACAGTTTTGGTCTCCTAACTTGAGGAAGGACATTCTTGCTATTGAGGGAGTGCAGCGAAGGTTCACCAGACTGATTCCCGGGATGGCGGGACTGACATATCAAGAAAGACTGGATCAACTGGGCTTGTATTCACTGGAGTTCAGAAGAATGAGAGGGAATCTCATAGAAACGTTTAAAATTCTGACGGGTTTAGACAGGTTAGATGCAGGAAGAATGTTCCCAATGTTGGGGAAGTCCAGAACCAGGGGTCACAGTCTAAGGATAAGGGGTAAGCCATTTAGGACCGAGATGAGGAGAAACTTCTTCACCCAGAGAGTGGTGAACCTGTGGAATTCTCTACCACAGAAAGTTGTTGAGGCCAATTCACTAAATATATTCAAAAAGGAGTTAGATGAAGTCCTTACTACTAGGGGAATCAAGGGGTATGGCAAGAAAGCAGGAATGGGATATTGAAGTTGCATGTTCAACCATGAACTCATTGAATGGCGGTGCAGGCTCGAAGGGCCGAATGGCCTACTCCTGCACCTATTTTCTATGTTTCTATTTTCATTTAATTTAAATCTGCACTACTTGTACACAAGACTGCTTGGGCTAGCAGTAGCTGGGCATTGAAGAAGCGCAATATTGAAGGTGTTAAACGGGGCACTGCTTTCATCAAAAGTATTTGGCAAGCGCTTTACCTTTTGTTTGGCCATAGCGAAGTGCCAAGACATTTCAACAACTCACAATCAATATTATTTACATCATCATGTCATTTGCTCATAAACAAATAACAAAAAGATTGTTAAACACTGTTTCATAATGTGTACCTTTATATAATGATTGAAAGCTGGAAAATAGTATGTATATTTTTTTGAGATTTGAATCACATTTTAAATTTGATGAACTGCAACAACAGCAGAGCAAGGGACAAAGCTGCTTGTTGTTCGTGTTTTATCCATTTCTGATTTGGGAAGGAGTGCTTGCTGTGTAAATACTTTACTGGTCTGAAGTTGGGGCAGCTGGATGAAGCTGTAATAATCTTGTATAATTCTAAAACAGAAACTGAAATGATTCACAATGTAAGTCATGTCTTGCTATCACAGAATTTATTCCAAACTGCAGATTTTTCCTCGAATGAAGGAGCCCAGTTTGATTTACTGTATCAGCATTTGGGAACAAATGTTCTGATGGTAACCTTATCCAAAAAACAAAGTACACCAACTAGAGTCTACTGACATATATTAAAATGAGGAAACAAGTCATCTTTCATCTCTTAAAAATATAATGAATGCTTGAACTGGGGGTTTCATTCAAAGCAGCCAGGAGTAACGTTTCCCTACCCACTCCCACAAAAACAGATGGTGGCGCATTGCTCTTGATTATAGTACCTACATTAAAAGGAAAATGCCCTAATTGTGCACCAGCTACTTTGTGCCTCCTGCTGCCTCTCCAGCTACTTTTCTCAAACCCCTTCCTGCTTTAAAACCTCTGCTTCAACATTATGTGCTAAATGCCTTAATGTGCTTAAAACAAAATACTACATGCATGGTTTTTCATGTCCACCATCCAGTTTTGCTCATTTGGATTTTGTTTGCCATTTCTTCATTAATAAAATGTATGCTGTCTGGCGCTCTGTGGAGAAGCCCCTTTAATTGGCCTTTTTATGGTGTTATGTGAAAACAGTTTCAGCTTTGCAGCAGTGCACAACATGCCGTAGAACTGAAGCCAAACTGACCTCAGTAGAATGTCAGGTATGAGCTCAACTCATGGAGGTAATGGCAAACTCCTTAAGCTTCACACTGGCTGCAAAGCAAACTTTCTAAACATAAAAAACTGGAACCAACAGTACATGTTATTTAGAAATGCTTTCGGGATAAGTATTGTGGTTTGGGGATTGTTACTAAGGCTTTCAAAAAGGAACAGAACATCTGAAAGAAAACTTACCCCAAATTGGGTTTATGCAGAAAAAAATCTGAAATCATACCCATCCTGATTCACAATTTCAGTTGTTCTACATCCCCACCAACAATTAAGGGAATCAAGGGATACGGGAATGGGGTGGGAAAGTGGATTTGTGCTATAAGTTCAGCCATGATCTTATTGAATGGCGGAGTAGGCTCGAGGGGCCGTATGGACTACTCCTGCTCCTATTTCTTATGTTCTTATGTAGTATCTTGTTTGAGGCAGTGGAGGTTCTACCCCAAAGAAGACTCCGCAGAAACTGACAGTGCAGGACAGGACCAGGTAAATTCGAGCCCCCGTCTATTTCCTGGGCCGTCCATAATTGCAAGGGCCAAGGTATTTTAAGTAAATTTACTCAAAGAAGACAAGACCAGTATTATTGAAACCAGTTGTCATCCTTTTAAGCAGCTTTCAAGCAGGTATTTGTTTCCTTCTGAAATTACAGTCCCTGGCGATCCCTCAGGATCCTGGAACACATTAATAACATATCTTGTATGTTGACAGGCTTTTATTACAGGTCTGATATCCAAGAAGCTTTTGAACATAGAAAAATGCCCCCAAGGAATGCTATTTATTCTCAGTGAAACCAAAGAGCTCAAATAAATTTTCAAAACTTTGGGATAAAACATTAAACCTGCACATCTAATTGAGGCATTTGGAATGTGCATAGCATATTAAATTGTAGTAATAAATACAAATGAGTAGAAACTAAGGTATCTGAAGAATTTGTGTACTGTTGCTGTAAAGCTTGAAGATAGCACTATCATACTAAAAGCATATCCTTGTGTCTGAAACCACACCTGATAAATTCTAAATCATTAATATTACTAAGACAGTTGGAATGCAGTTACATACTCAGTTCCATTACTATACAATCTAAACAAACAGAATACATACATTATAATGTTTCGCATTCCAACTTTTCGACTGCACCAAAGACTTAACGTGACAGGGCCATAACGGATGGAGAGTTTTGCAAAACAACTCACCTGGTGTGTCTAAACTTCGGACTTGTGATGATGTCACTACATATGTTGCTATTAATTTTTCTTTTTAAAAGTTTTTTTTTTAAAGTTTCCCCAAGTAGTCAATTTTGCCTGTGCAACAATCAAAACAATACTGATTGATATAAAAGAACATGAGAATTATGTCCACACTGCAACGCATTTTTCTCCTTTCCCATTTTCAATTATTACTCCTTTGAAATTTGCCAGACCACCCAATACTGTTTTGTTTGTAACAAAAGCAGAATTTCCAAATGTGCAGGTTTCTTTCGTTCCATATAATCTGCAGAATTTGAAATATCAAGACTAACTGGTACCCCATAGGGGGTTTGAATTATTGTCTGTGATTTCAGTTTTCCATGACAGAAGTACCTTTTGACTTTCAAAATTGCTTGTGTCACAACAAAAGAAATATTGCAGTTTCAATAACACAGATACTATCTTGTCAATTCTTTATCTTTACTGTTAAAGTAATTCAGGGAACTTAATTGAATATCCAATAGTTTGTGCATTAAATAAATCTATTGGCCGATGATGAAATATAGCATTATTTTATTCCTCCAGTTCTATAACGCACGCCCTCCCCACCCTTGAACTCTCAGTTCCTCTGACTCTGACCTTTTGCGTATTGCTCACTTCCTTCACCCCAACATTGATGGCCACGCTGTCAGCCGAAAGGTACCATGCTCTGAGATTCCCTCTCTAAACTCCTCTACCTTTCTATTGCCCTCTTATCCTTTAAGGCCCTCATTAAAACCCACCTCTTTTACCAAGCTTTTGGTGACCCTTTGTCTCAGCATCCATTTTTTGGACGATTACACCTCTGTGAAGTGCCTTTGGACGTATTGCTATGCTATATAAATAAAAACTCCACAGGAAAAGTGAACCATCCATAGCTAACTAAAGAAGTTAAGGAGGGCAAAAATTTGGCAGATGGAGTATAATGTTGGAAAGTGTGAGGTCGTGTACTTTGGCAGAAAAAAAAATCAAAGAGCAAGTTATTATTTAAATAGAGAAAGATTGCAAAGTGCCGCAGTACTGTGGGACCTAGGGGTACTTGTGCATGAAACACAAAGGGATAGTATGCAGGTACAGCAAGTGATCAGGAAGGCCAATGATATCTTGGCCTTTATTGCAAAGGGGATGGAGTATAAAAGCAGGGAAGTCTTGCTACAGCTATACAAGGTTTTGGTGAGGTCACAGCTGGAATACTGCGTGCAGTTTTGGTTTCCATATTTATGAAAGGATATACTTGCTTTGGAGGCAGTTCAGAAAAGGTTCACTAGGTTGATTCCGGGGATGAGGGGGTTGACTTATGATGAAAGGTTGAGTAGGTTGGGCCTCTACTTATTGGAATTCAGAAGAATGAGAGGTGATCTTATGGAAACATTTAAGATTATGAGGGGGCTTGACAAGGTGGATGCAGAGAGGATGTTTCCACTGCTGGGGGAGACTAGAACTAGAGGGCATGATCTCAGAATAAGGGGCCACCCATTTAAAATTGAGATGAGGAGAAATTTCTTCTCTCAGAGGGTTGTAAATCTATGGAATTCGCTGCCTCAGAGAGCTGTGGAAGCTGGGACATTGAATAAATTTAAGACAGAAATAGACGGTTTATTAAACGATAAGGGGATAAGGGGTTATGGGGAATGGGTGGGGAAGTGGAGCTGAGTCCATGATCAGATCAGCCATGATCTTATTGAATGGCGGAGCAGGCTTGAGGGGCTGTATGGCCTACTCCTGTTCCTATTTCTTATGTACTTATGTTCTTATAGTATTAGATTAAGAAGAGGCTTATAATGCTGCAAAGAATAGTAGTAAGCCTGCAGATTGGGAGAGCTTTAGAAACCAGCAAAGGATGAACAAAAAATTGATAAAAAGGAGAAAATAGAATACAAGAGTAAACTATTGTAAGATATTAGAGATTCATTGACACACATTTTATATATATATATATGTCAATGAATCTCTAAAAGTTCTACACTAGCAAGAAATATTTTAACAGATTGTAAGAGCTTCTACAAGTTTGTAAAAAGGGAGAGAGTAGCAGAAGGATGTGTTGATCCCTTAGAGGTTGAGACAGGTTTAATATAATGGGGAATAAGGAAATGGCAGAGAATTTAAACAAATATTTTGTATCTGTCTTCACAGTAGAAGCATATCAAAAATAGTGGGGAACTAAGGGACTAATAAGAGTGAGGAATTTAAAGTAATTAATATCAGTAGAGAAAAAGGACTTGAGAAATTAATGGGACTAAAAGCCAACAAATCCCCTGGACCTGATGGCCTACATCCTAGGGTTCTAAAAGAGGCAGCTGCAGAGATAGTGGATGCATTGGTTGTGATCTTCCAAAATTTCCTCGATTCTATAATGTTCCAGCGAATTGGAAGGCAGCAACTGTAACCCCGCTATTCAAGAAAGGAGGGAGAAAGAAAACAGGGAACTACAGGCCAGTTAGCCTGACATCAGTCATGGGGAAAATGCTGGAATCCATTATTAAGGATGTGGTAACAGGGCACTTAAAAATAGTATGAGTCAAGATGGTTTTATTAAAGGGAAATCTTGTTTAACAAATTTATTGGAGTTTTTTGTGAATTTAATTAGCAGGGTAGATGAAGAGGAATTAGTGGATGTAGTATATTTGGATTTCCAAAAGGCATTCGATAAGGTGCAACATAAAAAGGTTACGATGCAAGATAATGGTTCATGGGTTGGGGGAAATATATTAGCTTGGATAGAGGATTGGTTAATGGACAGAAATGAGAGAGTAGGGATAAAAGGGTCATTTTGCAGTTGGCAGGCTGTAACGAGTGGGGTGCCACAAGGCTCAATGCTTGGCCTCAGCTATTGATAATCTATATTAATGACTTAGATGAAGGGACTGTGTACAATATATCCAAGTTTGCTGACAATCCAAAATTTGATGGGAAAGTAAGCTGTGAGGAGGACACTAAGAGCCTGCAAAGAGATATAGGGCTATGGATACTGAGTTGTTGAGTATATTGAAAGCTGAGATAGATAGATTTTTGGACTCATGGGGAATCACTGGATATGGGGATCAGGCGGGAAAGTGGAATTGAGGGTAAACATCAGCCATGATCTTATTAAATGGTGAAGCAGGCTCGAAGGGCCTGCTCCTAATTCTTATGTTCTTAAGACTATTGGCAGAATTTTCCTGAATGCTTTACTTTAGGTAAAGTCCATCAGAGTATACTCACAGTATTAACATTTTATATCCAATCCAGTAGATTACAACCAGCTACAGAAACACGTTTTAAAAAAAAAGTCTTTGTGAAAAAGTGTTTAGCAAATATTTTGGGGGTATTTAGTGGAGGAACGAGCTGGAGGCGGTGTACAAATAATTGTTTCATTGTGCTGATATCACACGTGAGTGCCGTGATTTTGATTTTTAAAATAATCACAATTTGGGCTAAAATTGTTTGCTCCTAAATTATAGCAGCAAGATATCATTACTGCATCTTATTAAATAATGCCGCAATAATTGCAGAAATACTATATTGTGGTTGTAAAACAATATATGAATCATCAATACGTTTACTAGCCGTTTTGTAAAAGAAAATGAAAGATAGAATGTTTCACAAATCACCATGGGAGATACTTTGTGTTACTTGTATAAACACATTTACAATTTTCCGCAAATATTGGTGCCAGTTTAAAATGTGAAACTCAATAATATTCTATTTTCCTGAAAATCCTAGTGAAATGTAGTTACTAAAAGCCCATTGATATGCAAATGTTTAAGTTTCACAAGTATAGATTAATATTCACATTGATATCATGTTAATATTCTAATCAACTGTAGAGGTATTATGTGAATGAAATTTCTCTGAAGTTATTAGTGCTGCACTGTCCCATTTAAGTGTTGTACTTGCCAATTAAACAGCTTTTACCTTGATATTGTTGAGGATCAATCTTTGTAGGTTTGAAGCAGTTAAGTCCCATGGTGCCCTGTTACTTGTAGCATACTCTGTCCATAGTCTTCTCCAGCACCACTAGTTCCTTGACTAGCAAGGAATGCCCAGTGACAGCCCCTCTCTGCCAGAGCAATTAAGCTTAATGCACTGCCCTCCTCCCAGTCCTCCTCCATTGCATGTTCAGATACTATCATCAGACTTAGACACTCCTCTATAACAACCTCCAGCATTTAATCTGTGTCGCTACCTCACCATATACAAACTTCTGCCCCCTTTATCCAGGAGATCAGCACTAATTATTTTACAGGCATGGACAAGTAAGACAGACCTGACCAATCGATTGCAATTTGCAGCACTACACATGTTTTTAAACATTTCCACCTGCAAGAACCTCCTCAAAGTTAAAAATAGAAAAATACTGTTGGCCATATGCACAAATTGTTAATTGTTCTTGCATATTAATACATCTGATTTCAGAGTTTTAAAACCCATGTTATTTATTATTTGTGGTTAGACTCTTTGCCAGCAATGGACTGACTGCCAAGTCACCTTGAATACACTTGCCCTTTTTATATGCATTTTGCAGCTTGCATGCTGATCAGCTAATCAAAGCCTGCAGGAAGCCAAGATGTGTGTTAGGATCTGCTGCTGCAGATTCTCATTACCAGAGAGGAGATTCAATTTGCAGCTATCAATAAACATCAATCATCAGCTGACAAAGACTATAAAGCATCCACAAAGCTTCTATAAAGCACATCGGGTCATAAGAACATAAGAACATAAGAATATAAGAATTAGGAACAGGAGTGGGCCATCTAGCCCCTCGAGCCTGCTCCGCCATTCAAAAAGATCATGGCTGATCTGGCTGTGGACTCAGTTCCACTTACCCGCCCGCTCCCCGTAACCCTTAATTCCCTTATTGGTTAAAAATCTATCTATCTGTGATTTGAATACATTCAATGAGCTAGCCTCAACTGCTTCCTTGGGCAGAGAATTCCACAGATTCACAACCCTCTGGGAGAAGAAATTCCTTCTCAACTCGGTTTTAAATTGGCTCCCCCGTATTTTGAGGCTGTGCTCCATTGTTCTAGTCTCCCCGACCAGTGAAAACAACCTCTCTGCCTCTATCTTGTCTATCCCTTTCATTATTTTAAATGTTTCTATAAGATAACCCCTCATCCTTCTGAACTCCAATCTATCATCATAAGGTAAACCCCTCATCTCCGGAATCAGCCTAGTGAATCGTCTCTGTACCCCCTCCAAAGCTAGTATATCCTTCCTTAAGTAAGGTGACCAAAACTGCACGCAGTACTCCAGGTGCGGCCTCACCAATACCCTATACAGTTGCAGCAGGACCTTCCTGCTTTTGTACTCCATCCCTCTCGCAATGAAGGCCAACATTCCATTTGCCTTCCTGATTACCTGCTGCACCTGCAAACTAACTTTTTGGGATTCATGCACAAGGACCCCCAGGTCCCTCTGCACCGCAGCATGTTGTAATTTCTCCCCATTCAAATAATATTCCCTTTTACTGTTTTTTTTTCCCCAAGGTGGATGACCTCACATTTTCCGACATTGTATTCCATCTGTCAAACCTTAGTCCATTCGCTTAACCTATCTAAATCTCTTTGCAACCTATCTGTGTCCTCTACACTACCTGCTTTCACACTAAGCGGGTTGTGTAGAGGACACAGAGAGGTCTAGAGAAAGGTTCTATTTTATACTACAAATGCCAAGGCATATCCATTATTCGCAGACTGAGAAGGAGTCATACAAGCCACTGATAGGCAGCACAGGTTTAAATAGGGCAAGTCATCAAATTTGATGTCAGCACATGCAACAGATCATTAGACAAACATTTTTGCTTTGATGATGGAGTCACAGTTTTTCTTTTGGAGGTGACAGGTGTTGTAATTCCTGACATCAATATATTATCATGAGCCAGTTAGATAATACAGACAGAAATAAAATCTACGGAGATGTATGTGGTTTATAAAGTAATATTTCAGAAATATTTTCTGTCATTTCCCTTTCCACCTCCCCCATCACAGTCAGTTGGAGAAAATTCCAGGCTTGTATTTTCCAAACTATTCATACTTTTGTCAAATGAATAACAATTTGTAGAGTTTACTGTAGAGGCAGGCTCGTATAATTTGATATTGGCTATTTTATGTCCATTGCCATATAGCCAATTTCTTCTCTTAACTTTCCTTGTTAAATAAAAACAAACAGTTCTAATCACAGTCGATCATTGGCCTGGAAATTCTGGCCTCCCTGGGTCCATGCAGAGTGTGTACGGACCCGGAAAGGCATCGCAAAAGTTGGTTTTCAGCACACAAAGCGCATGCGCTGAAAACCAGCTTTACCAATCTATCAAGCTGGAACTTGACAGATCCTCTGCATCTCAGGAGCGAGGACATTTGCAAGGGCAAGATTGCAGTATTTACCCATATCTTGCCCAGAAAATGTCCTCAAAACTCTTGCGCCTGATAAAAGCGGGTGTATAGTCTACTTTTACAGGCGTAAGAGTTTATAAACACACTTAAAACATTAAAAATAAAATTTAAAAAACACATTTTATTTTTTAAAATCCTTCCCACTAAGCTAAATTTATTTTAAAGCATAATTAAAAAAACTTAAAAAAAAATCAGATTAAAATTTTTTTTTTTTAATAACTTTAATTTAAATGAATGTAGTGTATTTTTTCTATTTTTTTATTAATGTTTAACATAAGAACATAAGAAATAGGAGGAGTAGGCCATATGGCCCCTCGAACCTGCTCCGCCATTTAATATGATCATGGCTGATCTGATCATGGACTCAGGTCCACTTCCCTGCTCGTTCCCCATAACCCCTTAATCCCGTATCGGTCAAGAAACTGTCGATCTCTATCTTAAATTTATTCAATATCTCAGCTCTCTGAGGCAACGAATTCCACAGATTTACAACCCTCTGAGAGAAGAAATTCCTCCTCATCTCAGTTTTAAATGGGCGGCCCCTTATTCTAAGATTATGCCCCCAGTTCCAGTCTCCCCGATCAGTGGAAACAGCCTCTCTGCGTCCACCTTGTCAATTCTTCTGAATTCCAATGAGCAGAGGCCCAACCTACTCAACCTTTTCTCATAAGTTAACCCCCTCATCTCCGGAATCAACCTAGTGAACCTTCTCTGAACTGCCTCCAAAGCAAGTATATCCTTTTGTAAATATTCCAGGTGTGGCCTCACCAATACCTTGTATAACTGTAGCAAGAGTTCTCTGCTTTTATACTCCCCCTCCTTTGCAATAAAGGCCA